>NW_019392743.1:90752-690752 GCF_000648675.2 Cimex lectularius
ACAGAAGACAAACACTTTGAGTGAGTAGAAATACTTTGTTTGAATATAAAATATATTTTGCATTGTATAAATTCACTTATCCACATCCTAAATGTATTTGTTAAATGTAAACATTGTTTGTAAATCCCAGGCCCTGAAGATGATCTCAATAAAAGATCGAAACGTTGGCACGATAAAGAAAATGTTTTTCCGAAACCTACATCACACCCGACCGCATCTCACGATATCTGAATTACTAATTTCATTAATGTTTTAATAGCGTTATTTGCAATAATCAATAAAATATTTATTTTAATAAGCGTTATTTGTAATAATAAATAAAACATTTATTTTAATAATTAATTTTAAATAACGAATTAGCTCTGACTCCAGGAGGAAAGCTCGTTTGAGTCAAAAATAATTTTATTAAAACTTACTACGTGGATATTTATGATCGTTTGTTAGGTTTGTAAGTTGTCTGTTACTATCACAAAAAATATCCTTACAGTCGTTCATTGACCACCATTATCATTAGAACAAACTACCTAACTTTAAATACCGAGAGCCGATATGTGCAAGAAAAGTGACCCAACTCAAAAAGATAGTTTTTAGGGACAGAACAGTGGAATTTTAAAAATTTTTTGTTTTCCGTTAAGTGTTGGTCAAATGAAAGACAATACAGATGGATGAAGACAGTTTTTATAGCCAGCAACCGTAAACGCGAGTACTTAATACATAAGCAAAAAAAGTAAACTTCCATCTATCTCTCCTGTAAAATATCCTTTTTTTCGTTGTATTATTTTTCTTGTGGGTGTGCAATATGCCCTGGGGTATGCAGTTCCAACCAACATTACTACTCATTCTAGTCCTACCACGTCCTAGGTTTAGTAGCTCTGCCGTTAATTCTCTGCGATGATCCCCTGTTCTTCTTTGAAAGAAAAACTTCGTTTTGACAAATTCTCTTGTGGATCTGCCTGTTTGGCAAGTCGGTATGCAGCATAACGGTTCAGTGCCGATAGGTGTACATCGAACTTTTCTTGGTCAATTTATTGTCTTCCTCGTTGCCCAGCTGCCTTGTGTTGGTACTCAAACAGGTCATTTTGTTTTTGTTCCCCATGTCTGAAATAACCTTGAAGCTATCCCAAACGACTCTGATGAGGTAGTTGTTTTTACTGCCGACTTGTTGCCCGAGTAGATGCATTTCTTTTGCTGGTAATAACTACCTTTTGATCTCCTGGCACAGTGTTTAAAAGCCGCAGGAAAAAAGGGCTTATTGCCCAAGGCTTATATGAGTTTTATTGGTGGTTTATTATGATATAGATACCATTCTAGCTATTGACCCAACTCAGTCTTAGAGTCATAGAGCCATATGTCTACCAGATATAGTAGGCATCTGGGATCCCTTTTCTCCCAGTTTGCTATATCGTGTTTTAATTTGAATAATCTTATGAGTGTTGGGGTGTTTAGTGTCAAATAATCTTATTAGTGGAAATTTTGGGATCATAGCTTCAATATGCATCTAAAGAACGATCGACTTTTCATTACTTCTTGAGCTGCTAATTGTAGCCTGCCATAAATCATAAAGATCAGTTTAAATTGCGACTATGTATTTTATAAAAATCTATGTCCAACATCATATAAATTTTTTTAAACGGGATTTGAGGTGAATTTTGGACGAACCTCATCTTTATCCTAAATTGGTAACGTCGATGCTATTACGATGAAAAAACTGGTCTCCGAGGAAAATCCCATTCAATTCCATCGAGTCCTTGTACTTTATGGCTGAAAGTCAACTTCCAGTACCCTCATTTGATTAAAGAATCCTCAGGTGTATTAAATATTGTAAAGTCCGCAGGATTGTATGTTTGTTTTTTGTTTGACGTATTAATTATCATTTATGAATGCATACCCAGCTAATGTTGTTGTACTTTTTTGCATAGTTCCAGCGAAAAAAAATTCAAAGTGAGAAGAGTTGGTAGGAATAAGGTGTTTTTTTTCAGTGCCCAGAATCCTTTGACACACTTGAAATTTGGTTCAGCCCTATTCGTATTTAATAATTCATTACCCCAAATACCGGTATGCACAAACCAACCTCTACCCTTTCTCATCCCCTAAACTTTATACTTCAGAATTAATGAGAGACGAGAGGTATAAATTATTTACATAGAAATACAAAGAAGGTGAACATAAATAAAATGCGATCAGAGCAATCTGAAATGGTAATATAGCCTAATATAAAACAACGTTTTTCTGTATATTTGAGATTATATTTAATGAATAATTAATTTAATTTTCATTTATTAAAAAACTATTTATTAAAATCATTTATTAAAAAAAAGGTGAAACGAGGAAAAAGGATTCATTAATGTATTAACAAGTAATCTATTTTATGAGCTAATTATTAGTTCAATGAATCATTTCGTTATTGTTGCTTCCTTATATATTTTTATTGTGGAAAAGCATTATATAAATAGTTTTTTAGAAGTTTCGGGTGAGCAAAATCTGCTAAGCCATGGATGTAAGAGCTGTTATCTCCCCGCATATGCGATTTGTACTTAATACCAAAGTAGCTTAACCACGTCAGCGATTCTATTAGCAGCACGCACACGCGCACACTATCTCCTTCTCTTAAGAGCTAACTCAATTCCGGTCCGGATCCTTTGAAAACCGGAATTTCGGGCGTCTAGTTCGCGGGAAGACAAAACGTCGCCCCGGGCGGATTGAGTGCCTTGGCTGAACTGAAAGTTTCCCATTGGAAAGTCTCGACAAAACCCGGGTCAAACTGATCAAAACGATTGACAAATAGTGAAACAAGACGTTTTTCCTCAAAATGACTAGGAAAATAGGAGTTATCAATTTACATTGTATAATCCTTTGAACTGTTGAAAATACACTGGTAGACAAAATAGCACACCCTTAAATTTTAATACATTTTGGTTAATTCATACTTTACATACCAAAAAAAGGTAGGTTTAGTTGTGAAATTCGCATTCTTAACTTTAAATGAGAACCCCCATTTTTTACATTTTTCTTTGAAACTGGATTTTTTGGTGAGAAAAATGAGCACTGAGTTATTAAAATCAAATGTTGTTTGTTCAAATGGTTTCACATTCCCACCATAAACACTAATATAAAATATGTGAATTATTTGCATAAAAGATAAAATAAAGTGGTTTCGGCCTAGACGCACTAGAACAGCATTCCAGCTATTTTCAAAAAATGATATCTCCGGTTCTATTGGACCGACTCAGTGCTCATTTTTCTCGCCAAAAATTCTAGTTTCAAAGCAAAATGAGAAAAATAGGGGTTCTCATTTAAATTAAGAATTTGAATTCGACTTTTGTCGAATCGATGTCGAAAAAAATAAATCGACCTTACATGAACAAACTACATGAAAAATGAAGGGGAGCCTCAATTCATACTTTTTCCTATATATACATATATATTCACCCTTTAAAGCTGGGCGCATACTAGGTCGGTGGCGCGGCGCGGAACCGACCCCCAAGAAGAATACTTTGAAATGAATGTAACCCCCACACTAGGCCTGTAGGGCGGCTCGGAGCCGGAGGAAGTTGCCAGACTTCTGGAAGTATACTCGGCTGCCCTCGGACGCCAAAATTGTAAAGACTAAGCCAACGATTGTGATGTGGAGACTCCTGGAAATACAAGATCAACACTAAACCGCAGCGTTGATCAGATGGTGGGTTCAAATTCGACCAACGCGGCTGAAAGCAGTTCTTACATATTGTGCGGACCTTCACAATTCCGCGCCGCTCCACCGACCTAGTGTGCGCCCAGCTTTATACCAAGAATTATCACTCTGGCACGAATCACGTCCGTTAAACGCCTTTGCATTCCTTCTAAAAAAAATTTGATAAAATCCCGAGGAATTCTTTCCCATTCATCAAGAACAGCTGTTTCAACTCGTCAAGGTGTTAAGACCTGGGTTTCTCCGTCCTATTCATAGCTTAAGTTGATTCCAAATGTGTTCGATTGTGTTCAAACATGGAATTCGAGCTGGCCACAGCAGGCACACAATTCCAACCTCATTTATGTAGTCATCCAAAATACTTGCTCAATGTAGCATGGTATATTCCTACATTCCAATTCCATCCTCCAATTCGGTTCGTGTGTCCACCCGAGAGCTTCAATGACCCTCCGTGGTATGCCGCCTGAGGAACGATAGGGCGTATCTTTCTCCTGAGCGTATCCATATGAAATTTCACCCATCTGAAGATTTAAGGCCAACTGTCACCTCATCTGTAAATAGAACTAGTCCCCAATTTTTCAAGGCCCAATTCACATGTTTTCGTGGGACTTGTAGCCTGGCAAATTTCTGAGCTGTAGTAAGAAGAAGTTGGGCCCATTGAGCCTTCTTCTTAAAGTGCTGGAGGAAATTGAAACATTTCTGACTTTTTTTAAAATGAGACTTCTTATCTCATTTCCCGTAATGCTGCGGTTTCGTGGAGCCTGATGAATATATCGGCCCTCTTGTCCGTAGACCAAGGTCGACCCTGTCTGGCCTTCTAAAGGGTAGCCCTTTTTCCCTAAAGCACCGAAGAACCCTTCCTACTAAAGAGGGATAACTCTCTTAGCGACTTCGTGATGGCTATATTTCTCTCTAATAATGTTATGACCCTTACACTCACTGTCACACTCACTCAATGCCTGGCTGGAGCCACTGAAAAATGTTTACGAATAAGACTAATATCAAATGAAATCAACGAAGGAAAAAGATTAACTGAAAGCGGTCTTTAGACGTAGCAGAATGGAAATGCATAATGCTATTTTTTGTGCAAGTGGGATTAATCAGTACAAAAGTAAATACAAGAAGTAAACAACGCATTATTTACTGTTTATTTTAATTAGTTGTGATTAGTGTAGAAAGATAATGATTTAATTATAAAATAGTAAAGTGAGTGGTGCGTTAAATTTGTTCACCAATGTATTTAGAAAAACAAAAACAGTACAAATCAACAGACAAAATCGTTTTATACTGTAATTCGAACCCGTAAGACCTCGGATTTAATGCATGAGCACTCATTTCAAAACTATGAACAATGCAATTTGAAATTTAATGTTACTTGGACAAAAACCGTTTATTATTTAACCGCGAAAACTCCCTGTTTCAACTTCACCTCTCAACCTTCAGTGGATTTCAACATGCCTGCTGTTAAATTAATCATACGATGAAGGTAAAATTTTGTACGACGAACGGTATTTTTTATCATTACTAGTAGGTAAATTGTGCAATTTAGGAATATCATCCAAGATAAATAACATCCTTCGAATTTTATTCAGTGATACTGCTTCTCCTGTTAGGGATAAAGAGTAAAGTCTGGGATTTTTCTCCAGTCAGCTGTGGGGTTAGGCAGAGATTTATTTTGTGGTGTTGAGTAGGTAAGGCATTATTTCGTACTGATGATTTTTTGTTTTTAGCCGACAGTCTTGCAAATTTACAGAGGAATGAAACTATTAGAATATTATTGTGATGATGGAGTCTGAATTGTGATAGTTAGTGGAAAGTGGTAATTTTAAGAAAGAGTTGCAGGCTTACCCGTGCTGACTGTTTTTCTCAACAGGTTTAGTTTGACGGTTTTTCCTTCCAAAATCACTTGAGTTTTATGCTGAATAATTATTTCCCATTTAAAACTATGATAAGTGTATTTTTAATGCTGATTCTATTGATGCCAAGTTTGAGATTATCAACGGTACGATCCAGTTAAATTTTGAACTGATCACATTTTTATTTAGGTTTAGATAGATTGTTATTTAGAATATCCAGAGATTTTTTATATAGAAGTTCTTCGGCCTTCCTGCAAATCCTAGCTACACGTTGTGCATAGAGTCATCTGCCCTAGAGTGATGAATTCATTGACTTCGGCAAATCAGAACATTTATCAAAAAGTTTACTGTCTTTCACACAAAAATGTATGTTTTTGTTGCAGTGTAAAGAGGACAATAAATCATGAAACATGTGCACTTAGATGAAAATATTGCACTTAGGTACTTAAATGACTTTATATAACAAATAATGGATTTGTTTGACAAAATAACAAAAAAAAAAGAATCTCTTATCCAAAAGTTTTTTTACCTCTCTATTTGACCTCTCTAATTGGTACTCCCAACTGACCAAGCTTAGTAATTTAATAAGCTCCATTAATCAGGACGAATCTTCATCTGGTATGTCTTTCTGAGAAAGGTTCCAATTATAAAAAATTCTTATTAAGGTTCCTAGAAACAAAGAACTTGTCTGTCGATTTACGAGTAATTATTTTTGATCTAGAAAAAACTGATATACGTTTTTTAGTTCACAAAACTACTAAATAATTTTTTTTTGGAAAAACATAATTTTCTCATTCAATTTTTTTCCCCAAATGCTTCCCGATTTTTTTTTCAAAAATCGCAAAAAATGGTTATAACTTTAAAACTTTGATCGGCTTTAGAATCCAATAACATTCACGTAATCGCATAAACCTGGACTACGGAAATAAACCATAAATGGAGATATAAAATAAAACGTTTGATGTGTTTTTCTTGATTTGTTCTTTATTTTGCTCACTTACAATGACACAATACAAAAGAATTTTTTTATAAAGGCTAAAAACAAGAAAACCGCATTTTCCTACAGATTTTAATATCATGGATATAGGATAAAACCTAGAGAAATTTAATATTTCTTGATACCCATTGTTTTTTGCTAAGGTTTTAATAGTTTTTAATTCTTTTTTATAGTTATCAGGTGTTAGCGGAAGTTTTAACATCCGGTCTATGAGCCAAATGAAACCAGCAGCCTTTTGGGACCATGGGTNCCCGTTGTTTTTGGCTAAGGTTTAGTAGTTTTTAATTCTTTTTTATAGTTATCAGGTGTTAGCGGAAGTTTTAACATCCGGTCTATGAGCCAAATGAAACCAGCAGCCTTTTGGGACCATGGGTGTGAAGAATCCCCCCACACAAATTTATTTGGCCGATTTTACTCGTCTTTTTGTTTTTGTGCCTTTTATAAATCCAGACTCATTTAATACCATCCTGCATATTATTTTCTTTCTTACAGAAAAAAATTGACTGATATATATCACTCTTGAAATACATGCAAAGCAAAGGCTGAAAACCACATATTAAAAATGATGCAAATTATGTAAAACAAGTTACCTTGGCAACAACGTATATGTGTCTAATATTTTTCGACCTAGTATCACAAGAAAAATTGAAATCGGTGGTCCCACATCCGTAGCCCTTGTGAGATTTTTATTTTCAACAAAAATTTTCCTCCCGAATAAATTGTCTACACTCGTACGAAGGATGTAATTGTCTTTCACAGTACGACAAGCAACTACTTGTAAATAAGTGACGTGGAAGAAAACGAACAATGTTAGCGAACCACCCATGTTGATAAAGATTTCAAGTTCTTTATATGGTACCGTATATATTCTTTACCCACTATTATTGTTGGCGAGAAAAAAAAATGAAATAGGAATTTTCCGATTTATCTCGTTGTACCAAAAGAAATTCGAGAAAAATATTTACCATGCGTTTCCTGGTAAAATAACACTTTTCCTTTTATAATTACATTTATCTTTATATTTTAATTAACGGTATTCATCAAGGATGATGTGAAAATTATACGGAACGAATGGGCACGAATGGCAAGCATAATGCGTTAGGAAATTATCGACAAATTGGGACAAAAAGTTACAAAAGTACTCGCGAGAACGTATGACACCATGTATGAATGTGCCTTGCTAAATGAACGCAACGCTTCAAATCAACAAGCCCAATTAATATATTTTCTAGAATTTTCGTCGTATTTATTCATGTCATTTCATAAGCCGTGTATTTTCAATCGCGATTCTAGTAAACAAATTTGGTCAAATCCAGGATGGAGATCAAAACGGAATTCGGCGCTTGAGTAATGAAAAATTACGTTAATTCCATCAATGTATATTTAAAAAGTACCAACTTGTTTTGCAGAAAAGCGCGTTATCTAATAAAAAGGAAGTTTTAATAAAACATAATTATTTTATGTTCTTCCTTTTGTCATGTTGAACACCTCTTCATGTGGTTGAGGTGACTTTCTTTAAGTTTCTCGTCCATCTATCTATCTCTGTTAATATAAAATAAGAAAAAAAATTATATACATTATCTGCAATTGTATAAATTATGTCGTTGAATGTAAGAATGATCTGTATTTGACACAAATTCTGCGACACTAAATAAAACCGCACTCTTTTCCTTCTTCGTGCTGGATGTCTTTTCAAGTGGTTTAGATGAATATATGCATAAGCTTTCCAACGTATATACTTTTTTATTTATATTTATTTGGAGACATTTCCAGCCTCGTCCTCAGTACATTACATTATACGGGTTTTTCTTTTTGACTTGTCGCTTGTGTATTTACTTGTTAACTTTCGGCGTTTTTTCCTTCCTAATGTTCCATATTTCTTCATGTAGTATACACGATTTTTGAAGTTTTCCCAACTTATATACTTTTTTATTTGAATTCATTTCTAGGCGCTTCTTAGCCTTCTTCTTGAGTATATTAGGGACTTTACATTCGTTTGTTTTCTGTTTCTCACTTGGCCATTGTTTTCTCAATTTTCCGTGTTCTTTCGTTTTCTTGGATATCTCTTCATATGGTGTAGGTAATTATTTCAGCTTTTCCACCGCGTATACCTTTCTATTTAGATTCATTTCGAGGCTCTTTAAGCCTCCACCTTAGTAACTTAGGTACTTTACATTAAGGAGTTTGTTTTTACTTGTCGCTTGTGTATTTTCTCTTCAATTTTTCCGTGTTATTACTTTCTTGTGAGATATATTTTAGTTTCATCTATTTAATCCAAGTGTTGAACTGTCGAAATTCATTGCAGATTGCACATTCTCTAAGACAATAAGACTTGAAAATCGCGAAAAACGGACATAAACTATCTAAGTTTAATTAATAGAGGGATTATGGAACTAGACAAGCCCCACTCCTTTAATCTTAACAATACACATATGTTTAAAAAAAATGAAAATTATATTTTATTTATTTATTAAAAACAGGCTGCGATATAACAGTAGCATTTGAAGAACGTTGGCTACACTAAGATCCATCGCATGTTCCAAATTCCAAAACAAATGAATATTAATTCATCAATTTAGAAGGCCATGTGAGCCTTTCCCATTTCATATAGGTGTATTTACATAAATCGCCCTACAGCAGGGGGAAGCAAGATGCTGATTAAATTTACGAAAATTTAGCCTATTTGAATATGTAGTCTCGTTATACTACATCGTATGAAGATATAAAAGATAAAATTTAATAAGAATTTTCATTGAAAAAAGATTTCTTACCGAAATCAATTTATTAAAACAGCACAATATCAATATTTTATTAACGGTTCTTAAGGAAATTAACAAAATAGATTAGGCATTATCCTTTGTAAAAAAATGTCTTTTAAATCTACATTTTTATATAATCAGTGAATAAAGATAATCATTCCCAATATCATGACAGGTTTCTCATAATTGATTCCACTAAAAGTATGGTCAATCTAGGTGTCGAGTGCTACTTCGTGGATTGATTACTTTGGATTAAAGCTTAAATTGATCTTCCTGAGTGTGCTTTATTCTCCAATGCAAAATAGATTAGAAATCATACTTTGTCTATGAAAAAATAATTTCTTTTAAATCTATACTTTAATATAATTAGTAAATAAAGATGATCATTCCCAATATCGAGACTACTTTCTCACAATTGATTCGACTAAAAGTACGGTCGGTCAATCCTGTCTACGCGTCCAGTGCTACTTCATGAATTACTTTAGATTAAAGCTTAAATTGATCTTCCTTTCTTCTCCAATGTAAAATTTCGGTTAAAACAAGAAATAATAACGAATACTTAATATATAATTAATAATAAAGAAAAATGAAGTATTTTAATTATTACAAAACTTCAAGCAATAATCCGACGTTATTTTCCCATCATTGAATGAATTGATTCCATTGAAACAACTTCCTTTTTTTTTTTTTGTTAAATACATGTTTATTGTTCATCTTAAAATCGCTTTGTAAATAATGAAAAATATCCGGTTTGATTTCAAACTTCCGCCCTTTAAAACAAAGGTTAATTAGTTTTGATTGTTTTATTTTCACGTTTAAAATTAACATCAATTTATTTTAAACTAAATAAACGGCTACCACAAATTCGTCAAGAAGTAAAAACTTCAAGATTAAGTTATTAAAAACAGAGGACTTAAGAAAAGTTTGAGAGGGACTAATACAATTGTCCGTCTAAGAACTCGAAAGTAACTTTGTCACAGGAATAATGTAATTCGATTATACATTTATTTGAAGTCCCTAGGTCAATTTGGATGGGGAGGGACGACTTAAACAAGAGGAGGGCCGAGTGTTAAATGGCTCCTCCACTTAAAGCTATATCGAATTATTTTCCTCTCAGGGAGCCCTGTCTGTGAGCTCAATTTCTTTTATCTCTCATTTTCTCTTATCTCTTTTGGACTGATTCCGACTGATGGTGTTGGCCAATTTCCAAAAATCACAACATAACGGTAAAAAAATGATGAGAGGGAGGAGAGAGGGAGAGAGAGAGAGAGAAGTCTAATCATATCAATTACTTCAGTATTATAAATCATTTATTTAATCTATTAGGTTTCGTGGTCCGATTGACCAAATAAATTCTTTTCAGTTAATTAATCTTTAATTAAGGTTTTGGTTGAGATAAAAAAGCCAGTATCACGAGCGGCATTCGAACCCACGACCTTCGGCTAAATACGCCGCTGCTCTCAGAACAACCAAAACCTTAATTATAGATTAATTAATTGAAAAGCATTTATTTAATCTTCAACTGTGCGAGAAGTGTAAACTTTAGGAATTCCAATTTACTTGGGCATATTAAAACAGACTGAAGTCGGCTCAACCTCCTAGTTCAACCTTCCATATATCGTCCATTGTAAGGAAGGTGAATAGTATAATGTTAGAAGTGTTACTGGTAGATTATTTCTCTACTCTTGCAATGTAAAATTCTTAAATGTAACCGAGTTTCTCGTAGCAATCCATTTTCGTCTAAATTCCGGCATGGATGGTTGCCAAGCGATCTTAACTTGGTAAACTAACGGCTCACAGCACTAGATGGCCGCGATTCATGAAGTATCACGTCCCTTTGTTTTTGTCGTTGGTTTACTTGTTGCCTATTTAAGTGCAGTTGTAACTAATAAAAAATTTGTTAGACATAGGGTAAATAATGTTTGTATCAAGTCTGAGAAAACCAGAACGTACGTTTGTTTAGCTTGTTTAACACTCATCCAAAATGTATACCAGGTCTGGTCATAAAAGGCTATATATAGCCTAGCAATGAAATATAAATTAACGCTTCCAAAACTGTTAAGCATAATTAAATCCTCCAGTAATTTAATTATTTTATGAATTAACACTTTTTATTTTGTCAGCGTTTAGCGTCAACAGCTTTGTTTTAAATCTCACTTTGAGAGTATAAAAATTAATTATTACCCCTTCAGTTTTAAACCCTTTTCGTTTTGAGCCTGAATTCTCTTTGCTTGTACACTGTGTCATGTAACTCTCCATTAAGATGACAACAAAAGAAAAACCGGTGGGAATTAAATATACATTGTCACGTTTTGAAAAGCCAAATTTTTTTATTTAAATTCAGAAAAGAGGACAATTATATGGAATATTCTAAAAGGGATTCCAAACAGAGGACGAATTTCGTAAATAGCCTCACTCGGATTTTTTCCTCCGTTTTGTGATTCGTTTGATTTTATGAGATTTCCTTTTTTTCTCTTTTATTTCTTTTGTTTTAAATAACCCATTTTATAAAAATTAAAACCAAATTATTAACAAAAGTAAATGTTGATTGCCGCCTAGTCGTGTAATAAATATTCGACAAACTGTATATTTCATATGAATAATACATGCATTTTTAATACGAACTGCCAATTCTTAAATCTACTGCATAGCATATTTTCTTCGAGAAGTAACACCCGCCATACTATATGATCCCGGAAACATTTTTTAAACATCCTATAAAGTCTTAACGGATTATTAAACAGAGCAACAACTCAGGGGAGAATCAGATACAATGATATGGTATACAGATGGCCCCAGAACAAACGAAGGAACCGGATCGAGTGTACTTCAAGCAGAAATACATGCCATCAATGCTTGTGCCCTAGAAAATTTCAAACACTGGCAAAAAATTCTCATAAGATGGGAGAGCCAAGAAATGATTAAAGCATCAGTGTGTAAAAAATAACATCAAAATTAGTCAGTGAATGCATCAAAAATCTTCAAATCCTTGGGAAACCCAATAACCTCATGATATCTTGGGTGCCAGGTCACAAAGGAATTTTGGGTAAAGCAGACACACTGGCAAGACTACATGTAGGTCCTGAAGCTATACTTGCGGTAACAGAAACCAATACAGAATCCTCCATCACAGGATACAAAAATGGATAAACTCTAGAGGCGGTAGACTCAGTAAAGTTATGCTAAAATAACCGTCACCAAGACTGGCTAACACATTGCTACAATTGGAGAAGGCCAGACTCAGAGTATGTTACACTATTAACCAGTCACGGGCATCTGAGAAAATATGTGCATAACATGGACATACTCAACGATGATCCCATTTGCGGATTACGCAAAGAGGAGAAATGCGAAGAAGAAAAAAAAATTCTGAGAAGAAGGATTGAGTCGATCGCACAGAACTAGGGAACTATGAAGGTACATTAAGCCAGAAGGTTGCAGTGCCTGAGGAGCACCAACTCCGATTCCTAGTACCCATCATCATCATCATCTTCATCAACAACACCCGACATTCTAATATTAATAAGCTTCAGCTAATACAAAATAAATTCTTTCAAACTGCAACCAGTTTTTCCAAGTACACCAAATTCTATTATTTAATAATAGCTTGGCTGTTTAACTGCACTAAAAGAAATTATGTGCACTAGCAATATGGTGAAAAAGAGCTTGAAGTTCCATAATAATTGCCTCATGAAAGAAAACGATCTCGGTTTATCTTTTATATAGGTTGATTTCCCGAAGCTGAATTTATTTGATCGAGAAAACAATGGAAAGAATCTAAAATCCCGTAAACCCTTTGGATTATCTTCTTTGTAAAGTCTTACTTGGGCATTTGTTAGTAAATACTCGTTTTACTCTTCCTTATCGTTATTTTGTAGACGTGGCTTATAAATTTTTATCGTTTACGATTGCATGAACTTCTGACATGAAAAGTTTAAAGAAAACAATGTTTCTTTAAATAATTTTCGACGAAGTTCTTTCTATCAATGGAAGAAAAAATACTATTTCATCCACTGACTATCTAGATACTTCAGCACAGCCATTTCCTGTCTTTTGTTGGATAATATGATGTGGCCTACTACATGAGCAAATTGAACAATCCAGAATGAAATTGTAATTTTTAATGTTGTTTAGTTATCATTAAATATTCATTAATCAAACAACCACATTAATAATTAAAAGAGGGAAAAATCGAAGGTTGAGATTAGTAGTTGGTGTCCGAGTGGATCGAAGTCACGATAGTGGTTAGACCAGCTGCTTATGAGCCGAAGGTCATTGATTCAAATCCCGCTCGTGACACTACCTTTTAATCTCAGCCAAGACCTTAGATTAAAAGTATAATTAATTAAAATTAATACTATCATGAACATTCTGATGTGCTACCTGACATGCTCTAATTTAAACAGAATGGTTAAACCTAAAACTTCTGCTCTTTGTTCAATTATATATCTTCTGGGCACATAAGCAAACATCGACTGAATGTTTATCAACAGCAAGTTCTGTGTGAGCTTGACGGCCGTTTCATTTCCTGTATTTCGTTCAAGAGCTTTCAACCCACCTACCCATGTCACTCGTATTTCGAAGAATACGTAAATTCTTCCGAATCAATGTGAGTTTATGTGGTACTCCGAAATAATAAAGAATAAATCTATATAGTTACATTAATATTTAAAAATTACCACATTTCTTTTCCATTATGACTTCCATTAACGTTTTATCCTTTTAGACCATTGCAATCGAAATGTTATTAAGCTTTACATATATTGTGATATTTAGGTCAGAGAATTTGAATAAAATACGACATGGAGTGCGATGATTTGTAACATAAGAAAGTGGCGATTTACTGAAAAAGAAATAACATTCAGAGAAATAACTGCAGTAAACAGCGGTTTACGAAACTATTCAGACTAACGCCATAAAGTTCAGACATCAATGTCAAACCACGGTAACTTTGTCACGGCAATGTAAATCCCAACTTAAAACAGTTTGAAAATGAGTGAATACGACGAAGCTTTTAAAAGATTATTCATTGTTTCCTAAAATGTTCCTTATCAGGCCTAGAAATACTCATTCCAGAACATTGCTATACTTTTACTGACGGTTCGCGGCTAGAGAGTAAAGCAGGATGTGCCCTTCTGGATCCGAAAAATGGTTATTCTGATGACTTTTCGCTTCCTAATGCAGTATCCATATTGATAGCAGAATTGTTTGCCATCGTGAAAGCTCCTGAATATCAGTGTTAACAGTCACCAAGGCCTGTATTATGTACACAGCAAAATGCGATACAGAATATTCAAAACTTTAGTAACAACTCGAAGCCGGACTATTGTTTTGCGAAAATATCGAAAGAACTTTCGACCTGAGCAGACAAATGAAGAACGTGGTTTTCTGTTGGGTACGAGGACTAGTGGAATAAAGAGTAATGACGCAGTGGATAAATAGGCAAAACAAGCTACTCAATTCGGCAGAATTCAAGATTTGAAGATTCCGATACTGGATACGCTAAATTTATTCAATAAACTCTGGATCAAAAATTGGCCATTTATTGGTACATGAGATACACGGGCCTTATTTCCTAATGTTAATAAAACACCTTGGTATTTACATGTAGACGTTAGTAATGGATTATTTTCCGTAATGACACGAATCCGAACTAGTCAAGGAATAAGTGTCACACCTTTACAAAATAAAACAGAGACAATCCCCCAATTGTTCCACTTGCGATGTACCCGAAGATTTAAAATATTTACTTTTCGATTACGAGAAATACCAGGAAATCGAATAAAATTTTCTAGCAGAAGTTTTAGAATGTAACATCATTGACAATCCCTTCAACCATGAAGCAATGTTAGCTTCAGAAAACTTGTTGATCTACAAATTGATATTTAAATTTATAAAAAATGTAATTTAAATATATAAAGTTAGCAGTAACTATAGCGCATCCAGACATGGGTTTTCGTGCTTCCTTGTGGTCGGGTCCATGGTGTCAGGGGCGCTGGAGGATCAGTACGGCGGAGCAGTAGTTAGTTTAGTAGTTAGCAGTAGAAGAAAGTTTTTCCTGCGAGGTGCTGTCCCCGTTTCGTCTAGAGTTCGACTGTACAGTCGGCCGCAGAGTGGTCGCCAGCTCGTCCTTCCGACGTCCGCTACATCTTGTACGATGGCAAGATATTAAATAAATAAAACCATAAATAAAGTGAAGAGAGCACTAGTTTTATTAGAGTTATCGTCGGAGAAAGCTGATCGTTAACTGCCTCTTACAATCCGTATTACAAACGATCAAGTGCATTTTGCCATGAAAAGTAAGACTTACTCCACGGGCAATTTATAGACTTTGGTACTTTATCAAAAGATCATGCCTTCAATTAAAAAATCAGAATATTAGCAATATCCAAGATTCAGGGAAGCTATGTGCTAGGTTTTGAGAGGCGATTCTCTGGCTAGGAGTGAGTATAAAAAAGTTTCGACAAGTAAGAAACATTAGCGACACAAAAAGCAAAAGCTTTTCGAAATGAAGGGATGGAGCTTTTACCGCCCCATTGTTCTTGACTTTACCTGGCTCCTGCAGGCAGCCACCACATCAATGAATGCACACATTTAAAACACCGAAAAACGTATGTTTTACGATAAAAAAACCAAGAAACTTTATTATTATTGTATTGTATATATTAAGAGATAAATTAGTTTTTGACGTCTAGAGATATTTCAAATTAATGTTGTTGAAAACCATAGATTTTTACTTACACTAATAAAATCTCTGTCAAAAAGCATTGATTTAGCTGTGAGAGATATTTTGTAACTTTCATAATTGGTGGAAGTTTGCCAAATTGAAATTTCTCACCGGGTAGGAGAGAATATCCACAATAAACGACCGCCTCATACCATGCCAACCCATTCATTTGGGTGCCATCAGAACATCCTAATCCACGTATGAAGGAATTGAAGCTGGCTATCATTTTAGAAAAAATGGTTAAACCGGAATAACGCATGAAAATGAATAAAGAGAATTGTTTTTAAAAACGGTCGAATAATGAAAAAAAAGACAAAATAGATTTTTGTATTCATGAAATATGTTTTGGCGATTAACATAAGTGGAGCTAATGTGGATCTAATTAGGATTTATGTTATGCAACATTTTAAGTTTAGTTTCAACCGTACTTCTTTGTCAAGTACAAAATACAACCTCATTACAAAGCAAGAGAGAAAGAGACTAGGTGAGAGAGAGAGAGAGAGAGAGAGAGAGAGAGAGACAGAGAGAGAGAGAGAGAGACAGAGAGAGACGGAGAGAGAGAGAATGACGATATTAAAATGTGACGATTTAAAAAAATAAAAATAAATATAGAATATTGAATATTAAAAAAATCTATCGGGCCCAATGTTTCCTTTTTTTCTTTATTTCATTATGTCATTATATTTTTTTAGTCGTCTCAAGAGTATGATAGACAGCTACAGATTGTTAGAAATGATAAATGATGGAGTGAGTTCAATACTTTTTAAAAGGATAGTTCCTACTCACAGTAAGTTGTTTTGCAATGATCCGGATTTCGAGCCTTTTAGCTCATCATCAGGTTGAAGGACTTCTACAACCACGTCTCTCAACATGAATTGCCAAAGTGAACCGCTGATACCTCCGCCAACGCGACGTTCCAATTATCAGCTGATTTTTTTAATGACGCTCAATTTGAACGTGCGAAATGCCGAAATTATAACACAAATAAATATTAGAATAAAAATACTTAATATTGCTATAAATTACTATAAAAATAATAACAATTAAAATAATTAGATTAATTATTTGGATGTTTGATATTTAAAATGGGAGGTAGATCAAAATCTGTTATATTATTAATGCATTTATCACCATGTTCAATTTTACATTTTTTAATTTCAAACTTCTCAAACCAATCTAGTTCTTTCCCTTTGTTGAAACTATGTAACACTTTTGTATTTAAATTTGAATTGAAATTATGTTTTGTTTCTTTTAGATGGTCCTTAAATTCCGAAAATTTGCTCGATTTAGGCAAGTGTTCTTTTACTCTTGTTTTTATTTCTCTACCGCTTTGTCCTATATATTTAATATCACAATCATTACAATTGAATTGGTAAACCCCGCTCTTTGCCAAGTTGTTTACCTTGTCTTTAGGTTTTGAGAGGATGTTTTTAAGTGAACTCGTACTTATAAAAGCTAGTCTAAAACCTTCTTGTTTAAAAATTTTACTAACTTTTTGCGATAATTCACCAATGTATGGCAAACAACGGAAACCTACTGATTCATTTGTGGTGGGGTGACTGAGTCCTATTGCTGATTCGTTTAAAGTTAATTTTTTTATTCTTTTAACTAGCAACCTATCAATAAACACTTCTTGATACCAGATTGTTGGAAACATATGGATAGATTGATAGATGGATATATAAGGAGAATAGATGGATAGGAAACTAGATCAAATATGGATAGTATATAAATTGAGATAAAATATGAGAGAGAAAAATATAAATAGATAGTTATCTAGGAATATAAAATTAATGGATGGATGAATAGTTAGTTAGATAAATAGATTGATATGATTTATTTACCCTCTCAAAGTAAGGTCTCGTGGGCCATTTAGATACAACAATTGTACATTGTTATTTTAATAAACAATTAGTTCTTTAAAAATATAACTTCAGAAAATAGAAAGAGAGTGAGCGAAAGAAAAAGTGAGTGAGAGAAAGATATAGAAATACAGAGATGGAGAAAGAGAGCGCGATAAAGGGAATGTGAGTGAGAAGAAGGGATAAATAGATACCGAGATAGATATACACAGAGGGAGGGAAAGAGAGAAATGGAGAGAAAACTAATGGTAAAGAGTGAGCGAGAGAGAAAAAGATATATATCTCCTTTTCTTCTCTAGCTCACTAGAAAAAGAGAGAATGAGAGCGAAAGTGAGTGGATGTAGAGGTAGGGAGAGATAAAAAGGAAATTGTGTGTGTGTGTGTGTGTGTGTGTGAGAGAGAGAGAAAATTCAAAAGGTGGGGTTGAGATGGGAGGTTAGTGGCCGAGTGGTTCGAAGTCGATAGCTCAAGTGGTAGAGCAGCGGCGTATCTAGATCTAGATCGTAAGATCGTGGGTTCGACACCCGCTCGTGATACTGACTTTTTTATCTCAACTAAAAACCTTAATTAATTGAACTGTATGTGTCTAGGTTAATTTTGTTAAACCTATCTGGTTTTATTGTAAATAGACTTTCTTCGTACTATTCTTATTGTAATTTAACGTAACGATACTCCATTGTGATTTATGTACTGTATTCCAGAATAGAAATTAAGATAGCAGGTGACCTACTTCCCTGGTGGAAATTTTAATATTCAAACGCTCGTTAAATTAATTCCGTTTAACGAGAAAGTATTCCGGTCCCAATCGTCAAAATTACCACAAAGCTTGTCTTTTTTATTGTTAAAATATCTTCAATTTTCCGACGTTCAATCTTCATCAGAGATAGCATGTTACATTTTTCCAAGGAGGGTGTATTATACCTCTATGAGAAATATAACGGCAATAAAAGACGATTTCTTCTTCTACAAACGACCGATGTCTAAAGATTTCATGGTTCTTGACCTAATTTGTTTTTCCAGTAAGACGGTGCCCTCTTTGGGAGATGGCATCTGTCAAAACGGCAAAAATACTACAATGTGAGTTTAAACGTAGCACTGCTCAATGTCGAGTATCAACTCACAGTTTATTCATTTCAAATAATAACGCTTTTATTTTTGCTTGAGAGTTAACGTTTATGTTTTGCTTATTTTACATAGGGGGTTTTGATCATTACCCCTGCACTCTTACTCTGGTCTTACCATATTTCCTCTATTTAATTCTTTCGATCCATCTCATATTGTTTCTATCTATGTATTTATTGATCGATCTCTATTTCTTTTTGATATTCCTATTTAATTATAAGTAAACAATGAAGTTTTTCAATATACCTTCTCGTTCCTTCGTTAGTACGTAATGTCTTTTTTTTCGCTCAAAAACTTACACAATTGATATTCTCCGTTTCTGACGATTTACCGTTTCCCAAAGGTGAAGGTTCCAATAGTTTGGATCACAGTACAGAGAGTGGAATTTTTTACACTTTACTAGTGATTTCTCTTTTTTTTCACTTAGTAAGTAATGTCATAAATAGTTGTTTTTTGCCTTTTTTCTCCATTCTTTCGTTAGTATTTTTTTTATTGTTTTTAAAAATAATAATGTTATTATTTAAGTTTAAGTATTAGTTATGATTTTTTTTACTAGTTAACTAAAATGAGAAATAAACGTGAAAACAAATCTAAAGAAAATTAAAACTTAATAAACTTAAACTTGATACTGACTTTTATTCAGTTCAGTATTCATTTTATATAGATACATACGATTGTATATTTACATTTTTTCTGTTTTTTTTTTTTGGGGGGGGGGTCTCCTTGAAAAGCTCTCACCAATTGAACTGCTGAGTCAGTTCATATATATTGTCATCCATTGCCTATTGCCAGGCATCGCGAGCGTAGTATGCAAGGGCATTTTTTTTTTTTTTTGGCTCCATATTTTGGGGTAGGGCTCGCAACACAAATGTGAACTTGAGCCCCCGTTGTACCGGTGTTCTTCCATCGAAGAAACTCATTTTTGAAGGGGGTTGGGACCAAATTCAGGGTCGCTGAGATCCGATCCCGCCCCTTCCATTGATTAGTGCCGTGTCAATTTCTTTCAATTGCGGCCACCGGTCCCCTAGGCGTCAGAAAAAATCCAGAGGCGACGGTGGGGATCGAACCCACGACCACGGGATCTACTAGCCGAGAGTCTGACGCCTTAACCACTCGGCTACCGCGGCCCCCTTGCAAGGGCTTTACAATTCCTTTAGGTTTAAGGTCTAAACAAATACAATTCGGGAATAACATCTTTTCGGCCATAAAGTGAAAAACATCTTCCTTTATTTTTGAGTTGCATAACGAACACAATTCGTTAACATTTGATTTCCAGGGTACAAAATTGATGTATATTTCCTCGCAACGCATTTTTAAGAACCATCGCGTCTGGGAGAGGCGAAAAAGGATTGTTTGCACACTTAGTGGGTTGAAGAGACACGATGAATGGTCCAAATCTCTATAAAGGAGGAAACGGGTGGATAATGAGGCTTTCCATAGGCAACTCTCCTGATGGACTTCCCTAATTCTGCTTAGGAGGATTTCAGATAATCCTCGCCATTCATTTATATTTTCGCTTGTAAACTTGAAAGAACAACCATCGTGTGCCAGCTTGTTCCATTTGGAAAACCAATAACAATTCGTGTTCGTCACGGCTGAGGCTGTAATTTTGGATAGAGCCTTCGTTTCAGAACAAATGAGAAGTGGAGTTGGAAAATAAAAATAAATAGCAGGTCAACCCCAGTCTCTAACAACAACATATGTGACTGTGTAGGGTCGGGAAGAGAGAAAAGCTTTTTAATAAAAAATCTCTGAACCTTTTCTATCACCTCGTAACTTTGGAACAACCATATCAGGCAAGCATAGCACAAGATGGAACGACAAATGCTATTAGACACTTTGAACTTTGCTGAAAGCTGTACCAAGTCCTGGGTGAAGAGATCATTCCAAACTCTACAACTGTAGCTTAGCAAGTGTTGTTTTATGTCGTAGATGATCCGTAAAAAATAATTTCGACGAAAGACTGACCCCCTAGGTATTTGTAGTTCAAACATCTATCTTCTTGCCTTTGTAACTCCAACTCTCTGACCGAGCCTTTCTACCACCTTTTCTAAAAATTAAAAGTTCTGATTTCTCCAGGTTTACGGTTAAGTTCCATTGGTCACAAAAGTTTTCTAATAGATTAATATTTCTTTGAAGGTCCTCGACTCTATCTGATAGGACCACTATATCATCTGCGTAAAAAATTTGTCCCCTTTGGTGATGCCTCATTCAAGAACAGAACTTAAGTCATCTAAAAACAAGAAAATAGGATTGGGCTTAACAAACATCCCTGTCTCACACCGGTCTTAATCTGAAAAAATTCCGAAATATCATTTTTATATAGCACAGCTGAAACCGTAGAACCAAACATAGATTTCATAGTATTCAATATTTTAAAAGAGAAACCCAGATTGGCAAGTTTAAGAATTAGCGAATTCCTGTCTATTGAATTAAACGCTGCCTTAAGGTCGCTAAAATCAATATAATTTTCTATCTTTTGGAAAAAGTTCAAATTGATTATATTTGAGAGCAGGAATAAATTATCCTTAGTCGAAAAAACTTTTGTCACAAATAGTTACAAGGAATGAGAAATTAAACTAATTAAGTTCACATTTATCCAGTGTAACTTTGAATAATTCGTTTTTATATTAGATTTTTATTTAATTAGAATATTTGTTCTTGAAATTAATCCCTCTGATATTTCCTTCTCCTGTTTCTCCGTGATTTGATTAAGCTTGATGATCCTCAATCCATCATTCTCAGTGTCATTCCTAACGATGGAACTTTTTTTCTGAATAAGGGAGCGTGATTTTACAAAAGGATTACATTTTTACCAAAGGAGCCCATTCAACACCGCTCCGACGTCAAGAAACGTTTGACTTTTTAACCTTTGAGAAAGTATTTTTTTGGCGTTTCACTTGTAACAAACGTAGTCCGTAGTTCAATTAAAGGGGGGCTTCATTATTTTAATATTTTTACTCATTACGTTAAGATTTTAAAAAAGCTTGTTACTTTCTAGGCCAAGTAAGTTTTTTTTATGTGTGGTGCAACCGCTCATTTATTCAATGACAAACCCGGTATTTATAAC
Source organism: Cimex lectularius (assembly GCF_000648675.2). Lineage (NCBI taxonomy): Eukaryota > Metazoa > Arthropoda > Insecta > Hemiptera > Cimicidae > Cimex > Cimex lectularius. Next base: position 112,834 of record NW_019392743.1, read on the forward strand.
TGGGAGAGTTCAGTTTCCTTTGAAGTAGACAAATTGGTTCATTAGTTGTCTCTTCCCTCGAAACCTGCCCTCATCAGCACGCAGCCCTTACGATTGATGTGAATAAACTAAAGATGGAAATCGCGCGTTAATTAAATTGTTTAATTGGTGCTAAAGTGGTGGATAGGTAAATGTGTGTTGATTTTGACAGCTAAACTTCTAACAACTAACCACAGAACGAAAACTTTTGTCAAAATATATTTTTTATGAAACAAATTACAACAGGGTAAACAATTAGAAAATTCCACTGGAATTTGAACGATTCTGAATTCTAACTATTATATCTACTAAAGTTCCACAATTATGTGACATCCAAAAGTTGATAAACGGCAGAAAAGCTTTAATTAATTAATTAAAAATTGCAATGTAAAACCAAACTGGCCTCTTATGACACATTGACATTTCCAGGTAGATCACGTTACACGTTGGTTGAAATATTGTGATATTATATAACTGCCTTTAATAAATCCTATTTTTAAAACGTAACAACTTAAAATAAATAAAAATGAATAAACATGATGGTGATTTACATTTTTAAGATCTTTTTTTAAACAAGGAGAAAATAATGAAATTTAAACTCGAATAAAAACTTTTTTCTCGATGAATTCTTACCATTTTTGTAATTTCCTCTTGCATCAAAGCAAAATACAATATATACATTTAATTTAATTACACTGTAAGAAAATAATGTAATCGCAAAGGTACAAAATATAAAAGTAACTAAAATTGGGCCTTGTGCTATGATCGACATCACCAAGTAATGCGTGTAACATGTTGGACGTGAAATATGATAAATAAAAACGATAAATCCTATTTGTAAAATTAAAATTTCCGATGGATCGATTAAGCTACAGACCATGACACGAGTCAACGTAATTTCACAGTCCTCTTATTGATTATGTGTCCAAGTGCATTCGTATTATGAAATTACCGCAGATGGGACTCAGTTATCCAACTTGGCCGAGACTGGGACAGAATTTTGAATACGGAGTAAATTGAGTGTACCGTCTGATTGCGGCAGTAGTATATTTGCGGTGAAAGTTCCGGTTTGAGATCCTACCTATTTTCCAGTCAAAGAAGTCTGCGACATCCGCTTGGTTTTATTACTTTCGAATCATTCTAGTTAACTATGGTATCTTATTCATTTATTTTCCATTTCCAGCTGTGGAGAGGCATTGTTATATCTCAAACAACTAACAAAAAAAATAAAAAAATTTTTTGGAAAAATGTTGTTATTTTGACTCTCTTATCTCAGAAATACTTCAAAGCAGCATTGTCTATTAGAAAATCATAAAAAGTGGTTATAAATTTTAAAATTAATTAGTACCATTTCAAAGTGAAGTACGTTGCTACTTTAAAGAATTTAATTATTTTTGGCTTTGCCATTTCGGCATCCGCCACACTATTTAAAGAATTTAAAGAAGCGATTTTCACAGAAGCACACTTTACAATTTTATTTGTTTGTGTTTTGTGTGTTAAAGAGAGAGAGAGGGGGTGAGGGAGCGAGAGTGAAAAAAAGAGAGAGAAAGCGAGAAAGAGAAAGAGAGAGAGAGAGAGAGAGAGAGAGAGAGAGAGAGAGATACAGACATATAGATAGAGAAGCAAAGATTCAGAGAGTATTTAAAGAAAGTAAAAATCCAAATAAATGCAGAGAGAGGGTGAGAGAGACGGAGAAAGAGGGAGTCATTGAGTAGTTAAAACACGTAGCGGTCATACACGATGTGCGATCAAGTATGATAGTCGTATTTATTTATTTATTTTTGTTGAAAAATTACAATAATCATGCGCGGCATCACACATATTTTGTCTAAGCATTCTTTCCTTTTAAATGCCTAGTTTAAATTTTAGTTTTTCTCTCTTGTTTATGTTTCCACAATTTGGAAGCAACACTAATCATACCTGCATTTCCATACTCAAATTCTGTAGGTGCAAATAAAGCCAAACTTCCAAAATCGTAACTCAATAATTATTAATAAATAATTTGTTCTTGAACTATTACATTACCATACTTGGAATTAAAATTACTAAATTCCCTTGACCGTCATTATTAAAACGAGTAATTATGGCAACATCCTCCGGCGGAAGGATTTATCTGTAAAAGTATATCTTTATAATTACTAAATTCCCTTATAATTTATTTTTGTAAGTACTTCCAAAATCGAAAACTGCTGATCGATCTCAATGACCTTACTTTAATTTAAAATCATCCGAAAAAGTACCAACAAACAACATAGTAAGAATCGTACAGGGCAGACTTGAAAGAAAAGGAGTAAACCCATTCGTCCGTGTTGATCCGTGCTACTACTAAAGGAATGTTACTATTCTAACTATCTGAGGTTCCACGGAAGTTCTCAAAAGGCCAAGGGTTAACCATGGGATCCAACCTTTCTTCGTTTTGTCCAGATTTCTAGATAAAAACTATTCAAATTCAACATGAAGCTTGCGGATGTTAGATTCTATTTTTGGAAATTAAATTGCAGCAATTTCTACAATTTTGTGGATACCATAAGTGCACGAGAAGCAAAAACAATTAACAGTCTGTAAATGTTTTGTTTTAAACATGCTTGCAATTTAAGATACTCTTGACACTCACTGACTTAAACGACTTCTTCCATCTTTCATGGATTAGACATAAAACCATAAGTCTCATTGTTAGTCTACTTCCAACTGTTTACTCCAATAATGTATCCACCGAATTACAGCGATCGAGTTGTGTAATTCCATAATTTGTAAAATCGCACTTTAGAATTAATAAAACGGTCGCCTATGGGATTGGAAACCATGTTTCTCTGTACCATTTAATTGCCCTTGTAACTGACGAATAATGAATGCCAAGGCTATTAGCGCAATGTTTTCTGCTCTTCGTGACTCCTTATGACACAAATAAAATTAACAGAGCACAAGAAAATAGAGAATAAATTGCACACGAGAAAAGAAAAACCGATTGAAAAGAATATTGAAATGAGCCAAAAAAAACATTGATCCTTAACCATAATTAATTGATTTATTCATAAAATATGGTATTTATGTATTGTGATATTTTCGAATCAGAAAATGAGAGCCATTTAATTAGAAACCTTTCAACTAAATTATACTAGGACGAATTGGAGGAAACGAATTTTGAAAAAAAAAAATTATGAAATTGGTTTTCCAATAATTTCCCTTTGTCTTGAAGGAAAATACAATACTTCGAGGGAATCCAATTATAACAAAAAAACAAACCAATTTAATTAAAGCAATACAAAATATAAAATCGTCTGTTACAGTGTAATTCTAAGAAAATGATTGTGCTGTTTACATTATTACAAGTATATTTTTAATACATCAAATTTATAAATGGTTTACATTTCTGATCACTCATTTTTAAATATATGCCGGTATGAATTTAGTTAACTATTACGATTTGTACTCTCAATAAATTAAATTAAAAAAGGGCTAATTTTTTGACAATGTATTTTTTAATATTTGAACTTCGGTTTATCTCATTTGCTTATTTTGGATGTTTTAATGGTGAAAAACTCAAATAATCAGTAATCTACTACACTCGGCTATTTGAGAGAAAAATTTGGACTTCGGTGTATTTCATTTGCTTATTTTGGATGTTTTAATGGTGAAAAAACTCAAATAATCAGTAATCTACTACACTCGGCTATTTGAGAGAAAAATTTAGACTTCGGTGTATTTCATTTGCTTATTTTGGATGTTTTAATGGTGAAAAAACTGAAATAATCAGTAATCTACTACGCTCGGCTATTTGAGAGAAAAATTTGGACTTGTGTTTTATTAAAGATTTAATAAATTGTTCTCGGCTATTTCGCCGATCACAACGACGACATTATACAACTTTATAATATATTTTAAGATTAATTCAGAAATAACATCGTTATGTAACGTTATAATAACATGAAGGTCGGTCGGGATTCTGTTGTTATTCGTTATTTTCGGATCTAAACATCCCCCTGCAAGAAGTACCTATCAAACCGAACCACCTGGCAATTAAATTTGGTAAAAATTAATTAAAACAAAGCTCGTTTTATTTTATATAAAATTCTACTAATATTTTAGCAACAACATTTTTTTTTAGATGGTGTTCGTTTAAATAATTTATTTATACGTTTAGTTGTACTTAGTATTAAAATGTTGGGGTTGGCCGGGAAATTTCGTTCATTTTCAGAAAATATAATAATATAGTATAAAAATAGGAGGGAAAAGAATTAAACAAAGAAAATATTTCTTTCAGTGTAAAACTAGCGATGCGACAAAATGATGAGATGCCTTAAGCCTAATCATACCTATCCGTTAAGATAAATTAAGGCAGAGTAATGTTAATATACATTTCTTTATAATAATTAAACAAATAAAAATAAATTAATATTTATAATGGATTTTTGTATGATGTCTGAAAAGCGTATGTCCAACCAAACACCAAGAATAGGCAGACAAAGGCGACTGAAAGACTAGGGGAAATCTCACGGCTTATTCATTGTTACAACTCACTATTCTAAATATAACAGTTAAAGGCATGGCAAAAAAATTATTTTCTAGAATGAAAGTTACAGCAAGATTGTTTAATAAGTTTTTTAGATGCAAAGCCCAGTTCGCACTTCGCATCTGTCGAAAAGCCATATACAAAAGACGCACTCAGCTATTGCTTAACTTGCTCAATATTCTACTCTACCATCCCTGAACATCTTTCAATAATTTAAATTCTGTTTGTACCATTTCTCTTCTAACAAAACAATTCGGGGTACTTTTCGAAGTAAAACAGATTTTAAATAACCAGCAGCAGGTTTTTCCTCTCCATAATGAGTTGTAGGGATTTCTCCCTTTAGCACTTAAATTATACTCTGTTGTGCCAAAATCTGCTAATAAATTTAGTGAAGGATTTTTGTTTCTTTAATGAAGTAAAGAATTGTTTGCTTATGTGTCATACCCTTTGCAGGGCAGTTGCAAAGGAGAAGTTCAGTTGTCTCTGTCTCTTCTAGATATCGTCATTTGATGATAGTCCCATATTTTAAACTGATACTTAACTAGATAATGTCCTGTGAATATACCATTTATAGTTTTTCTGGTAAGGATTTCCTTTTTCTCTCATTGGGTTATTTTCCCGATTTTCTGAGGCCTCATGCTTGGTTTACGCTCTTAGTATCTGTTGTGCTCTTTAATATTAATTCTCTTTTAAGCCAAGATACCATTTTGTTATGACAATTCTCTCATTTGATGAGAGTGCCATTTTTGAAAGTGATACTGGATCATGTCCTGTGAATATGCCATTTACAGTTTTGGTTTTGAGAATTTTTAAAGCTGCCTAACAGGCTGAAATACATATTATCCTAATATACTTGAGATTTTTATTCTTTATTTCATGCACAAGTTGTAAGGTCAGTTCGGTTTGAAAGTTGTTGTAGTGGGCCTTGGGCCATAGGGTGCTCAAAGTTTGGCCCTTTATGCCCAAACCGGGAACATTTCCCAAATTTGAGCTGTACGTATACCAAAGTCTCAAGGGTGTCCCATACGAAAGTCCCTAAATGCTGAGCCATGTAGGGATGAAGCTAGAATCGAGTAGTTGACAATTTTTAATACAGTTTTTTACGATTGCCACCAATGAGCGGATGTCTAAGATTGATGTTTGATCCCTTTCACGGCAGATTTTCTCTGCCCATAGAAAAGGCTAGAGCTAGAATTTGACCCTCAGTTTTTTGCATGTTAATACGTGACATTCTCTATTACTTTTTCTTATATTTACATTCAACCGAGGGATACAGCTGTCACACACACTTTCTTTCTTAAAACAATGACTTCGAACTTCGTTGTTTTATGCTTTAGATAAGAGACTGATAACAAATTCTGATGATAATCAATTAAGAATACATTTCTACACAAATTATAGTTTTCCTATAAAAAATAGTGCTTTTATTGAATTATCTGGAGTGTTTTATGTTAGTTTATAATCACAGCGGAACTACGTCTGGAAGGGGAAACGTTTCTTCCCTAAAAGCACTAAGAAGTTCAAGGTTTTTATTTTATATTATACATAGAAATTCAGAAATTTTTCTGATGGGATTAACCAAGCGGGAGACTGCAGTGAAAATGAAAACGTTCATCCGAGATAACAAAAAGTGAATTTATGGGCATGAACCCTTCCATAAAGCCGGTAGTGTCTTATTAAACCAGAAACCAAGTTTACTTTTCGAATTAGAACATTGAACCAATTGCTGTTCGTGCAGGAAAACACGAATCTCGCTAACTTAGTATGTACTTGTTAAGCATAATTTCTATTGTCTCTGGTTGGCTCTGATAATTATACTTTGTGCAATTCAACCGTCGTGCTTTCTCGCCTTCAGAACGACATGAGGCCTTTGATCCCCTCGTCAAAAACAAAACCATTTCGAGCAGAAGTTCAATTAGATTCTCAAATATATTCGCGCTATTCTACCAGGCGAGACCCGAGCTGTAGAATTTGTACAGTTCAAAGGCAAAACACAAATGGACATTTTATCTGGTGGATTTCGGCCCGTACAGTCTCGCTGCGCAAGATTGTTTTATCACATTTTTTAATAAGATTTTGATTAGTCAACGGTTGTCGTGAAACCGCGATGTGAAAATAGAAAGAAAAACCTCGCAAAGGTTGGTCTGAAAAGAAACTTTTATCCATTTCTTCATTCACTAATGGGCCGACTACGGAAGAGAAATGTGCTTTTGCGAAAATAAAAAAAATATGACTTACTTAAAGCAAAGTTATTCTAAAAGCTTTAGAAACAGATGGGCTCTCTGCTTGCGAACGAAAAAAAATAGAATATATAAATGATTAAACTTTTGACAGTTTAAAATATTCATATTGTAATTAGAAAATTATGAACTCAATTACTACAATTATTATTTTAATTTTCCTGTGTTAACATTACAAACAAGGATTTAGTAAAAAAAGAATCTATTTCGTGTTTTCTTCTCCTGTCGGTGAAAATCTTCGTAGTCCTTAGTTTCAGACGGATCGAACGTGAGATTCGAAATGGCATTGGGAAGATGGGGTCGTATCTTAATGCGTTAGGGATGTTTAGAGACATCCGCGCGCTTTCTGGTTTTGACAGAAAGGACTGATAACTTAATAGAGTCGCTGCAAACTTTGTTATAAAAAATTGTAGGTCAAAAATGTTACAGTTCACTTTATTATTCTGACATGTAAACTTTCCACGTTGTATGATTAAAAAAACAATTTACCTGAATAAAATCAACAAAATATTAATAATTGTTTTACCAACGTTCCATAAGATTTATGCAAATATAAATCACGTTGTGTCAAAATGTAAACCGTTAACAAAATTGTACTATATTTGATAAAGTATTTTTTTATTTAAAACATTGGAAAACTAAGGTAATAATAATAATAACAGTAATAATAATAAATGATTATTCGGAGATCGTGAGTTGCGGTCTGGTGTGACGTAGGTTTTAGAAAAAAATTTTCTTGATCGTTCCAACGTTTCGATCTTTATTGAGATCATCTTCAGGGCTCAAAGTGTTCGTTTTCTGTGTAGATGTATAATTACTGAGTATCGTGTTGAGAGGGCACTCACACAGTAATGAAACATCCACACAGAAAACAAACACTTTGAGCCCTGAAGATGATCTCAATAAAGATTGAAACGTTGGAACGATCAAGAAAATGTTTTTCTAAAACCTACGTCACACCAGACCGCCCCTCACGATCTCCGAATAATCATTTGTTAATATTTTTATTACCTTAGTTATCCAATGTTTTAAATCATTTTTTTAATCTAAAATTTTCTAGTATTGCATAATTTTTTTTAATCTAACATTTTCTAGCATTGTATAAATTTATTTTTTTATCTAAAATTTTCTAGCATTGTATAAATTTATTTTTTATCTAAAATTTTCTAGCATTGTATAAATTTATTTTTTATCTAAAATTTTCTAGCATTGTACAAATTCATTTTTTTCACTCCTACATGTATTTGTAAAATTTAAACAATGTTTATAAATCCCAGGCTCTGAGATTATCTCCATAAAAATCGCAACGTTGGCACGATAAAGAAAATGTTTTTCTAAAACCTACCTCACACCAGACCACATCTCACCATCTCCGAATAATCATTAACTAACAGTCACTAAACACCACAAATAATAACAAATTTATTTACAAATTAAAAACGTAATATACGTAAAAATATGTTTTCCTTAGTGTCTGTTTTTATTCAGCTATTAAGAAGATATTTGGGGTAGAAAATTGTGCAAGCAAGAAGAAGAAATAACTTTGAGCTGATAGCAGTGGAATATTTTGGTACTACCACTACCCACTTCGGAGCTTGGATTAACTTACAAATACTTTATTCTAAGAAAATACTGAAAAAGAGTCAAACGTGTCGTCAGCTAGAGAGAGAATTTAAGCGCACGGTGAATTGTGTGCTGGAAACCAAGCCGATGTAAAGAATGAAGTGAAAATAATCGAAACATGACTATCTCTTCTCTTATTTCAGGGATCCTCAAATTATTAAAAAATAGACTTGAGGAACTCGAATGAATGTCGCAGAATATGAATGCACTCTGAGAGCTTCTGCTGCTTCACTGCTGCACTAGTTAATATTGAAATCCAAGAAGACCAATTAAAAAATGCATTACAGCTTGTAAACCTGTTCAGTTCAGTCCTAGTACTTAGCACGAGCAATGACCATATTAGATCAGAAATACACGGCCTTTAACTTAATAGTTCTAAAGAGTAAGGGCCACTTCATCCCCGTAGTCTTCAGGCTGAGTGGGACGAAAATCACGAGGCAGATAGTAGCTGAACATGGAGTCATGAGTAGGAGGTGCGTTAAGGTATATACGAGCAGGATTCCCGCAAAGTTGTAACAGCGTCCTTCAGGCCGCGGTGGGAGAAAAATCAATTCATTTTCCGTCTTGAGGCCAAAATCAGGAAAGCGACCAACAACAACACCAGTCAGCACTGAACTAGGCATTATTTTCCTTGAGAAAAATTCTCTTCGTGTGGAGGCGTGGGTTAGGAAGAGGAAATCCCGAAGAAAATCCCGAGGATTTCCCGTACGCATATGGCAACCTTTAGTGTCTCCTCTGCTTCCTTGCAGAATCAGCTTATACCGTGGAGGATTATACCAATCTTCTTCAAATGCTGTTCAGTCCGTAGTGCCGTGTTAAGAATCCTACCAAGTTTTTGTTTAGATTTTTTCCGGCTTCCTTTAATGGGTTCTGTTGTTTCTTTCCTTCCGAAACCCGCTAGGAGATTCTTGGATTGTGTCCAGCGGGTGAATTCCACTGTTTCCTCCTGTCATCGATATATAAAATCGATTCAGTGTGAATGTATCAGAAGTGCTCAGGACATCACATTGGTAGCAGCGTCTTTCCTTGCAAGGGCGTCCGCTTTAACCCCCTTAACTCTAGTGTCTTGGGACTAAGCAGAGAGTAACTTTATTTTGTATATCTAATTCATTTAATTGAAGTTTGAAATTTAGCACTATCTTTGAGGTAATAAAGTCTGAGCTTTGTGCTCTGATGGCTGCCTGACTATCTGACATGATAGGCATGTCCTTATTTTTGTTCAGGCTAAACTGAATACATCTCCCAATTGCGTGGACTTCAGCCTGGAAGGTACTGGTGTACTTTTAATAAGAGATTAGTTGTAGCGTTATTGCGTTCTTGGACCATCAGTGTACCAGTAGATGGTGCCATTTTCAATGGAGAGGTCTTCTATCCCTTTCTCCACTCTTTTTGTTACCTAGTCTGTTCTAAAATTTTGTTAGAATTCATATTTCATGTGTAGTCCCTATGGGCCAAGATCGTATATTCTCTCATTAGGCTGTTATTGTCTCTCTATTGAAGTTTTAAACTTGTTGGAGGCTTCTTTTTATTTTTCTAGGCTTTACTCGTTATCATATCGTGGATTTATCATCTTATCACATCTTCACAACGTCAGACCAGTTAACCTAACATATGCGAGCCTCTTTATTTTCGTTTCTTTTTTATGTGTTATTATCATGGGAATAATGGTCGTAATCTAAAATTGTTTCTGTAGTAAAATAGCCAAGGTTTCAAACTTTTATTTAGGTAGAAGTTTTGTATTGCTGTTCTAATTTGATGACCACAACCCTAATACTACCTAACAATTAATCTTCGTTGGTCGACATCTCAATAATTCATAATAACAGTTTGTCATAATAAAACAATTTTTAAACTAAGGTAACGATAACTGCTAGATTTGACAAAAACTTTATACAAAAAATGAAAGGCAAATATTAAAAATTTAAAAAAAACGAAATTTTCTTTTTACTATGTAATCTTTGTAGAACAGATAATACAAAATCATTTACCGACTAGTATGTAATAATAGTCACAGGTACTATAGTAAAATTCTTGTAAAAACCCATTAAGTATTAAAAATACAAGCTACAGATTGTCACACTGTACCTTTTGTAAATGAATAATCAATTCTGTTTGTTATACCTCTTGATTTTTTAAAATATAAATTTACTATGGTGCGATTGATACGATTAAGCATGGCTTGGAAAAAAATAAGAAATAAATCGAGATGTATTTCCCCCTGGTAAGGTATAGATTTACCTTTTCGGATTAACTTTGTCAAAGTTATGAGGTATTGCATAACAGGCATCTCTCTGTTTACAACACACTTCTTAACCGCATTTATTTAATTTTTGTTTTTGGTAAATAAATTATTAGAAAGCATTGTAAACTATTATATAAAGTACTTCATTATAACTATTAAAACTTTGTTAATTGGAATAAAATAGAAGAGTCGAAGTGAGAAGTTTGTGGCATGGGCGATCGAAGTCACGGTAGCTGAAGTGGTAGAGCAGCGGCGTATTCAGCCGAAAGTCGTGGGTTCGAATCCCGCCTATGACACAAATTTTTCATTTCAAAAAAATTGTGTATAATTAATTGAGTAAAACAGTTTATTTAAATTTTGCTTTAAAATGTATTGGGTTTTTAATAAAAAACGGATTTTACGTTGTAGAAAGTAGTATAAAATAAAAGTACAAACATATAAAGAATTTGTGAACTGAAAAATGTTTTTGTTTCGTTTGAATTTTCATCAGAATTGCTCTGTTACGTAGGTAAATTTTTGTGGTATTTAAAAATAGTTGACAGTTTATTTAAGAAACTATTTCTTTACAATATAATAACCGCAGTAAAATTCATAATCAACTTGAAAAAAATCACTTTCTCCCTATACCTAAAAAACTTCTGTTTTCAAAGTAAACAGTAAGTATTGGATATTTTTTTATTTTCTAGTTTCGTTTAATTTTGAACTATCTTTTGGGGTCTGGGGGGGGGGAATATTTTTATAGCTCGAGGATACGCATACTCATTTTCCAAATAACGTACCACTTTCGCTAGGCCATTCTTGGCACTTGAAGGAAATTTACCTTATCTGCTATGTACATACCCCTTCTAAGTTGGAAGTCTTCCAAAATTTCGTCTTTAGGAAATTGGATTCGTAAAAGAGAAAAGTCAAGCTAGAAGAAGCAATTACAATATTTTTATTATTACAATATCAACTGTGTTGTGTTTATAACTGTTCTATTTCGTAAAGAACATAGTTAATTATTAGAATACTATTTCTTTTTTTAACGGAGTACAGTAGGATCAAGAGATTTAAAAGAATCATTCACCTTGTTTTGGGTTATCCTGATTCGGATTGAATATGCGACATGAATAACCAAATCTGAATTTAAAGCTTTTTTAGAAGGAAGAAAGGATCGCTGATTGGTTTGTACCAAAGCCGCGGCTAACAGCCCAATTTCTGAATATACCAACGATTTCGCTCCAAAGGGATTATTTCTTTAACAAGATAAGCGCATTTTTCTGGTGCTACGGAAATTGTTTTCCAATTTTAAGTTCTTTGTTTTTGTTTCGTGCTTATATTTCTAGGTGCTTCGATCCTCTACTGTTGCCCGAAATTAATGTAAACTAAACAAGAATGAAATTAGGAAAGCGAATGAGGAAAAAGGAATAAGGCTCTTCCCGCGTTATATTTTCAGACAAGGTATGATAAAAAGTCCCTATCAACCAGTCTGCTAAAATGAACCCAAGGGCCGGATTACAGAAGACATGTCGTTTCTCATCTCGCTTTACAAACCTCCTAAGTAAACTTCCTAAACGAAAAATGAGCAATATTACACATTAAACACAATTTATAATCTCTGTAAGTAATTAAGTCGAGAAATCGTTGATAACAAACATTTTCCTCATCCTGAAAAATTTACAAAAATATTTAACTTACACGGATTTGATAAAGTCAAGGATCATAATTTAGAGGATACACTTAAATTCCAATAAAATTAATATAAAAAAATTGATATCACATATGAATATTTTAAGAAAAATTATGTTTTAGGAGGTAGTTAAAAAAGTCCTTGTTTATATAATTTCAGAATCTTGGTCAAATATTAATAATGTTTTTGTCGATTATAACATACATTATTTCCTTTATTAAGTAAATATATGATTATTGAAAAAATTCACAACCAAAAAAAAAAAAAACAAAAAAAAACACGACCTTATAAAAGGCACACTGAAAATGGCGAAATACTGACGTGTCTTTCGACGTGACGAACAGACCAATTCAGCGGACATAGGTCCACAATGATAGTCATCGATCAAATTTTTCATGTTCATCGTCACATAGACAACACGAAGAATTTTCACATTTCAAAACAACTATGTCGTTACCAATAAGGTATGTACATAAAGCAGACATAATTTCTAAAATGAACGTTAATGTAAGTTTGAACATTGCCTCGACAACAACTTGAGATATTACGTACAATGTAACTCAAGTACGAAAACATAAGCCTCACAGAACGCTAGAAACATAGATTTAAAAAAAAGAAATTACGACTTTTTACATTAAAAAAGATAAACTTCGTAATGATCTGCTTGACTTACACTTAGAAATGCATAAGTAGCCAATATCCACCAAGAAGAAATGAATTTTTTTTTGTATTTAAACTTAATTTTTTTTTAATACAGCCACTTCCCTCACTTTAAAAACAAAAACACGTGACCCCAAAAATGACCACATTCAATAAATACGATACAAAATCAAAGGATTCACATACGTCAAATCAATCAACATATAAACAAACCTCGCACCAAAAATAATAGACTTAAAGACAGCAATTACTCTTTTACCCACACAAAGGACAACATGAAAAGAACACACTAGTCACCAAATATGAACTCTCTACAATAAACTAAGAAAAAGATAGGGATATTGCCAATTTTTTATTTACTTTCCCTAGCATTTTTATTTTATCTTTATTATACATTTCATTAAAATTGATTAGAAATTATTGTATTTTACTGAAGGAAAATTTAATTAAGGGATTCTGAAAAACAACAAAATAAAATATTTTAATTCCATATTTTGGTTTCTTGGACACAATATTTTTTAACACAATTAATAGTGTGTTAGCTAAAACCCATGTTCAGCTGTTAGGCATACTGTTAATAAGGTTGTCATTAATTTTGTAAGGAATTTCTCTCGATAGATGTTGCAACGCTGCTCTGGCTGCGGATGGTGATCGAAAAGACTTCAACGCATCCCACATGTGTTCAATGGGATTGAGGTCTGGAGACAATGGGGAAAAGGGCAGATGGAAAATTCTCAGGTTTTCTAAAAATTGATTAACAATTCTGCCTCTATAAGGTCTGGCATTGTCATCCAGAAATCGAAAATCCCTGCCAACGAGATCCCTGGTTTGAGGGATGCATTTCTCGATAATTTCTTGGACATAACGGCCTGCGGTGAGGATGCCTTCATCAATATGAAGTCCCAGTTAGTCCTCCAGTCTAAATCCCAGCCCAGACCAATACACCGCTCCAAACCCCACTGAAGGGAGCACGAACTGGAGCAATGTGCGCATCCCCTGTTCCCGGTAGACTCTTCGGCCCCTGCTGTCTCTGTATAGACATAATCACAGTAATCATAGAAGCATTCCAATTGGTGTTCTCTTCTAGGTACTCGTTACACTACATTCTCCTGAGTTGCTGGTGGCAGGCTGTTGCTGCAGGTCGTCTCAAAGTGGCATGTGATGTGAGCTTCCCACAAACGATTACGAATCATTTGTGTTGATAAAGGCCTTGCCAAAACATCTTGACTTCATTTAGGATCTGGCGGGCACTATGGAAATCTTGCAGCAATGACAATATTTCTGTCCTGTCTTAAAGTCGTAATCGCTGAGATCCACTAGCAGGCACCCTATTGGCACTTCAAGTCTCTTGGAATATGGCTATAGCCCAGGAGGCGACGCTCTGCTGACGACACCAACTGCCCCTTCGAAGTCCACTTGCCGGTGACCTCGATGACTCATTCTCACAATAATATTGCGAAGTTCTGGTTCAAGGTGATGTCTTTCCATGGGTAAAAAGATTTAAACTGGATTAAAATGTACAAAAGATTATAAAAGGTGTGTGTGGTATGTAGTGACCGTTAGTTACTGATTATTTGGAAATCGTGAAATGCGGTTTGGTGTGACGTATAACTAATCTTTATCGTCCCAACGTTTCGATCTTTATTGAGATCAAAGTGTTTGTTTTTTGGACAGGGGCTTCTGACAGCTTGGTCATTTTAGCCCCGAAGCACTAACAAAATACCGCTACACACTCTATACACAATCACACCAATAAATACATTCATCCCTATATACATTGTTCGCAGTCATACTGTTTGGTAGATGGAGTACTCGATATTCCTCCATCTACTTGTTGACTACAACAAACTAATCTAATTTGGGGTCGGTGGAGTACTTAAAAAGTTTTCCGCCGTAGACCCAAATCACGCACGCAACGAGGTGCGATGGAGATGCTACTTCGCCATCAGCCCCTCTATTCATGTTTATTGGATTTTATTAATTGTATATTAAAAATTAACATTTCGGTGATTATTGCCCTGAATAGATCTTTAAATGCCATCGTAAGCGGCCGTTGAAGGCTTCTTTGTGTCACACATATCCGGCCAAGATTTGTATCTAATAAAAATTGAAATAGTTTCGTAATTATAAAAGATAGAAATCGCAATTTTGTGAAAAATCCACCCGTGGATAAGCAATATAGGTTCGGTGGAAGTATGTACTGTTTTACGTTCAGCTTATTCCACATGGTAGGACTATAGGCTCTGAGCTTTATAACAAAAAGCCGGATAGAATATATTGGGCTTTAAAAGCAAAATAGCCCGCTTTGATCAACTTCAATGAAGCAATGTTGCAACATGATACCGCTTTTCCTCCTATTTCGCGATTGACGCAGCAGAATTCGCAAAAATGAAACGAACCAGCGTTATCATTGGGCATGATTCAAAGAATGGTTTTCTCCGCATTTATAAATTAGGAAAAATCAAAATCTCTCTGAAATTCGTGTAAACGAGGAGAAAAATGACTTTTACCTTCATTGTTTTTATGTGTCTGTATAATGCACAAAAACTAAATGACAGGAAAGATTACAGGATTACAATCTCTCATCTTGGCATTGATGGAGAAAAGTAATCATGCGCAATCGTATGACATTGAAACACTGAATAGCATACAATTTTCACAAAGTAAATACATCAAATGAACTTACAATGGAGACTTCCAACTTATGACCGTCTTTGTCAATCGGCCCTAGGTGCCTAGGAAAAACTGTTTTAACTAATTTATATGTTTTTCTGCCTTTTGAATATGTATTTCAAGGTTATTATATATATAATTCGATTATGTTTTTTACCTTGGATAATGAAAGAATACGACAGATCGTATTGAACGAGATTAAACATATAAAAAGTTACAAAAACGTAATGATGCTTCCGAGTAAAGTAGAACAAAAATATTTTGAAA
This sequence comes from Cimex lectularius, assembly GCF_000648675.2. NCBI lineage: Eukaryota > Metazoa > Arthropoda > Insecta > Hemiptera > Cimicidae > Cimex > Cimex lectularius. Next base: position 128,736 of record NW_019392743.1, read on the forward strand.
AACCCAATTCGGATTCGCTTTAAGCACACTATAGAGACTTCAAATACGAATTTTTATAGCAAAACAAAAAATAGACTTTTTAGGTTGGAATCAGCCTGATAATGTAAATTTTTCATATCGGTGTCAGGTTGTTCTACTTAAAATTTCATAACACATAATAATTGGAATGCTGAATTGTTCTACCTTCAGGCAAATGCCAACCAAGTTTATATTTTATATTACTATATGTGAGAAAAGTATGCAACCAACAAAATACCTCAACAGTTTTATTTTATATATCCGATTTTAATTTATTTACGAACGCGACGTTTATGGCATTACGTGTAGTTTATCCAGTTCTAAATCTTAGGAAAGTGGTTTTTATCTCGAAAAATCACAAAAATTGTTGATAAATGCCAAACGACCCCGCATATTTACAGAAAATATTTTACCCTGTAGTTTAGAAATTTTTAAATCAAATATCCTGTTTTTGACATATTGGGTATGCGGTCCTTTAGTTAATCCAACATTGTATTTTTTTTTTTAATTTTTGGCTCTATTTTGCCTCCCTTAGAGCACAAATTCTCGCTAGAAAAACATCACTATTGCAGGCGCAGCAATTTGCGAGCAATCCAATAATTTTAAATCAGAGTATGAGCGAAGTTGGTCTATAACAAAATAACCTAATAACACATAATGTCATAAATTTGGCTACCGTAAATAATAACTTTTTAACAATAATAAAAATTTTTAACATAACAAATAGACGTTTGAGTGTTTTTTATTGTTGTTACTTGATCTTTATTTTTCAAAGTTATAAGGCAATAAAACCAAACCTTCTTTATAAAGAGAGAAGACATTCCACTTTATGACGTTTGTAATAACATTGAATCGGGAATTAGGGCAATTAAAACGAATGCGAATTGGTTTTATTTTCGTAAATATATTTTTTTGGCTCACTTTTCTGGAAGTGAGACATACAACTTTTAACATATATCTGATCTCATTTGAAACCGAATGTTATTGTCTTATCGTAAATTTTTAAAAAAGTTTATCGTTATATCTTAACGTTAAAATACATGCACAACACACTGCACAAACATGCAATTTGCATTTTTCTAGGCTCCTACAGCCCATTGGCAAGAACGCTTTTACCCTGTAATATTTTTCGAACTAGTATAATAAAAAAATGTACACGTCTGTAGCCTCCCTTGTTACAAATAATGAGAAAATACAGATTGTTACACCTCCGCTTAATATATATATATTAAATGGAAATTAATCATTAATTACTTCGTTATATGTATTTATTTTTCAAATTTCTATGTCTATAAGTTGGAGTACTTGAATTGGTCTATTATTATCTTGATTATATGATGATATATACCGACTTCCTTCCCCACCCCTTCAAAACCAAACATATATAAACATGAAACAGCAAAATCTCACTGGCACTCTCAACACGACACGCAAGGATGGCACAATTACACAGAAGACAAATACTTTGAGTGAGTAGAAATACTTTGTTTAAACATAAAATATATTTTGCATTGTATAAATTCACTTTTCCACATCCTAAATGTATTTGTTAAATGTAAACATTGTTTGTAAATCCCAGGCCCTGAAGATGATCTCAATAAAAGATCGAAACGTTGGCACGATAAAGAAAATGTTTTTCTGAAACCTACATCACACCCGATCTCATCTCGCGATATCTGAATAATTAACTTGATTATTTATTCAGTATTTCGGGTTTTAAAAACTTGCCTAATTAAGCTGTATAAACTAGCCTTGCCAAAGTACTAGTTGGTACACATTTGGTATACAACTGTCTATGCTGGATTTAATGATAAATTAAGACATAAAAATAAAAAAACTTTTTTTAGTAATAATTAAACAGAATCCAATCAAATCAAGCTTTCTTTTTTTAATTAGTAGAGGTTTTGTTTTTGCCTCCTCCCCCTGAGACTGTTTAACAATGGCCTGTTGAATTCAATTTCCTGTCCGTTGAACACATTTTTCAAACCATACCATTCTGATAAAAGCAATAACAGTGTAATATTGTTTCATAAACATAAAATAATGGCTGGTAACGTGAGTACTTTTCTTTAATAATTTTTAATACGCCTGTTTTTATAACAACCTTTTTTTTTAAATATTGTCTAAATTGTGTATTAAATGCTGTCAACAATTTATGCAACCTAATCTTTCATAAGGTTTTAAATGAATAAGTTATTCTCAAATTGTAAGGAATTTTCTATGGCGACAGCAGTCGTAAACAAGTTTGAAAAATCATTTTTCTTGTGATCAAAACACGCCTGCCTATTTGTCATTATTCCCCAAACGAGAGCGACAAATCGGTCGACTCGTAAGAACGAACCTTTTCACACATTGGACGACCCTCGATAAAGAAAGAATTCAATAAGCAAGAAGCGTCTGAAAATCGTTCAATGAGCTCTGCGAAAAGGTAATTGAAAAGGCAGCAACACGGAAAAATGTCACAGATGAAACGAAATGATTTCTACTTAATAAAATCAATTTTTAAACGTGTTTGTTGCTTAAGGATTTGCATGCGTGTACTTTCAAACAATGTGTATACCACGTTTACTGCTTTCAGCACAAATGGAAAAGTCTTTTTTTTAATATATTATTATTCGTTTTAATAAGAGATCTACAGGGTTTCGTTTTCAGAATTTTACCTCCTAGTCTAAAAACATCTCTTCTAGTCACTGTACATTTGTTTCCATAGATCGTGAAGCACCTGTTATTTGTCAAGGTCACCCATTCATTTTCTTCGATACGTGACGTTTTGAAGTCCCCAAAGCGTGAGGTTTGTTTTTACACTTCCGAACCAGTCGGTGCAGATGGTGTACGAATCCATTCCTTTGTTATTTATTCGTCTATCCGTTTTATTCGTTCCTTCTGTTCAAATTGGAGTGAGCGCGTCTCGCGATTGGTCGAACTTCAGCTTGAAAGGTGAGTAAACATTTTGATTGCCGGAGTAAATACTCGTGTCCTTGTACCTTGTTGCGTCTCAGAACTTTCAGTGCCCAGATTATTTTTTCCTTACTAGTTGAGTTGTACACCAATTTCCTTTCTTTTCTTCACCTGCGTGGGTGAGGAAATGTTGGTCGAAGTCGTGCGAGTTGTGATATCACCCAGGGTCACAATTTACTCATTCAAATTTGCTATTATTGTTAAACCTAGATATGTATGCAATTTCATTTTCCTTTTTTCTCTCATTGGAACAATGACCAACAACAATTCCACTTTTATTCTGCACATATTGTTTTTATTCTAGCCCTGGTCCATACTGATCATACATCACATTAAACTTGAAAGGTGGTCATACTTTCCTTCAATAAATTATTCTGCATATTTTAAAGAATATTGCATACATTTTCATATCTTAAGAATATTGCAAATGTTAGAATATTTTTGATTACTTAAAAAAATATATATATTGGACAACTAAGAACACAACAGGAAAGAACAAGAGCCTAAAATTTTATTCGGATTTTAGTCGACATTCCTGGAACAAAAACGCAAATAAATTGACACATTCAAATTCTTCTGAAATAATCGATATCTTTTGACACCCTTATTTCCAAAACGTCTAGGTGCAGTTTTTGATCCTGAAAAGTTACCATTTCTGATGTAGATGAATTAAAACCTAAAAATAGTCAATATCCATCCTTTATTTCATATTTTCAACATAGTAAACCTAAAATATTCCGAAAATGGAAACGTCAACTTTTTCTAAAACAGAAGGTTGAGTTTGAACGCAAAACGGAAATTAGTAAAATCCCCGGCCATGTAAGAATTATATTATTATTATATTAAGTAAAATTAAAAAACATCCTTGGCCGGATTGTGGAAAATTAATGAAATCTTAAATGGAAATATTTATTCTTCTCTTATTTCTTCTTGGTTGTTCGCTTATTTTAAGATTGTTTTTAGGTCGGTTTTCAAAATAGAAATGGTGAATGATGGAGTGAGTGCGGTGTTCAATCCTTTTTAAAAAGATAGTTCCTACTCACAGTAAGTTGTTTTGCAACGACCGGATTTCGAGCCCTTAGCTCATCATCAGGTTGAAGGATTTCTACAACCACGTCTCTCGACATGAATTGCAACAAAAAAAGTCTTTTTGCAATTCATGTCGAGAGACGTGGTTGTTAAACTCCTTCCACCTGATGATGAGCTAAGGGCTCGAAATCCGGCTCATTGGAAAACAACTTACTGTGAGTAGGAACTATCTTTTTAAAAAGGACCATTTCAAAATATCCTTTTATTATGTTGATTTGAAATCGATTTCGCGGACACCAGCCCCTTCAGTCTACATAATAAAAATTAAAAGTTACATATTACGAACAATTTTTTCCATATCATTTTATATAAAACATGGCAAAATGGCAACTTAAACAGACACCTACCTGGTTTCAATTTTAGGATCGAAAGTTCTTATGTGTTATACCATTATACTGGTTACCTTTATTATTTGAGTTATGACGTACTCTTTCAATTTCAAGTTGTGTGATGTTAATGTACATGTTCTTTATTATACCTGATTTTACCTTAATTACTTTTATATTTACGATTTTTTTTAACCAATTATTTTACACTATTAAGTTAATTATTATTTTCGGGTGGTGTTTAGTGACCGTTAGCCCATGATTATTTGGAGACCGTGAGGTCCGGTCTGGTATGACGTAGGTTTTTAGAAAAACATTTTATTTATCATGCCAATGTTTCGATCTTTATTGAGATCATCTTCAGGGCTCAAAGTGTTTGTTTTCCGTGTGGATTTGTCATTCTTGTGTGTCGGTACTCCCAACACGACTTTTTTTCAGATTTAATTTATTTAAGTGTTTTAAAATTGTTTTATTGTCGATATTTGTACATTTTTAAACTATTTTTATATTGTTTACAAATTTTATTTTTGGCTTGTTATATGTTAATATTATTGTCTTCTAAATTTATATAGTCATTTTGTTGTTCTATTAGCTTGGCATCATTCTTTTCTTTACCTAGAATCGTAACATCATCTAAGTTAATTTTATGTTCAGTTTTTGTTGCATAATGTCCCAATCCAGTTTTTCGCTTTTATTTTGTACATCTATCTGTGTTGGTTAACTCTTTTATACAAAAACTGTACAGTTTTTTCAATGTATACCTTTTCGCAAGAGCATAGTAATTTATAAAGTGCCTTCCACTGTTATAATTTTTTTACTGTTTCTTTTATAGAGGGTAAAATGTTATGTACTTTCCACTACTGTACGTGTAGAAATTAAATTTTATTAATATGTTTTCTCTTTTGCATGCTTTTATTAATTTTCCCTTTGGTCTACATAACCAATTCCCATATATTATGGTACAATTACAGTACAATACAATAATTATATTTATTTCACTTTTATCTTATTTTTGTTATTTTTTGTTACTTGTTATACAATTATAATACGATATCTTTTGTTTTTCTGTTAGTCTATTAATTATATTTTCAGGGTAATTGTTTATTCTTAAGACCTTTTTAATTGTTTTCGAATTACACTTGCGAAAATGTATATCACATAGCTCAAGCATTTTTTTAGCCATATTTCGTACTACGTTAATTTTTTTTTGTCATTGGATGCATTGAGTAAAAATTTAATCAGAACATTCAGGTTTTTTATACAAATGAAAGGATAATTTTTGTTCTGAATTTCTCATCATCCTCAAGTCTTGGAACGGTAATGTTTTATTAATTTCTTTTTCCACTGTAAATTTTAAATTTGGATGTGAACTATTAAAATCTATTAACGATTTTTTTAAATTTATTAAGGTTTTGGTTGAGATAAAAAAGTCAGTGTCACAAGCGGGATTCGTACCCACGACCTTCGGCTAAATACGCCACTACTCTACCACTTGAGGTATCGCCATTTTTGGATGGCAAAAAGGAGGGAAAAGACAAAAGGTGGGGTTGAGATGGGAAGTTAGTGTCCGAGTGGATCGAAGTCACGATAGCTCAAGTGGTAGAGAATCGGCGTATAGTCGAAGGTCGTGGGTTCGAATCCTGCTCGTTACACTGACTTTTTTATCTCAACTAAAAAATGTAATTAATTGAAAGATAAAATTAAACTATTTGTTCAATGTCCTGTACAGATAGCAACGTTTGTACTCTTGACTTAGTTTTATTAAGTATATTAAAATTTTTAAATAAATCTCTGCAATAACTGGCGATAGCCCTCCCTCCAGTGATAACCCTATTAACTGTTTATACATAAGACAATTAAATAGAAATAGTATAGTCGTTATACACGTTCGACGATCAAGATTTGAAGTTAGTTAAAAGTATGATCCTTTATCAACGTTGAAAAGTCTTTGTCGAGAAACAAACACTTTAATAAGCCCTGCAATATTATAGAAACTCTCTTTGAAACATTCAGATTGTGAACTTAATTAAGCTTATTCCAAGCTATTCCAGTTGAAAGTTTCTCCCTTGTATTTGCGTGAATTTTCGAAATAACAAGGTATAACTTACTAATGTTTAAAAAACCCGTAGTTAAAAAAGATTTAAAGGTTTAAAAATTAGAACTTTCGTTAATATTTTAACATCTGTGATCACTGTTTTTGTAGGTACTAGTTTTTGAGAGAACCAGTGGTACGCTACAAGGTACCTTGAACATCTAACGTTTTTATGAACCATGTATGTACATTTGAAATTCGGTATGTATATAAATATCTCTTAAAGACACCTCTTTTTCTCCAAAATACTTTGCTACAAACAAGCCAAGTGGTGGATTTTCTTAAAAATGCACTCAACCCAATAAATGAGACATTCTTTATTCCATTTTTCTCTCTCTCACTCTCTCTCTCTCTCTCTCTCTCTCTCTCTCTCTCTCTCTCTCTCGCTCTCTCGCTCTCTCTCAAAAAAAAAGAAAAAAAAGTACAGTTATGAAGCTGTAGCAGCAATAATGTGCCAGGCCGGAGAGTGTTGCTGAGCTTTTCATTTTCTCACTCGTGCATTGGGTATCTGATGATAGTGACCGAAAATTGGCAATTTTTTTTATCGATTCTGCAGGTTCAGATATTCCAGAAAAACACCACCTCCCACCGGCGAAAGATAAACGAAACGAAAATATACGCAATTCTACAATGGACAACGCATAGCCTATTTTATTATTTTCGGCTAAAATCATTCAACAGAGAAGGAAAAAGTAGATTAAAGACATATAATTCCTCCGGACACTCGGGAGGTGACCCCCTGCCTGAAAAGTTAGAAGGTATTTCAACCAATATATGTCACTCGTGGGGGAAATTGACCTTTTGCCCGAAAAGTTAGAACGTATTAGAACTAATACATGTTCTACCGGTGGAAGATCACGTTCTCAACAATGTGAACAGAGATTGAAAAATTCTCTTAAATTAAAGGAAAAGTGTGTTCTAACACGGAGAATTGGGATTGTACGAACTACTTTTTATTTATCTTGATACTATTAGATTTGACTTTATGAAAACACTTGTATTTCATTTTTTTCATTTTTTAAATTTAAATAGAAAAACTTTTTGGTTTATTTTTAAACTATATAGTAATTACATCTTGTTTAGAAACCTAGGATAAAATGGTCTATATTTTATTTCCATGTCCAGCCGTTTTTGCTATTTGCAGTAAGCCCGAGGTGGAATCCAGACGTTCTTATGGCCGGTTAGAGCACCATTCCGAAATTACAGCTTAATGTTAAGAGCTAAATTACACAATGCGGACAATCATAAATATCTATTTTTTCCTATTGTTACTATTATTGTCACTCATGAACATCGAGAAACAATTCTAAAAAGGCTAAATAAACAACGAATGTGACCTTGTTTGAACATGTATCTAGTTTAAAATAATATGTGTAGAGATTAGTGACGGTTAATCGATAGTAATTCAGATATCGTGAGATGAGGTTCGTGATGTAGGTTTCAGAAAAACATTTTCTTTATCGTGCCAACGTTTCGATCTTTATTAAGATCATCTTCAGGGCTCAAAGTGTTTGTCTTCTGTGTAATTGTGCCATGCTTGCGTGTCGTGCTGTTAAAGAGATAGAGTTGCGGCGTATCTAGCCGAAGGCTGTAGGTTCGAATCCGCGCGTGACGCTGACTTTTTTATCTCAACTAAAAACCATAATTAGTTGTACACAATACAGAAATTTTAGGTTTAATCAAACTATTTGTACTCGCTCAAAGTGTGTTTTCTGTGTCATTGTTGTGTATCGTGTTAAGAGTGTTAGTAAGATATTAATGTTTTTAGTTTATATATGTTGGATTTTGAAGGAGTCGGGAAGGAAGTAGAGAATACAAATCTATTTTTTCTATGAGCAGTCGGCTTCTTTGAGGTGAAAGTAGACGACAATGGGAAAAAATGAGTAATGGTTTGTCGTTCGGGCCTGGTTAGCCTTTCAGGATTATTACAGACGGGGATTATTTGGGAAAGGAGAGATAAATTATTGAAGAATTAGACTATGTAGAATTGTTTTAAGGGAAGATTGCAATGAATGTTTTATATGTCGGTTTATATGTTTTGTGTGTTAGATGTATGTTACTGATATTAAATTTGATTAATGTTATTAGCCTAGCTGTGATTGGGTTTGCATTTGTCCGTTCTGTAATTGATGCCGTGTTTATCTTTGCTGATGGAAAGCATTTCTAAAAAATTACGTTTATGTTTGTTTTGTTCGGTGTTTAATATTTTAGGATTGTTGAAATCGAAGTTGTGTTGGTATTCGTAATGGTGGGTAGCCAGTGCTGTAGAATTTTGCTTTGGTTTTTTGTAATAATAGATATGTTATTTTACCCTCTTATCCGATGTAAGTTGCCGGACAATTTATACAATTGATTTTGTAAATTCCATCAGACTTATTTGTTACTGCTCTAGGATCTTTAATTTTGGAAAAAAGAGTGAATAGTTTTATAAATTTTGAACGCTATTTTAAAATTATCATAAGAGAGAAATGCGTTTAATTTGTGTGATAGGTCGTGAATGAATGTCATGGATAAGTATGTTGATTTGTTTGAGTTTGATAGAATTGACGCAGCGTTATCAGTAATAGTAGATGCTGTTAGTGTTGAGTCGTAGTTGTTGACTATTCTGTAGATTATGTGTTTAGGGTACTGATTGTTATGTAGGATATGTTTGTATATCTTTATGTTCTTATGGTGAAAGAACATAACAAACCCTGGCTTAGGGTAATAATTCTATGAAATTGTTCTTTGGCCGTGTTTATTATGGTATGAAGAGGATGGTGTGATGTAAAGTTGAGGTAGCGATATTTTTCTTGGTTTTTGATACCAATCTGTGATTAATGTGCCATTTGGTTGTTTTATTACGAGTGTATCTAAAACTGGTATTTTTTATTGTTTTCGATTTCATGTGAAAAGTACGCCGATAATTTCAAAAATAACGGAAACTATCAAAATGCATTTTTTAATTTATTGCTATCAGTACAGAGTATACATTGAACAAATAGTATAATTATATCTTTCAATTAATTCCTCCTGTCATGACAGATCTCTTATATTTGCATATAACTTTCACTAGTTTTCGTGGTCCGCTTGACCAATTAATATCTTTCAATTAGTTAAGGTTTTTATTTGAGATAAAAAACTCAGTGTCATGAATCGTGACTTCGATCCACTCGGACACTAACTTCCCATCTCAACCCAAACTTTTGAATTTTCCCTCCTTTTTGCCATTTTTCAAATTCAAAAGGTGGGGTTGAGATGGGCAGTTAGTGTCTGAGTGGATCGAAGTCACGATAGATTAGTGGTAGAGTAGCAGCGTATCAAGCCGAAGGTCGTGGGTTCGAATCCCGCTCGTGACACTGACTTTTTTATCTCAACTAAAAACTTTAACTAATTGAAAGATATTAATTGGTCAAGCGGACCACGAAAACTAGTGAAAGTTATATGCAAATCTAACAGATCTGTCATGACAGGAGGCAGTAGGGAGAGAAACCAACCAGTGCCGGAACAATTTTTATACAAATTGTTAGTCTAGTTTCTATAACTTTTCTTTCTCACTCTCTATTGCCTATATTTATTTTAATTTGTTTATATTTACAAATATACAAAAGTTATAGGGATGGAAAGTTCTGTGTTTTTAAAATTGTCGTGACAGCGATCGCAGAGAAAACCAGCATGTGTATTGAGTGCTGAAAGAGATTTTGCTCGAAGATTCCCGCAGCGGGGAATACCTCATTTTAAGACTTTTATAAGAATAGTTAGAAAGTTTGAATCTCTTCAAAATCGATAATCCCGTTCCATCGATAGACTTCTGACATTTGACATGGAACCGCATGTACTTACTCATTTTTATGCGAGGAACTTTAACACAAAATAAAAGCCAAATGCGGACTGAAAACATGGCCAAAGTTATTCGAAGTTGCCGATAACTAATTCGAAAACGGTAAACAAAACGAAGATGCGAAACAACGATTATCGAAATTCTAAACGATCGTTACAAAACACCACTATAATGAATACTTTTGTAAATTAAAAGTTCGCTCTCATAATCATATCAATGTTAATATTACATGACAAATGTTTGAATAAGATTTTTTAAACAGGTTTGGGAAAGATAAGAATAATCACGATCTTCCTTGCTTAAAAGTTTAACCGAGCTTTCTTTATTTCCAACCAATATTCTTGATTTTTTAATTTTCTTGAAAACAAATATAGTTTAATAAACTCAAGAGAATAATATGGGGTGCTACTTAAAATTAAACAATTAGTCATTGATGATTCCCCCTGTAACAAATTACAGTTTTTGATTACGTATTCAATTTCTACGCCAAAACTTTGGCGGCTTACCTTTTTAACTTTTATTCTGGCTATTCTTGATTTTGAGAATAAGGGGATTGATATTATGTTTCAGCCACCTGTAATAAATCTTTTGTGGAACCTCTTACTTTTATAACCGTAATTAACCACCAAGAGAAGTGCGCGAAGAGGCACCGAGTAAAGTGCTTACCTTTGTGGCAACAACCGCAATTTCCATGGTATAGAAGCACTTAATCCTTCTGCTTGCGTCCAGCGCTCGAGTTTTCCAAGCCATTTTTCTGTCTCCATCTTTATAGGTTCATGCACATTTGATCTCAAAAATTTGGATTGAAAGTATTGGAATTGTTTGGCAATGGAAGTTTCTTACCAACTGTTAAAATACCGTACGTCGAAATTAGTTTTAATTATGTTTTATGTATTATCATTTGTCGTTTGATTGTCGGGATTATAAACTAATCTGCTTTTTCTATTGTTACTAATATTTTTTTCTGAGGTTTGTTACTGCAAATGTCATTTAAACCCGGTGGTTCTAGTTTTCTCTCTTACCCTGGAAAAAAAAACATTTCGGAAGCCCGTTAGTTTCGAATTCAGGACCGCTGAGTTTTGAACGCAGGGCTCTTTGAGTGATGAGTCGCCGCAGGAGTTCAGAGGCGGCAAAAACTTCTTTTTAAACATATTTTATTTTGGCTTCAAGAATTTTTTTTAAATGCATCTATTTATTTACAAATGCCTTTAAATATGCAATAAACCAAAAAATATTGAAAATGTTATTACACTGGGTGTTCGGTTACTCGTATCACAAAATTCTAAATTCTACATTTAAATAGTGCAGTAGTAAATAACCAAAAAGTCCTAATTAACTATGGCCCGAATCTCAACAGTTTCGGAGTTATTTCACTTTTTCTGATTTTTTAAGATTTCACAACCTTACTTCAAATAAACAATGATAACTAAAAAAAAAAAAGGTTTTAGACAAATCCGTTGATACCATTGAAAACTACGTTAAATTTCCAATAAGATGTGATTAACATTAAACTTGTAATCGTGGGAAAAATAATTGTTTTAGTAGTCAGAATTTTGAAAAAAATTCTTCTTACAATGTTGAAAAACTTACTATGGTGATTCTAAACTACTATATCCAAACATAGAGACCGGCAAATTGCAGAAAACGTAGTTCATTTAATATCCTTTTTAGTGGTGTAATTCCTTTGTAATTACTATTACAGTAAGTAAAGTAATAAGTAAAAAATTACTTTTTTCAAAGAAGAAGAAATTGGTGAAGGAAAGGAAAAAACCGTGGTTGATAGACTGGAAAGGTGGAAAGATTAATAGTAATAAACAAAAACTTAAGGAAATTTTGAATTTTTTTTAATCTTTCCACCTTAACAATCCGTCAAACACGGTTTTTACCTTTCCTTTATCAATTTCTTCTTCTTTTCATCCCGATACAGTCTCAGGGATTTCCCGATAAACATTCTCGAATCACAACGGAAATAAAGAATCCATTTATTTTCAACATAGATTCAAAATAGTATTCAAACATTGAGACAAATTTTTTAGAAAAATGCAATTCTTGGTTAAAATGTCAGTTTCTTGTTTCTTTATTAGATTGCAACTCGGTTTCTCCAGTTGATTCATTTTGCTGTAGTGATAATTCTAAACAATTTGAAGGATGAAGACCATGATTTCGCCAGACAGATTTACATCACATAAGGAACAAAACACGAAATCCATTCCATTAAGCCAAGACACTCTGGATTTGTTATAAATAATTTATTTATGCATATGTTATTTTATGTTTAAAAAAGGTTATTCTATTTTAAAGAATATCAATTTTTTATGTTTTATCAGCCGTAATTGTTATTATGGTTAATGTTTACTAGTACGAGGGTGCAACTGATTAAAAACTTGGATGTTATGTGTGGATATTATGTTGATTAACTTATCCAAGGTCGACTATAATTATTTTTTTATTGAGAAAAAGGGTATAAAAATAAATATATTATTCCGATCCTGAAGTACCTAAATGTTATTAGTGATAGAACGACAGAAAATGAGTAAACATTAAGACCAAAAGGATTTAGTTTATTTTCACGGTTAGCTACTTTTCCCAGTTTGTACCTGCATTATGAATGCATTTTCTATTAACCGATTTGTCTTTATTGATATATGTTTACTTCAGACCGCTTGTTTTATTCAATTCCATGTACCTGTCTAGAAAAAATACTGTATTTCCCTTATAATAATTTATCTATTGAGCTATACTGTGCACACTCCTTATTATACATTATACTACGTTTTAAATGGTGGCCGCAACGGTTTAGGCGTTAACACGGCGCTCATCGCCGGTAAGGTAAAGGTCCCGGGTTCGTATCCAGCGGTCCTGCATTCGAACCCAACGTACTGATAATTATAAATGGGCTTTTTTTTTAAACCGGTACCCCGAGGGTTCATACAACCTCGTAGTGGAAATAGCCTCGTAAAAACAATTTGATATCTTTTTAATAAACATATATAAAGACAGTAGGTTTTTACGCTTTTGGACCTTGCGCTACTTCTGCTGTATGCTGATTCCATGTTAACCGTCAGTCTACCTGGAAACAAAGATAGTGTAGGAATGGGGAACAGAAATTTGGAAATTGGACCATGGTTGAAGCAAGGGGAAAAAGAGGTGTAATTTGGCATTGGTAGTATGAATGATAAAAAGATCAGTATTCTGATCTTTTCCCCACTGGAAAAAACCGTTCTAGTAGGAGTCTCTATAATTAAAAAATAATGAGAAGTGCAGAGCCAAAAGGAGAAGCAACCTTCTGAAACTAATACTTTCTATGCTTTCTACCAGCCTTTATTATGTAATAGAATCTCGCGGATTAGTCCTGTGGTCATAAATATAAAATAGGTTGAGATAAAAACGTCAGTGTCACGAGCGGGATTTGAACCCACGACCTTCGGCTAGATACACCGCTGCTCTACCACTTGAGCTATCGTGACCTCGATCTATTCGAACACTAACTTCCCATCTCAACCCCACCTTTTGAATTTTCCCTTCATTTTGCCACTTTTCAAATGTCGTGTAATCGGGTTGGATTCTCGACGACAAATGAAATGGCCACGGAGAGCTTTAGTGAAGTATACTTAATTTTTAATCATTAAATTCACTAATTTCGTGGTCAGCTTGACCAATTAATATATTACACTTAATTAAGGTTTTTTATTTGAGATAAAAAAGTCAATTTTTTATGGTTTTGGTAATAATCTTTTTAAAAAATATATCTTCAGATAAAGCATAATTGAATGTGAAAAGAAATAAATCTGCTGGCGAAAGTTTAACAGAGGCGTTCTATTTTTTTGTTTCAGACGGTCAGCGTGGCTGTTAGCGTACTCACGCTTACTTTCATCTCCTTGGACAGATGGTATGCTATTTGCTTTCCTCTCAAATTCAACTCGACCACATCAAGAGCAAAAAGCGCAATTCTCCTCATATGGATCGTCGCCCTCCTTTGCGGTAAGGACTGAAAAGTCAATAAGACATATTTGATGTCAATTAAATAATGAAATAAAAATTAGAAAAAGAAAGATAAATAGTAATTTTGGTTCCATGTACAAATCTGTACTACTAAAAAGTAACTATTTTAATCACAAATCGGGGACGCAACCATAATTAATAAGATCAGACACCCATCTTAGAAATGGGGACTATATGATCCCGGAAACATTCTTCACAACTTCCTATAAAGTCTCAACGGACTACAAAGGAGAAAAAGAACACAGGAGAGCATCAGATACAATGATATGGTATACAGATGGCTTCAAAACAAACAAAGGCATATTTTTTTTTGTACAAGCCCAAGAAATGAGCATTCAAAATCGTTACCGAAGAACAGTTCGGTCTTTCAAGCAGAAATACATGCCATCAAGCTTGTGCCCTAGAAAATCAGAAAAGAGGTTACGATGGCAAAATGATCATCATGAGATCTGATAGCCAAGTAGATATGAAAACATTAGCATGTAAAAAAAATAACATCAAAATTAGTCAGTGAATTAATCCAAAATCTCCAAACCCTGAGGAAACACACCAACCTGATGATATCTTGGGAGCCAGAGCACAGAGGAATTTTGGGTGACGAAAAAACAGAAACACAACTAGAGAAGGATGTGCACGACCATAGGCCCTGAACCTATACTTGGGATAACAAAAACAAATATAGAATCTTCCATCGCAGAATGGATCCAAACAAAACAAAAGGAGAATTGAACAAACTCTAGCGACTGTAAACACAATAAAACTATGATGAACCAACCCTCACTAAGATTGACAAACTCAGTTTTGATCCTGAGAGAAATGATAGGACTACTAACGGGTCAATGGCATCTGAGAAAACATCTACACAATAAGGCATATATGATGATGATCCCATCTGCAGATTCTGTAATGAGGAGGAGGAACAGCCACCCATATCATCGTCGAAAGTGAAGCAACGGCTCAATGGAGATTTAACCTAACATACGGAAAAAACGTAGGGAATCAAATTGTAGCAGCGACAGTCAATGACCTGATAGTTCTAAGAAGAAGGATTGAATCTATTGCGTTGAATTAGGGAACTAGGAAGGTACAAAAGCTGCAGTGCCTGGGGAGCACAAACCCCCTTTTTGTAGTATCCTCATTAGCATTACCATTAATTATTTTGACTTCCCTTTGCGTCACAATTTCAATTTTTTGTAAATAATGTCGTCTTATTATAAAATTGATAATCAGGAGGAATTGATTTTACTCGTGAACTTGAGTGAAAACTCACTGCCCGCTCATAAAAACTTTTACCCCCATTGAAATTCTCAAAAAAAAGGGGGACAAAACTACTTTAGCGCTGTAAGTTGAAACCGCAATCGACCCAGATCAGGCGAGTAAAACCGCGGTATACAACCGACAAAGCCACCGCGACACCGTCAAACACAAAACCGCACCCTACTACAAATTACAGTATACAATATAAAAGGGCAATCACCACAGAGAGCAAACTCACAACAACCGAAAATGAAGACAATGACTAATACTTCAGATAATAGAAGGGTAGACGGAAAATCAATCAGTCACAACTTCATTTGAATACGTAAGGGTTGATTTGAAAACACCTTTCGTTAATGGATAACAGTCAAATTTACAAGCCAGCGGCCTCCCTAAACATACGAAAAGATTTGATTAATTTTACAAACAGTTAATTAGCTGTATCATCAAACAAGCAATGTTTTTATAACCCCTCCGGTTTGAGTAGAACCTTACGTTAATTAAACATTACCTAATGATTTGTAAATTTACGAGCACAATTAACTGTAGGTGACAAAAACTTAAAAGCAATTACAACTCTTCTTAAGAAGTTTGTAAAAAGATTTTTCTAGAAAATGGCCACCAAAATATCTCATTATGAGCTTTTAATTAATTAAATACTTGAGAAAAAACAAACAATGGTTTCATAATTTTGCCGAAGCACGTTAAAAGTTCTTTTTAATAAAAACTTACGGATTCGCTAATACTTATTAACGACTAGATTAAACCGTTGAAAATTTTATTATATATTTTTTTCTTTAGGCTCCATTATTTACTTAACTGGTCTTGATTTGAACGGATTACCTTTGATGAAAACAGAGTTTCCTAATATTTACATCGAAAAAGCAAGAGAGGATTTAATTCAGTCACAAGGATGTGACTATATTTATAATGACAATGTAAAGTAAGTTTTAAAAAAAATCTATACAACGTATTATACACAAAAATCTATAAAACGGCTAATAAAATATATTCAAATATGTATAATAAAATTGAGATTTTATTATAACCTTTGCCCAGTTTACGGAATCTTTTAACATCTCGTTGCTTTACCTTTCGCCAAATCGAATCGGACGTAGTTACGACTTGGTTACAATCAGTTTTTAAGCCATCTTTCGGCTGACAAAAAAAGAGTCGACCGAGGGGAAAATAACCAAGTTTCTCTCTCCAGAATTCCAAACAGGCAGGAAGTTAATCTCGGGCTAATTTCCTCCTTTTGGTTGTCATTCGCCACTTATATTTGCCTTAAGAAGTTGTCCTGAGATCAAAACGTGTCGTCTTCAACGTTGTATGGGCAAAATTACATTTGAAGAAGGGTCCTTCGTACCAGCCAAAAATCCAAGTTTAAAAGATGCAAACAGTTCTAATCAAATTTTCACTATAATTTTTGTTAAGTAAGTTAAGCTTGGTATTACAAATATCCTTTGCAGAAATACAGAAGACTCTCAGGTCATACACGAGTAAAATCATGTTTACTTGTGTGTTAACATAATTTTTGGTGGAATAAAATTTAATAACCTGGTCTATTTACGTTTTATTTGGATTGTTTTTTTTAATTTACATTTTTTTACGAGGGTATTTCAACTATGACGTTATATGAACCCTCGGGGAGCTGATGCTTTTGAAAAAAAGCCCATTTGTAAGGTTCGGGTTCGAATGCAGGGCCGCTGGATTCGAACCCGGGACCTTTACCTTACAGTGATGAGCGCCGTGTCAACGCCTAAACCGTTGCGCCACCGACGCCCGTTTTTTGGATTGTTTAAAATTGTAAATTCCAGGGGAAAATTTACATCGTTTATAGTGAAATTGTATTGGTTGTAAAATAAGTGCTTGTTTTTTGTGTTTTTCAGCAATTCAATTTTACCCTACTTGTGTTTTGAAGTATTGTTTAATTTGTCATTATTGTCTGACATTCTGAAAAGGTGTTTTTATTCGTCTGTTTAGTTCGACATATCGTATGTTTTCGAAGATTTTTGGGACTTTTGATATATCGTTAGTTTTAGAAATTATTTCCACATATTGTGACCAATTTTTGGCCCGATTGGTAAACGAGATCAAGTTGAACTGCTCGCCCCTCAACCGGTAAATTTCGTGTTTTGTTAATTTAGAGGAGAAAATGCTATTAGTTAATTGATAGGTTTTATTACCACAAAGGAAAAACTCAGCTCAGGCAGCTAGAAAAATATTTGCTGTTTATGGTGATGACCCTTTAGAAGAAAGTACCGTCACAACTGGTTTACTCGTTTCAGAAGCAGAAATTTTTACTTGAATGTTCGTTCGACGATGAACAAATTAATGTTTTTCTCAAAAATAACCCGCACTAGACGGCATGAAAGATCACAGAGACATTTAACATACCTCGTACAACCATTTTAATGTATATGAGGGCAGCTGAATATGGAGCGACATACAGGTTCTCACATATCGACTGAGAAGAATTTACTACAATCTCCATCATAAAAGATCTATTTTTTAAAAGATTGATATCTGGGAATGAAAAGTGGGTCATTTACAACATTGTTCCAGGAGAAAACGCAGCCGGATTACATCGCAAGAAGGTAATTTGCATTGGGTAGGATTGGGTTTATTATGAGCTTCTTCTGCCCTACCAAGGAATTAATTCTAGTGTATACTGCCCACAATTGGAGCAATTAAATGCAGCAATTGACTAAAAATGAATAAAGGGATGTGTCACCTACCACTATATTCAACTCTTCATATTTACACTTATTCCAGGCTTTGAAAACTTTGATAATGGGAAAACTTGAGAACTAACTTCTGGGATGAGGAAATTGTAAAATTAGATGGAAGATGGTAACATGTGCCGGAACAAAATGTTGTGTATACATTGTTTACAAGTACCTGCAATTTTAATTGAATTTACCATCAAAACACGGTACGAACTTGTTTTCCGACCTGGTTTTTGTGGTAGCTTGTAAAACAAGCTTCTCTATAATATAATGCACATTTTTTCAAAATAATTTGAAAAAAAAATATGCTTCACTGTTTCCATATCTTCCCATTAAACCCAGCTTTGGGGAAAAGTTTGGCATGAAAAACTTCAAAGGCTTTCGACGGGTTCTTTTGCTGCCTAAATGTTATTGAAGGCCGATGAAAAGTGACTATCTAACGTAACGTCGCGATCTGACGAAAGCTTAATGAACCTCCATTAATCACTTTTAAGGGCAGATTAGAGCTAAAGAAGATCATCCCGTGGATTTCGTGAAAATCATTTATTATGGACTTCTTAGTAAACAATAAAAAGGTAATTAACGTTAAAAGCTCATTACAAAACTCGGAAATGCAGTTAGCGATGAAATGTCGGCGTGCATTTTTAATTAGAAATGGAATTTGTTTCCTTCAGGAACGCTGCTGAAATTATTTATATTTAGAGGGAACTGTCAAGTTCTTTGTGTCCGTTACACACACCGGGCGTTTCGGTAAAACTCAAATTTAAAATATCACTCTATTTATCGATTACAGAATTATAGAGAAGAATAGGAAGCCTGCCTACCTTTCCTGAGGTGGTCCGGTGCCGTGGGGTGGTCCCGAAACGACCCGCTTTCTTTTTTTCTTCCTTTCTCTCCTCTTCCATTCCTCCTTTTCCGTTCTCTCCGATTCATCAGTCAGCCTTTTTGCCCTCCACCATCCAGCTGTCTCCCGGTTAGGAACCAGTCTCTCTCCTCCTTTTTTTGGATATGTCGTTTCACTACTCCTGATGGATGTGGACTCTCTCCATGGGCCGAACCGACAGGGGGGTGAGGCCCTGGTTAGGGCCGTCTGTGGTGGTTCCTCTGGGTCACCACAAGGTTTAAACAGGCTATTGGTTAAAAAAACGAATAATCCGTCTAAACGCGGAATTAGGTCAAAACTGTAGATAATCGACTGCACTGAGTTTGATAAAGAAAATATAAAAATATAATATAAATAAAATAAATATTTAAAAAAATATTAGAATTGTTTTTTAAAGACAAAACAGTAATTTCCTTAAATATCAAATACTGTCTTTAATATAAGCTAAATATCAAGTCAATACTAAAGCTGTCCATGTAAGACTTGACACTTTTAATGCCTATGTAATTTTTTGCTTATACGTTTTGAATTCAAGAATATTGCAAATATAAAAGGTAAGGTGAAAAAAAAGTTCGAAGGGGAAAAGAAGGGATGTTTAAATTTTGTGCCAGAATTAAAGATGTTAAGTGAAAAGGATAAATGGGGCAGGGTTTGGATATTTAAATTTTTGGAACCAACCGTCATTCAAAATCGGATTTGACCAGATTGGCCGTCAGTTGCCGATGAATAGTAAGCCAGGATTCTTAATTAATCACTGGCGGATAAACGATACAATTGAACGTCAAATGTCACCGTAATCAGTCAACTTAATCAACTTACTGACCGGAATAGTTGGCGCTAATTTGCTCCAAAACGCAGAGGATGGCTTACATTAGAGTGGGATAATTTCTAGTGAGAAAAGATAATATTTCGTCAATAATTATATAAACTTAAAAGCTCAAGTGGTTTAATGATTTGAGAACCTGCTAAAAGAATGTTCGATTTTTTATTTAAGGCTTAACGGAAAGTTCTATTCAGCTCAAGGTTTATCCATTCCATTTTGTTTAGAATATTTGGTTCACAGTCTGAAAGAAAAATTATCCTAGTCTGCCGATAAGAGGTCTCCGACGAAATCATATCATGTTGTTAATGGATAATGTGTGCTGTCTTTGGAAATGAACAGACACTTCAAGGGAGCGTCGGTGACCTCAACGGTTTAAGCGTTGACACGGCGCTCATCACTGTAAGGTAAAGGTCCCTAGTTCGAATCCAGCGCCCCTGCATTCGAACCCGACATCCTTACAAATTTTTTTTCCAAAAACATCGGCACCTCGAGGGTTTATATAACCTCTGCTGTTGCGAACCATCATAAAAAAGGAAAAGAAAACTACCCCACTTTGCGTTTCAGAACTGTCTGAACATTTGTGTGGTGATTAGTGACTTAGACGATGATTATTCGGAAATCGTGACATGCGGTCTGGTGTGATGTAGGTTTCAAAAAAATATTTTCTTTATCGTGCCGACGTTTCGAACTTTATTGAGATCATCTTCAGGGCCTGGGATTTACAAACATTGTTTAAATTGAACAAATACATATAGGATGTGGAAAAAAGTGAATTTACACAATGCAAAAAATATTTTTTAGATTTAATCAAAGTATTTCTACTCATATTGTTTTACGCAGAAAACAAACACTTTGAGTAGGTAGAAATACTTTGACTGAATATAAAAAACATATTTTTTTTGCATTGTATAAATTCACTTTTTTCCACATCCTACATGTATTTGTTAATATTTTTCTGAAACCTACAGCACACCAGACCGCATCTCACGATTTCCGAATAATCATTTATTATATTCCTCCTTTGTCCACTCCTCCAAAATCAAAATTTACTCTCGCATTCTGAATTTCAGACCATTCTGAAAATTGTTTTCCGTGTGTCTTTCTGTGGTCAATTCTTCGTAAACCGACAAAACTACGACACCATGAGACCAATTTTCAAGAAAATTTCAGAGATTTTGTGGGTCGGTTTTTAAATGGTAATCTAAGAATTTCATACCAATAGGGCCGACGATATCGCCCGCGAATGGGCAAACGTAAAATCCAAGATACACAGGTGTATCTCTGAAACCATTATACAGATTTTGATAAAATTTGCAGATAGTATGTGAATTGGTTTAGATATAGTCCAGATAGGCCCCTATTAATTTCGTCATAATCGTATCAACGGTATCGCCTGCCCATGTGAAAACATGCAATCGCATACACGGCTATGCGATCTGAAACCGTTTCTCGGATTCTCATTCAATTTTCAGAGATTATGCGGATTACTCTACTTCTAGATGAACCCCTATGAATTTTATTCCAAACGGTTTAACATATGCGCATGTGCGTGGACAAAATGTGAGGAACTATATAGCTCACAGGTGTATGAGCCACACCCGTTTGGCAGACTCTAGGTACACGGGAAGACATTTTTGTAATTCAAGGTACACTAGACATACACTGACTTAAATTACTGCCTCAATTTTTATGGCATTCACATAAAACATTTTTGTAAAAAATCCCGTGTTTTGATTTCTCACTCCTTAAAAACAGCCGTTTTTATCAACGGATGTAGGGATTCGCTATGGAACGTTTCTTTTGAGATTGTCCAAAACGTGTTCGATGGGTTAAGTTCCAGACTTCTTATTGACCACTCGAAGTGCTTTTCGATAGATTTGCTGTTCAGTTATCAGAAAATAATGTTCTATCGATGAGCAACCTGCCCCTTCTTTGGCTAGTTGGTCAGCCTGGTTTTTTTCTATTGCCCATGTTATGTGAAGACGCGCTAGTCTGTAACATTTCTATCTATTTTGTATCTACTTATTCAACGTTTTGGGCTGCAATTCACTGTTTTGGTCGATAACCAATACGCAAGGGTTTATTCCCAATTGTTGGTGCATAATCTCTGGCTAATGTTTAGTAGTGTCTTGGCCTTATATAATATGTTGTTTATCTCTTCTCCACTTGAGCCTTTGGTCAAGGGTTATGTCTAGGTATTTTCTATGCTTTGGAGAAAATGAAGTTGTCACTTGTATACTCTGATGACCAAGTTCAGCTCTTATTATGACTTTGGAGGAAACAGTGATTAGAATCCCCAATGATTCTCATGTAACGAATAACATTGCTTAAAAAAATACAAAAATGTATAAGTTAAAAACTTAACAGTTGTATAAGGTCAAAACCTAAAAATATCGTGATTTATAAGGTTTGCAATATTTTTGACGGATTTTTGTATAAATGATAATATCCCACAGATAAAATTCACGAAGAAAGAAATCAGCCAGCTTGCATTGCTGGCGTCGTGCCATCTGATATTGGACTTTTCTGGGTCAATTGTACTTTTGTTGCTCTTCTCGTATGGCACTTTGAAAAGTGTGAGCATGGCAAATTTTAATACATTGGGTCTTATGATTTGGAACCGATTGGAGTTGTCATCAAGTTCAAATATGCTGTTCAAATCGAGGTGTTTAACTTTTGTAATTTCTTATTTTTATGTTTTGTTATACAAACATAAAATAAAAAAACAGAAATGAAATGAAGTTTTTTCTTCCTTTGATACAGTTTTACTATAATAAATGATTGAAATATCCTTTGTTCTATACAAATCTTTTTAGAAAGCATTTTTAATCTAAGAAAAATATTGCAATCTTACTAATAATTTATATTTATATTTAAACATATATTTATGTGATCGTGTTTTTCAGATATTCCGGAACTGCTCACGCTGCACACATTCAGACTGAAAAACTTCAACGTTGACACGGTCCTGCTCACGCAGTGCACGTCTGCTTGGGGAGACGAGACAGAGAGGAAATACAACATATACAAAATGGCCTTTCTCTACTTTCTACCCCTGTGCGTCACATCTATTGCCTATTTCAAAATCGTGAGCGTCTTATGGAAATCCGGGAATATAGTCACTGGGCAGAAGTTGACCGGCCCCAGCACCATATCCGGTAAAGCTACATGGATCAAAATGGAAACATGTTTAGTATACAAGTTAGCTAATTACGAAGGTCGCGCATCTGGGCTCGTCTATTCTCGCTGTCTTTTTTAACCACTGATGTCAAAACATGATTGATTGGAAAGCCGAGAACAGATGCACCAGGCGACAGCCAATGATTATTAAACAATAAGGAGCATCTATATAAACATACCTTGCTTACTTGATCATAAAGAATAAAAATAAATTAATATATAATTTCAATTAGTCAAACATTATTCGGTCGCATCATCAAAAAAGACATAATCTCAATTAAATAAAGCCTTTGAACTTTATAAATTAGTGAAGGGGGACAAAGAAATCATTTCAAAGGAAAATTAACAAAGAGCGACTTAGAGCTAATTATGTCCAAAATTTAAAAACAAATTAATCGCCGGTATAGGGTGATCAAGTGATCAATTGATTATTCATTTCGGTTATTTCTAGTTTAAGGCAAAAAATTTCATAATTGGACTCTCTTTATCTACTGCAGTATGTGTCTATCAAGTACAATTTGTTATGTAGCTGTTATTTTTACGTTGAAAATACTAATAATTTGGGTTTTTCTAATTTCCGTATTTTTTTTAAGAGGTTATATGAACCCACGAAGGCAGGTGTTTTTCGACAAAGAAGCCCATTTGCAAGTATGACGGGTTCGAATTCAGGACCGCTGTAAATTTAGTCTTTTTGACGTGATTGTTTTGACGTTTATATTCCTTGTAATTTTTTTAATGAGTTTACTTACTTCCTAGAGAAGATACTTTTTATCAAAAAAAAGCAGATTTTTTTCATATTAAATTAATCAGTTTTTGTGTAATCGGAAGTTTTGTAGTTAATTTTTGAAATTGTATTAATATTTAAATTTTGTGTTATGTGCCGTCGAAAGTGCTATCGTTAGGATTGATTCTCTTCAGGAAATTACTCAATCTTTTAACAATTTATCACAGATTTTTGGAAAAGACATGAACGATTTTTTGATTTTTTGTTGGAATTTAGAGAAGTTCGTTTTGCCCGAGAAAAAACTTCTTTTTCCTCGATGGACTCATTTTTCATCTGATAGTAAACCACTCACTTAATTAATGTAATTGTGACAATTGCAGCTTTACATAAAATATGACATATTTATTGATTTTGCCATTATCGATTATTTTACTCGGCCAGCTGGTTTTGTTGATTCAAATTACCTCATCACTTAGCTGATCACATAAAGAAATCCAAAATTTGACATAAAACAATTAAATTTTGACCGCACAGGTCTCAGAGTTGAACGTGTAACATTATTACAAACGTATTTTCGATGTAAATTCAATACTGCAAAGCTGGGAAATAAAAAATTGAGCAGACCGCAGCAATCAAGTGGTTCTGGGTTCGAATCCCCGCAACTCCTATAGATTTTTAATTAGCAATAGTCTGAAACAAAGTACAACAAAGTGGCACACCTGGTCTGTAACACCCAAAAGTTTAATCCTAGTTAAATCCTCGTAAGTCATAACAATATATAAGATCGTGTTGATGAATATTTGTGAGAAATATGACTGACGTCCTTTGTCGGCTTTTCAAGCTTTAGCTTCACACAAGCTGCTTTACCCATCACGGTAGGATACACGGCTGCCTGTCAGTCAATATATTTTCACTAGAAGACAAATTCAATTCTTCTTCTTCTTGGAAATATTCTAACAATCTAAAGGTTACACAAGAATTTTAATTTATTCCCCTATAACGTTCTTGTAGATTTTTTTTAGCCTTTTCTTTACACTTCCGGTGATCTTTTGTTATAAATTTCAGTTTTAATTAACCTTAAAAGTTTAGGGAACAGCTTACGTGAAATGTCGGTAAAAGTCGTGATATAAAATTTATCCGACGGTGATTAATAAATTACAAACTGTACAAAGTGAGAAGTAAAATAATGAACTAATTAATTAAAAAACTGAATATTTCACCTTAATTCATTTCTTAATTTTTATGGTAATACTTTTTATGGAAGAACGCGGCTTAAAAGGGGTAAAACAAAAAAAAGCCTCCCCCTATCAAATAACGTTCGTCCCTTTATTCACTTCGTTTCAAAATGCAATTAATACATGAAATTGAGTTTTTATCCTTAGAGGAAAAGCGGAAAGACTCGTTTTGACGAGCTGATAAAGTTTTTAATTGAGCCTGGGTTTCAAGTTATGCGACCTTTGAAACTCGCCGGCCATTTCGACCGTTAAATGTAAGGATAAGTACAGTATTTATCGATAAATAACATTGAGGAATTAACTAGTTCATAAAATAGAACTCAATCTTTGTATTATCATTATTTTTCTAAAGTCAACGTTGATTTGTACCAATACTTTTGGTTATTACCGAAGGCAAAAGTTTTCTTTTGTTTTCTTGTATGAGACGCTGGTAGTTACATTTGGAGTTATGTTGTTTAGTCAACTTTGATAATGGTAAAAACATGATATTTTAACGCGTCTTAAGGAAAGATCGTTGGAACGTAACTTTATCCCATTTATTTGAAGTCTCTTAGATATATAAATTCGATTAAGTTAAGCGTTTGTCCGCCGGTATGTGGTCTTCCTCTGGTACGGTGGGGTGGTGGAAAGGGTAAAAAAAAATTTAACGCGTCAACACCACGCACGAGTTGACAATTACATCACTAAGACAACCAAAAAATTGGGTTAATTTAAAATCAAAACATCCCACATAGCAAATAAACCGTGGAAGATTTCATCTCATTAAAGTTCAAAGAAAACTTACCGAAGGTATCACCCTTCGGCGGTGCATAATAATAATAATTCTGAGAAGGGTTAACATTTTTTTCATTTTTTTCTAACAGGTTCGCGGAGGATGACTCTTCTCAACGCCTCGACTGAAATCCAGCTCAGGTCGAGGAGAAAAGCAGCAAAAATGCTGGTCGCTGTCGTCATTATGTTTGCGTTCTGTTATTTTCCAGTTCACCTGCTGAGCATATTGAGGTAACGAACCGCGTCAACATAAAATTTTCATACAACTTCACATAATTCAAACCATTCCTAACTACTTAATCAAAGAAATAAACAAGCTTGATTAAATCATATTGCCTCCGACAGTATATAGCAATGCCAAATAAGCAAATTGTTTTTAGATCATTACAGAATGTAGTTGTACAGATAGTAATAAATTTTACTAGCTAATAACACAGCCAGATAGAATATAATACATTAGAAAATTTAAAAAACTAAAGAAAACATTTTATGTGTGCTAAAAAATTTAAAACAAAATTACAAATAAACTCAAATATGCTATGAATACGGATACTTTAAAAATATTGGTAGATATTCCATTAATATATACATATGAAACTATCCAATGACGCATACACTTACTTCTTCTAAATTGAAGAGAGAAAAAACAACAATTGGATTCAATAAAATGGAATATATTTCTATTAAAAAATCGAAGATCAAATGAAATGTTGAATTTAAAAATTTTGAAACAAAGTCAGTAGTATTGATGATTTTGAGAGTGAGAGAGAGAGAAAGAGAGAGAGAGACAGAGAGAGAGAGAGAGAGAGAGACAGAGAGAGAGAAAGAGAGAGAGAGACAGAGAGAGAGACAGAGAGAGAGAGAGAGAGAAAGGGCAAGAAGAAAAGTAGAATGTAACGCTTTGAGAGATGTGAGAGAGAAAAAATGAATATTCTCTCTCTCTCACTCACTCACTCACTCACTCACTCACTCACTCACTCACTCACCTCACTCACCTCACTCACTCACTCACTCACTCACTCACTCACCTCACCTCACTCACCTCACTCACCTCACTCACTCACTCACTCACCTCACTCACTCACTCACTCACTCACCTCACTCACTCACTCACCTCACTCACTCACTCACCTCACTCACCTCACTCCTCTCACTCACTCACCTCACTCACTCACTCACCTCACTCACTCACTCACTCACTCACTCACCTCACCTCACCTCACCTCACCTCACCTCACCTCACCTCACCTCACCTCACTCACTCACTCACTCACCTCACTCACCCACTCACTCACTCAACCCCAAAGTCATCAATACTAATGACTGTTTCAACTTCTGTAGACTACCCATTTAATTCGGAAACGATTACATTAGAAAAAAATGGTCTTATACAAACCAAAGTCCAAAAGTTAACTGTGGTGTAAATCAGGACACTATCAAAAAATTAATATTGCTTTGGTGTTGTACATACTGGAGCATGTTATTCAATTATATACGTTTAATTCATTATGTCAAAAATTGTTTTTCGCTCTGATAGGAAGTTGCAATTCAGGGAGAAAGTTAGATGTTAAATTTTTCAAAAACGTCAAATATGTACAATATATATACAATATATATATATGAATATATACATATAAATATACACAAGGTTTATATTTATATTCATATTATTATTTTATATTTATATTATTCATATTATCATTTATATTTATATTCAAACAATGGAAGGTTTATTAACTTCTACAGTTCACCCATTTAATTAAAAAACGATTAAATTTAGCAAAAAGTAGTCTTATACAAACCCCAATTTAATTTTGGCTGGGAATCGCGTGGTGGTAACAGATTTAACATAGCTTTCTTACGTCGCTGGGAAATGACACTAACTTCGTTACTTTAAATGAGAATACTACATTTACAGTTGTAGTACATTTCGATTTTTGAACTTATTTGCTCCACTTTTACTGATAGACCATTTCTGTGTTACGCCTGACGGAAGACGCTTGAGAGGGTATGTTTTTTGGAACAACAAAATGGCCCTCCCGTTTTAGATTTAAAATACAGGGGTTTTTTTACTATTCCTCTTTGCCCTTTGAGCGTATGTGACCATTTATTATCAACATGAATTTCTACCTGCAACAATTCATAATAACAGCTAAAATTTTAAAAATAAAATGGACTTGAAGATGAGAAATCCCTTTTTCCTTTTTTGTAAATTTTTTTTTTAATTAATAAAAGCCAAGCGTAAAAGCAACCCCATGATCCGTACCCTATTCTGAGACGATTCCTATTCTAATTTAACTTGCTAATGCTAATCGTTTTCGGAATAAACGGAGAAGGTCATCTTCTTTCCAAACCAAAAGCTTACCCCTCATGCGTCTTCCGTCGGGCATAACTCAAAAATGGTCGATCCTACCAAACAAATTCTTTCAGTAAATGGGCATAAAGTAAGCTCTAGAAGCAAATTATAAATAATAAAAATATAGGGTTATCTTTTAAAATAACAAAGTTAGTGTCATTTCCCAGCTAAATGAGAAACTTATGTTAAATCTGTTCCCACCACGCGATTCCTAGCCAAAATGAACTTGCAGTTTTTATCAGACCATTTTTTACTAAATTTAATCGTTTTTGAATTAAATTGGTGGACAATAGAAGTTGATACACACTTTATATTGACAACTTGGTCAATAAGTAAAACCATTTCCGATCAAAAATCTTTGTAATTTAATTCTAATATTGTGTCAATCGAATTGGATTATCTCGTTTAGTTTTTAATAAAGACTACCTGAGGGATGGATTTTAATGAAGCCGTAGGAATTTTCCCATTCTGCGAGAGCAGTCTTTTCCTTCTCTGTTAGGGACCTGGACGCTGGGTTCTTGGTCACGTCGCTCCAGTTGGTTCAAACGTGCTCAATTGGATTCAAATCCCGACTTCATGGTGGCCATACCAGAATTCAATATCAGCCTCATTCACAATTTGCGCTCTATTTTCCCTAGAATTATCTTCGGTTAGCGTCGAATTTCATGTATAATACTGTTACATTCCTTGCCCAACTACTGCTAGAGAAACGACATTCCACAAAAGCAGCCAAGAACAAGAAAACCATAAAATTGGTAATGAGCTGCCAGACATTTAAGTTTTTTTCTTTAAAAACCCTGAGATGAAGAATAATCATAGATAATATTTAATAAAATCATATTTTCGTAAAATCATTTAACACCATTCTGGCATCGCATTTTGCCAGGTACTTCTTGCAAAACTAACTAATTAAGTTTTGTGTATTATAATTTACGACCTATCATTATATATTTTGTCCATGACTACGAAAATATAACGTGCAGCGATTCTTTTGTGTGCTGATGGAATTTCATGAAATTTTATCTTTGTATGATGTAACTCTCCACTCTATCCAAATGTTTTCTTTACATTACATTTTCTTTCACTCATATCACTCAGAATAAATAAACAATAAAGAAACGAAAGTCCGTGTATTACATGAAAATAAACGTTCGGGATGTGATTAAAAACAATTACCCTGGGTAGATCTCCTTGTATCACATTTTCTTAATAACATTAAATAATGTATAAAAATGAACATGAATTATAACTGGGATTGTGTTATTTCTTCTGGCCTATCCAAAAAAGCGAGCCTAGGTGGACCAAAACAATCGGAAACGACCAAACTAAGTACAAATTGGGGCTTGAAAGTCTGACAACATGAGACCGAATGCTCTTTCCTACTTACTTATATCCTTTATTCTCAAAGTACTCTCAATTTTAGCATGAATTAATAATTATTATAATACAAAACTCATATAAAATAAAAAATTACAAAAAGGTATAATACCTTAAACTTGGTCATTAGAACATTGGATGCTTATTAAAAATTAATAAAAGAAGTATGAGAGTTGGGATTAAATCTGAATTTTTGGTTTTAAATCCCTTTGTGTTGCGATACTATGAGGCAATTAAACGTTTACCATTATAGGCGTTAACTGGATTGTATCTGTTGATTGATTTGACCTGTTAGATTGTTTTCAAAACCCGTTACAAAAAAATAGAAAAAACAATCAATTATCCTTTTATCCTGTGGCCGAATAGAAGGTTTTGGGTAAAGAACCTTCTTTTGAGATTCCGCTGGAAAATTGGAAAAAACTCCCTTCTCGTTCAAACTCAAACCCTTTACAAAGCAGCACTCGGAAACCCTCCGGCCATTATTCAGTTTGAGAGTCGATCTTTACCGTTGGAGTCATCGCAGAGACATCAAACACTGTCACAAGCACAAACTCCATCAAAAGTTCTGCAAAATTTAAACATCTCCCCTCTATCCATCGCGCTGAACTTTTTTCCCCCCCAAGAATACATCAGTTTCTAACGAGACCATCGACTAAGTATAAGTACTTCATGGCTCGTTTTAACATAGTCGATTTTTAAGCCGGGTCAAAATTATTTCAGGTGGTACTATGGCAGTAAATTAAATAATATACTTAACAAGCGCAATAATCGTGGCTGGTTTAATATTTGTAAACACAACGTCCGTAACGTTACTAAAGTACAATTGAATTTTCTTCTTTCTTTCATTTCTCGTTTCATCAAGATTTTTTTAACATAATAACTGTTTCAGATACACAATGGACATACCCCAGAACGACGTGACAGCCGCCCTGTCAATGATGTCACACTGGCTGTGCTATGCAAATAGCGCTGTCAACCCTCTTATCTACAATTTCATGAGTGGTAATATAAAAAATCAGATAATTTTTTATTTGATTGTTTCAATTATTTTGACCATTTTTTAAAATTTAACTTATTTATTAAAAAATGGTTTAATCAGACCAAACATTTCTATAAATCACATGGTCCAATAAAATTTACATTTCACTATTCTTTAATTTTTAACTATACTAGTTCTTACGTCTTTGCTCTTTTTGATCTTTTGACGGCGTTTCGGTTATATAGGAGTTTGGACGCTTCAACATCCTCGTGCTGGCTGAGGCGAGACTGGTTTTTCTTGGATTCTTTGTATTTCCGCCGTGACCTTTGGGATCTTAAGATCCCTTTGTAAGTCCACTAAGTTGAATTGACCATGCTACGTATGATTTTTTTGGGAGTATTTGTATGATTTTGATGTTGCGGTGTTTGTTACAACCCCATAGTTGAATACCATATGTCTACAAAGGGTTTAGGATATGTTTGTATATATTATTTATTATTTATTTTGTATATATTATATTATTTTTGTATACTAAGCTTGGAGCCACGTCCTATCAACCAGTATTGTTGTATATACCTTAAACCTCTTTCTGTCCTTTTTGTTTTCACGTGTACTTTCCATCTGAGCTTGGCGTCTAAGGTCATTCCCAGATATTTAGCTGTATCGCTGTACGGTATAACAGGTCCATGGATAGTGAGCGACGAACATGGCCCACGTTTTTGTTTGTAAAATTGATATGTACCTATTTAAGCCGAATGAGGTTGATTCCTTTTTTTGGGATTTTGGTTGATAGTCGGTTCTACTGATATCACCGCTGTGTCATCTGTAAACGTTGCAATTTTTACTCCATCTATTTTCGGAAAACCACTGGTTTATAATAAGTAAAGAAGTAGACCTATTATGCTACCTCGTGGCCCTCGGCATTTATTGTTTTTAACTTTGAAATCTTCTGTTTGACTCTTGACTGTTTTTAGTTTATGTTTAGGTTATTGATGAGTCCTTCATGCCAGACGCTTGAGAGACATCAAGGAAGATAGCAGAACGAATTTGTTTTTCTTCAAGCGATTTTTCTATTTGACCAAATTGAAAATTTAGTCACTATTTATGCCATTTTGTTGTACTATCTTTTGCTATCTTCCATGTAATTTTGTGATGACATTCTCCCATTACTTCTGGAAAATTTGAAAAATGAATTTATCCGACCGAGTAAATTATTTATTTAAAATCAACCTGCAGAAAGTATAAAATAACATTTTTATAAGAATTAAAATATAATATATTCATATATAAAATGGGAGGATTATGGGCCGGCAAACAGCTGAGGTCATCGCCGGCCCCTTTGCGTGTTTGTGTTCTTTTTCTGGGCTATCATGCGAATTTTATTTTAAATTGCAGCCATTTGAGCGTTTCGATCTAGTTATTGAATTTCCGCTTCTATACGAACACCGACGATATCGTAAAATGGTAGTTTCTTGTTTGTACCTCAGAATGCCAACAACAAAATGGACGCAAAACATACATCGCCGTACGATATATACATAAAAATGTGGTCACATTCATTCCCCAGAATATAGAGTGGTTCAACCCATTCCATTCTCCCTAGTAACTTACTTTCACTCTCCAGACTTCAAGTCGTCACCCCAGAGAACTCGTTATTGTTAAACAACCCCTTTCTTTCACTCTAATAAATTACATTCATCCCTATAATTAACATTAACACAACACAGACACAACACAAACACTAAATACATGTAAAAATCCCTTTAGCCCTGGGGTACTGAGGAGGTAGGTTTCTGTGCCCGCTGCCATGTCCTAAGACTACGCACGGTCCGAAGATATACCAAAATATTATGTATATACGTCAAGCCCTCTACAATTGAAAAGGTGCTCGACTATTATTCTAACCTTCCATAACGGTCTCCTACGCGGTCGCATTCCGGACAGAAGTTTCCAGTGCGTTATTCATGTCCGCTTGACCAATTAATAACATTTAATTATTGAGGTTTTAAGTTGAGATAAAAAAAGTCAGTGTCACGAGCGGGATTCGACTTTTTCGGGACACTACTTCGGTCTGAAGTCACGATAGCTCAAGTGGTAGAGTAGCGGCGTATCAAGCCGAAGGTCGTGGGTTCGAATCCCGCTCGTGACACTGACTTTTTTATCTCAGCTTAAAACCTCAATAATTAAATGTTATTAATTGGTCAAGCGGACCACGAAAAATAGTGAACTTATTTACAATGATCTTTGATGCACGTTGGCAGCTATTATTTATTTATCTTATTGGACAATCCTCACCCACTTACACACATTTGGATGGATCCGGAAGATTTACAGTTCAACTAATAAGCCAACTTTCCTTGAAATTTCTGTATTTTTTTAAAATTAACAGATGGATAAAAAATCATTTTAATCATTAAATTCTCTAAAAATGTAAGATTTTTTTACGAGGGTTCTCAACAGCAAAGGTCGTATAAATCAGAGTGCCGGTGTATTTGAAAAAAAAAACATTTGTAAGTATGGTTGTAAGTATACTGCAGAGCAGCTGGATTCGACCCGGGACCTTTACCTTAAAATGATGAGCGCCGTGTCAACAACTAAACCGTTGCGGCCACCGACGCCCTTAATATATAAGTGCCAAAACTTAAAATATTCCTATGTTAAAGCCATCCAAATTTATACGCATTTTGCAATAAGAACGTATCACCTTGGGCCTAAAAATTTTCATAGCGTCCTGAATGTTGTTTTCTGAATGGCTGGGATCCATACAGTCTGGTGGATTCAGGTCTTTTAATTAAATTAAAATAATTAAAAATTAGCATTATAACCGCTTTTTCCTTTTGGGCACACACAGGTGGAAACGTGTCTTGTATTTTTGATCAATTGCTGCTTTTATCTCTTCGGAATACTCTAGAATTAACGGTATGGTTAGACAATAAAGCACACCTTTCCAATCCCACCAAATGTCCATTATCTTCCTGGGAATCAATCCGGTTTCTGGAAAGATTACCCAGTGGTTTCTGCCTGACGGACCAATATGATCAGAAACGTCTAAATAATTTTAAATAATACAATACCCGTTTATCAAGATTGTTTTCATTTTCGTTAGGCAATTTTTATTGATTCAAAGATATTGAGTTGGAAAGTTATCTCTGAACATGTTCAGCTGGAATCAGATTCAATTAAATCTCTCAGCTGCCGCTCATCAATAATACCTGCTAATCCCGTACGTGCCCCAACCACGAGCGTACCTTTAATTTGGAAAAGCAAAATTACCTCATTCAAACAGAAAGTACATCAACACCAAACACGAGCATATTTTCCTAACCTCAGAGGCTTTTTTAAACCGAGTTTGTTCACATAAATGCAAAACAGAGGGAATTTATAACTCAACACTAATCATATTTTATGACACTAGATTGTTGAATGGCTTTTTTTAAAGATTGTTTATTAGTTATGTATAACCTAAGAAAAGCCGTATTACAGTCAATTCAACCACAAAACATTAAAGCCAAACAAACAGGATTAATGTATACAACGATAGGCTCTAGACATATTTTTTTCATCAAAAAACACAATTTCAATACTCTTTATTTTTGTTAAAATGCGATAGTGACAATGGATATATGAACACCTATAGATAAATAAATCGAACAGATAGATTGATTTATATACAGAAAGAGAGAGAAAGAGAAATTAAAAAAATAAGAAAATAAATCAAGAATGCTGTCGTAAATTCTGCCATTTCATTTCTAAAAGGTTTGTTCAGTCAATTTTACAATTTTTATTGCTGTGACCCCGCAAAATCTTTAAATTTCATCAACGCAAATTTACTTCCAGGAAAAACGAAAAAATCTCAGCAATATCAGTCCCTTGGTCATCCCGTTATTATAGTCGTATCATTTTTTCTTATTTAATGTTTCGACATGATAAAGAAATATAAATAAATACGTAGAAAGATAGACAGATAATTAAACAAAATAAAATAAAATAAGACAAATGAATAAATAAAATCAAGAAGTTATGCTGTCGTAAATTCTGCCATTTCATTTCTGAAAGATTTGTTCAGTCAATTTTACAATTATTATTGCTGTGGCCCTGCGAAGTCTTTAAATTCCAGCAACGCAAATTTACATCCTGGAAAAACGAAAAATATCAGCAATATCAGTCCCTTGGCTTCCCGTTATTATATTTTTTTCTTATTTAATATTTAGACATTTAATATTTAGACAAAATAAATTAAACTATACGGTAGGACAAATTAATTTGGTCGAAAGGAAGTAAAAGGATATTTCAGCATTCCGCTAAGTTGTTTTTAACCATATGGACTTTAAAGTTTGTTTTAATCAACCTGAACATAATTTTCTGCGTGATTTTCCATTAAACGATATCGAAGTTCAAATATCATTAAAAAAGGTACTGCGTAAAGTTTGGGAAATTATTAATTATATGTACATAATTTAGAAGGTTGAGGTAATAAAGCTTCCTAGTTCTTATCGTCCCAGGCATATCAAAATCCATTTACTAATAAAAAAATTTACATCTTTAAAAAGTGTTTTTTTCTTAAAGTTTCTAATGTTTAAAGTTTTTTCAATTAACTAAATAAATAAAAACAAACGGATCGCCTCCACGGGTAAACTTTGGTTAATGAATGAATAACATTTCGGGGTCAGCATTTTATCCTTTGTCAGAATCGGTTGTGAAAAATCCGCCCCAGGGGCTTAAACGTGTAATGCTTTGTGAGTGCCCCTAAACATATTTCCTTAACCGACCGAAATAATTTGATGAAACGTGACGGATTTATTGAACAGTCTAACTGTGATGTTTCTTTAAAAGTTTGTCAAAAACGGTTTGGACCAATTTGCCCTCGCGGGGCTAACCTGATGTATTACCATCACGAAATTAATTTGTAGTGACTTCTGTAATTTTTTTTGCGTGAATTTATTATTTGTTTAATGTTTAAATACATCATTCATTTTAAAATACTAATTTAAATGTAACACACATTTTTTTAATCTTATTAATTACCAGATTCTCTAATTTGTGAAGTGAACATGTTTTACATTACTTATTACATAAGAAATAAAAAAACTTTTTATCGGCTTTGTTAAATAGTTATAATAATATAAAAAATCAAATCATTACATTGGATGACAACAGTGATTTTGATGTACAAATCAACACTGAATGATCAAATGTAATTATTTGAGTACTTGCGGCATTTGTACAAACTAAGCTTTTTTTTTTCTCTCTCTCTCTCTCTCTCTCACTCTCTCTCTCTGTCTCTCTCTATGTCTCTCTCTCTCTCTATCTCTCTCTCTCTCTCTCTCTCTCTCTCTCTCTCTCTCTCTCTCTCTCTCTCTCTCTCTNTCACTCTCTCTCTCTATGTCTCTCTCTCTCTATCTCTCTCCAACTCTCTCTCTATCTTTCTCTCTCCTATTCTCTCTCTCTCTCTCTCTCTCTCTCTCTCTCTCTCTCTCTCTCTCTCTAACTAAAATAATGTTCTGAGTCACAAAGAGGATTGATGCTGAGCAAACGGGCTGGAAATATGATTATGATATCGTTTTATTATGATAAGACTAAATTCGATGATCAAATCAACTCACTCAAAGATTTAATAACTAACCTTCACTATAAACACGCTCCAATGAAAATATTTTCAACAAAAAAAAATTCGGCGCCTTGGATTAACAAACAAATTAAGGTATTGATGAAATATAGGGATAAACTACATAAAACATTTTAAAAAAGCGAGGGTGATAATACAAAATATAAGAAAATAAGAAATGAGGTAAAACAAATATTAAGAAATGTGGGCAATAAATATCTCAGAGATGTATTTGGACTGGAAAATACTAAAAAATAATGGTATTATTAAAAGTAAAGAAAATAAATAAATATAAATAAAAATAAATCATGTCAGATGTTCTCTCTTATGAATGGAACAAACACATTACTGGGGCAAATATTGAAATCGATCGGGAATATTTTAATGAATTTGGAAGAGAATGGAATCTTGCAGAATTTCCAGAATAGAAAGGAATCTAACGAAAATAAAAATAGATGAAGTCATAGATTCATTGAAAAGTATTAGGTCAAATGCGGCTGGTGTCGACATTGTGCCCATAAAAAGTGAGCATTTACTTAAAGTTATTATTGCACCAATTTTGTTTCATATATTTATGTTTTCTATTAGTAGTAATACCTACCCAGATGTATTGAAAAAACTATTATAATTCCGATAAAAAAGAAAAATAATCCTATCAGTTGTAATGATTATAGATAAATTAATATTATGTGTCATGGCAAAAGTATTTGAAAAAATTATAATTGGACAATTATAACAGCATATTAATAGAAACAATATCCTTTATGAATACCAATCTGGATTTAATCGGGTTACAGTACGGAGGCTGCATTGTTAAAGGTTGTGGATGATTTGAGAAAAAATATAGATGAGAAATTGGTCTCACTTTTAGTCTTAATCGACTTCACGAAGGCCTTTGACTCTGTGCAGCATAGTATATTATTGGCAATCCTTAAGTCATTACATTTCTGTGATGGTCTGTTAAATGCTTTTCAATGGGCTTGATAAACAGGTAACAATGTGTTAAGGATGTCGATGGAAAGGTTGTTATCTATATTTTAAAAATGTCAAGAGCGTGATGTTCGCAGACGATCTTCAAGCATATTGTTCAGATAACAAAGAAGACATCTAATGGTTGAAAAGAGTAATAATAATTTAAAGAACTAAACAGATCGTGTGTACAACATAGGGTAGCAATAAACTATGATAAATGTCAGCCAATGCTGATAGGACATTTAACAAATTTGAACGATATAAAGGTTAAAAAGGTAAAATAGCCTAATCACAAAATATTGCTGTCAAAATCATTAAAGAATATTGTCTCAAATCGATGTCTTGTTCAGAACAAACCATCGACATTTGTAAAAAAACCTTCCAAAGCCTTTGTCACCTTAAAAAAATCAAAATTGATCTTCCGCCTGAGGTAAAATTACAAATTATAAAATCTACGTTGTTTCTAATATGCTTGCCTTTGCTAATTCTAATATAAGTAAAAAAAATATAAAAACCTACAAAGACTACAAATTGCTTGTGTAAGATATGTGTACAACCTCGAATACTATGATCATGTTACACCATATTATGCAAACGCAAAAATTTTAAAAATCAAAGAAAGAAAAGCTCTAATAAATACTCTCGATGTTCTTAGTAAATCTATTAAAAGACAAAAACCTTCATATCTGACTAATAACTTCAAATTGCATAAGTCTATCCTTGAAAGCATACTAGATTTGATAAACATAAATTTATATTGCGTAAAATTAGAATTGCTTTCTACCATGCATTTTTTTCTAGTAAAAACAATCAATAATTATAATGAAAACAAGCTATACAATTTACTACCTTTTTAAAAAGATGTCTGTATTAAAAAAGAGTTACTGACAAAATGCAATAATAGATAAAAATGTAAATCAATATCCTTGGGTTTTATATACTATACTGTATTATTTTAGGAATAGAACTGTAATAAATTATGTATTATTGTGTTGATATTATTTATTATTAAATATGGTATATATTAATTATTAACATCACTATATATTATTTTTTTGTTAATTATTACTAGTGTACATTCAATTATTTTTGTTGATTTAAGCCTTAATTAGCGTCCGTAATGTAATAGGCGTTCAATACCTTGTAAAACCGTACAATTAATTAAGGTTTTCAGTTGACATAAAAAAGTCAATGACACGAGCGGGATTCGAATCCACGATCTTCGGCTTGATACGCCGCTGCTCTAATACTTGAGCTATCGTGACCTAGATCGACTCTGACACCAACCTCCCATCTCAACCACACCTTTTGAATTTTCCCTCCAATTTGCCATATTTTTCAAAATCGTGTAATCAATTTGATTCTCGGCGACAAATGAAATGGCCACGGAGAGCTTTAGTGAAATATACTTCATCGTGGGTTCGAATCCTGCTCGTGCCATTGACTTTTTTATCTCAACTGAAAACCTTAATTAATTGTAAGATATTAATTGGTCAAGCGGACCACGAAACTATTGAATTTAACCTTGTAAAAAGTTAAAATTATAATTACAGTAAATTGTTATAATTAGCTATTAGAGCTGAATAGAAATAAATGTTAAGTTTTTTGGCTTCGGTAAGAGAGGGCCTATGTAAGCTTCTGGTTAATAAACCATCCATTCATATCTCTCTCTCTCTCTCTCTCTCTCTTTCTCTCACTCTCTCTCTCTCTCTCTCTCTCCCTCCCACCCTCCCTCCCTCCATCTCGGTCTTACCAGTTTCATTTATAGCACTCCTGAAGGTTAACTCAACGTTGCTATACAAATGGACGTGGAACAATAACTCCCAGATAAACTTACAAAGTCCCGGGACCATTTTATGATCGGCTGGGTTTTCGGTTTAGCGCAGGATGAAATTTGTTCGTTCGAACACCTCCTTTAAATTAACTAATCAGCCACTGTGCCTACCAGATAGTCCAATTTCACTTACGTAACAGTTCACGGAACTTAAAAGTAGATTAACTCTCAGTTGAAAACAGTAAATTAGCATTATTTTTGTTTTAATTTTCGTTAAACGTGACTTTATAATAGTATTTAATCCACCATTACGAAAAATGACAAAATACAAATAATGTAACAGGTCTCTCTTGTTTTACGTTGCACTGGCAAATGGAACCTCTACATACTTTGTTAGGCCTTATCAATAATTAACGCAACAGGGTGTATTTTGCTGCTGCGAAGAAAAATGAAACACGGTATACGTTTGTGTGTGGTGTGTGTTACCTAGAGAGACACACAGAGTGAGAGAAAAAGATAGAAAGAGAGAGAGAGAGAGTGAGAGAAGAGAGAAAGAAAAATAAACGTGGATTTATAGCCAGTACGGCGCTCTGCTATGTTAAACCTGCACGACCGACCAATCATGCGGGATTTTAATTTATTCTAGCGCCTTGTTACCAAGTTCCTTATTTTCGTACTTTTTACATCGAGTAGAGGCGTAGCAAAATATTATTCGTTTGTTAACAAAATCCAGGATAAACATTGAATCGAAGATATGTTTTGTACCATGTAACTTTCCATATATTGAGAGTACAAACTATTTTGTTCGAATCTGAACGATAGAAACAGAACGCAACGGCGGCGTAACAATTGTAATTAACCATTAAAAACTTCGCGTTTCGCACTTGCATATTTTCTCCTCTTCAACTTTTTGAAAAATTTGAGTTTTCAGCCGAATTTAAGGTCTTCATCAGGGCAAAACAATCTTAAATATGTCTACAGATTGACATAATTAGGTTTTTCACAGATGATTTCAAATTGAAAAACATCACTGTTACAATCCTTGGCAATGTTGGGACTGAGTCTTCAAAGAAATTAAAAAGAGCAAGAAAAACCCCTACTTAGCGTTAACCTAATCCTCCTAGCCTAAGCTAATCTATTTCAAACCCTAACACACTGAGAGGCAAAAAAAGTGGCCACGCTAATTTTTCCAATAAAAACATGCAATCGTTATAATTTTCTTTTCTTTTTTTTTTGTTTAGTGGATATTTTTAAAAAAATATAAGATACAGCTAAGTAAAAAATTAAACTCAGTAAAACAATTTTACCAAAAATGTTGCTGTGGAAACAATGAAGAAAACATTCAATTCAGTACGGTGTATTTCCTCCTCTTGCGTTGATCATTGTTTGCATTCGACGTGGCACAGATTTTATAAAGTTTGAATGTAGAGTTGTGGAATTTTTTATCCTCCTCCAACCGTGCCATTTTTAAAATTGACTCAATTACTCATGTAAAGACAAAATATCAGCACTTAACTCATGACGAACAGAAATCAGCAACACTATCATTAAAAAATAAATTTACAAACAATAAAATATTCTTAATAGAAGTGCTACAACCTTGGCCGAATTAACAAACCGACAAAAAAACGTATAAAAGCAACACGACAGCTCAGAATTAGATATTAAACGGATACTATTCACACACAAAGAAAACCAAAAAGAATCGTACGTAAGAATCGTACCAAAAAACGATCCGAGATGACCAGGCTACTTATTTAACTGATCGTTAGTAATAAGTGCAATAAAATAAGGATTAATAAGCTAGCATGTATACAATAAACATAAACCAGTATGAGAGTAGGTAGAAAGGTAATTTTAAAAAATTTCCTAAGCTAATGTTTTTCTTTCTAACCCCACGTATAGTGTTAATTTGCTGTTTCCTATGTTCTGTTCGGAAACGACCAGGCTACGAAACTTGTTATTCATTGTTTAAAATAATTGTCTGATATCGTATGACAAATGTTATATGTTTAATAAATATTTAATTCTAGTATAGCCTTTTTTATTTTACATCGTGCTTCAATTGCTTGTCGTTATGGGCCTCATTTTGATTCCATTATTTTCAAAATTTCTCTTTTTTTCGTAAATCGGTTTAGCATTATCCACAGATTCATAATGTAATCGATGGAATTTTGATTCACAAAATAATAGTTTTGCGCAATTGATTTTAAAAATATATTTAAAACGCTTTACTTCAATGAACAATTTACAAACAAGTTTTAAATTTATTCAACCTCTATACAAAACATGGTTACTTGAACAATTTCAAGGATAATAAAATTAAGTTAAGTTTGTTGAATACATCTTCGTTTATGTTTCGGCATTAAAGGTTAAAGTCAACTTTGAAAGTAATCAGTTGCTCAAATTATATACATGGTATATAAGATTTAATGGTATATACGAATTATATATCATTAAATTTGTATAGTTAGTAATAAAAAATCAATGACACAAAAAGAGAATTTGTTTGTCTTTATATTATTTTTATGCCATTACATGTCGTACGAAATTTTATCGTTTTATTAATCTGTTTTCAGGTAAGTTCAGAAAGGAATTCAGACGGACTTTCAGCTGTAACCAGTCTTCTCCCAGGCACGAAAACACTCTAAGGTTAAGTTCGTACAGCGGGCGCTACCCCCATAGGACGGACGTTATACCCCTAAGCGTCACTTCGAATTTCGACTTGGACTAAAAAAATTTTAAAAACAAAAAAGAAAACATTGAGTTTTCAACGAGAAAATTGAATTTTCTTCGTCTCCATTCCAATTGCACGGAGCCGCAGTATTGCCGTGTGGCAATAGCACAAATGGAGATCGTTACGTGCAAACACGTGGTGGGCCGTGGTTACTCGATAACATAACGAGAATAGATAATTGTCTCTTAAAAGAAAATGTGTGTCATTTAGAAATTTTAATTCTACTTTGCGTCACTTTACTCGTTTACCCGTCCTGAAATAATCACACCCCCCTTGGAGGCTGGAAGGTCAATTATGCCTGAATCCACCCATTATCACAGGATCCTCTCGATCCAATTAAACTCCCACTTTGACAAATTATACAATATTCTTCTTACCCTAACTAGACAGTGTGAAATGCGTGTTATAAATATGTTTATGAATATATTATAACGACACAGGTAAGAAGTGACATTTGGTGTTTATTATTTCATTCCTGTCTCATTTTAAAATCTGTGATTGTATAACAAATTATCCTGTATCGTATGTTTGAAAAAACCTTGGTGTATTTTAATGTTTTATGTTTTAATAAATATTAAATTCAAGCACAGCCTTTTTTCAGTTTCTTTTCTCATCGAGCTTCAATTTCTCGTCCTACTGGGCCTCATTTTGATACGATTATCTGCAAAGTCTCTTGAATTGAAAAGAAACTTTTTCTCGTACATTAAATTTTTTAATGAGTCAATTTGATCGTGAGTTGTATAATCTTTTCAGTAATTATTCGGAGATCGTGAGATGCGGCCTGGTGTCACGTAGGTTTTAGAAAAACATTCTCTTTATCGTGCCAACGTTTCGATCTTTATTGAGATCATCTTCAGAGCCTGGGATTTATAAACATGGTTTAAATTTTAAAATTACATGTAGGATGTAAAAAAAGATGAATTTATACAATGCTAGAAAATTTTAGATTTAAAAAAATAATAATAACGAATGGGGTACGAGTCTACCCAGGCATTTAACCCCTCGGGTCTTGGTCGCCCACCCTGCGTAATATATAGCATTGTATAAATTCATCTTTTTTACATCCTACATGTATTTGTAAAATTGAAACAATGTTTATAAATCCCAGGCCCTGAAGATGATCTCATTAAAGATCGAAATGTTGGCACGATAAAGAAAATGTTTTTCTGAAACCTACGTGACACCAGGCCGCATCTCACGATCTCCGAATAATCATTGACTAACGGTCACTGAACATCACACCGTTTCAATAATTTATAACGTCCGTTTGTTCTTGTCGTTTTAGTCTTGTATGAGGATACTAATTCAGTCCTTTTCCCATGAAAAATCCAAGATAACCCATGGGGTTTCACTTGTGTTCACTGACGTAAATACTTTTGCGCAAGGCAAAATTTATCTGCGTGCTTTTAGATAGGTTTGTTTTCATTTTCCATTTTGTAAACCATGCTGCAAAGAATTGCTGTAACATCAAGAAACGTATTTGTTGAAACTAGAAATATCTGCAGTGTATATTAAAAAAAAATTGACTAACAATACTTCTCTGAGGAATACCTTAGGCGTTCATGAAATGAAAATTCAGTTTCCTGACGGACAAGACAGAATCAGTCTGTGAATCGGTGTCTGACGCAAATCCAAAGTCAAATTTTCCATAAGAATGTATTACCCCCGTGCACATCTGCCCGATGACACGTAACACTACTCTACTCAAAGCTACGCGATCCCCACGTCCACATTTTCGTCGGGTAGCACCCAGTATAGTCGAAGACAAAAGAACCGGACACTCATATTTTTATTTCAACCTATATGTATTACTGTTGTTATATTAATTACAACATACTTATTTTAATATAAACCAAATTAAGCGAGATCAAAAATTCATTAGTTTTTATTTAAAAAATAGTAATTTTAATGATTTGGGAGAAAATTGATATAAACACCAGAATACGGAATATAATTGATAGAATGAATTAACTAACAAATTATTACATGGATTTGCTCATAAAATTTTACTAACAATTTATTACACGATTTCGCTCATAAAATTTAACTAACAATTTATTACACGAATTCGCTCATAAAATTTAACTAACAATTTATTACATGGTTTTGCTCGTAAAATGACGAGTAGTGTCAGAACCGGACACTCATATTTTTGTAGTTTATTTCGAACTACGTATATGTAATTTTGTCGTTATATTAATTACAACATTGTTATTTTAATGTAAACCCAATTAAACGAGATCAAAAATTTATAAGTTTTTATAAGAATTGTTTAATTATGATGGTTAGGCTGAAAATTTATCGAAATACGAAAATAACTAACAATGTATTAAAACAATTAAATTTAGCTAACAATGTATTACATGGTTGTGCTCATAAAATTTACATAACAATTTATTACAAGGTTTTGCTGAAAATAGTGCATTAATAACCTACCAGCAACCTACTACCTTATCCTAAAATGCTGTCTTAACGATCTTAGTGGAAAGAATGGACGCATTTACAAAGTTTACTCTACTCATGAATACTACAAAACTCGATGCTGCTAACGCTGTTAGAGCGTTAACAAATGCTATTAACTTG
The DNA here is from genome assembly GCF_000648675.2 of Cimex lectularius. Lineage (NCBI taxonomy): Eukaryota > Metazoa > Arthropoda > Insecta > Hemiptera > Cimicidae > Cimex > Cimex lectularius. The sequence continues at coordinate 173,026 of NW_019392743.1, forward strand.
TTTAGACCCCCTATACTTTTGGTAGTTGATTAAGGCAGAGATTTTGCCAGCAAGGATTTCAAGGATTTTTGTGCCCAGGCCCAGATTGAGTTACATTTCATTGCAACTGGAACTAATCGAGCGAATGGACAATTGAGCGTCAGATGAGAGTCTTGAAGGATATGCTAACTGTTGCAGAATCAGACGAGGGAAAGACTTGGCAACAAGTAGTCGGTGATGTTCAATTAGCCATTAATAGTGCCATTCATCGTGTTACTAAATGTTCCCCTATGGAGTTAATATTTGGTCGAGTATCACGACCCAGAGATCTCGTTATCGCAGGAGAGGATGTTACAGGTGTTTTAGATGTACAGTTAGAACAAGTTAGAACACAGGCTAGTCGTGAAATGGAGAAAAGTGTAGAATATAGTAAAGCCAGATTTGACAAATGTAAAGTCAGGGTTCTCCCATTAGCTGTTGGTGATTTAGCTCTCCTGAAAAACGAAGAGCGAAATCAGTCGAAGCTGGATCCCAAATATAAAGGGCCTTTCAAGATTTCAAGGATTCTGCCAAATGATAGATACGTAGATCCTACAAGTATGCACACGATCGTATTCGTCGTGCGCCTGATGCGGCAGAAAATGGTCCATCACTAAGTGTCAGTCATAGTGAGGGAGAAAATGATAAATAGTTAAAAAAGTTTTGTCTTTGTTTTCGCTTTCAGCTGTTGGCGTCGAGGACGACGATGTCATCAGGAAGGCCGTGTTGTAATCACAGTGACGTAACCTCATGATTATCAGTTGAGATCACCTACGATTCTCCCTGGCGGACAGTAACAGAAAGAGAGGACCTAAGGTTTGATGCCATGCGAATGCGAAGGGACTGGCAGTCNATATATATAGTGTGTGTGTGTGTGTGTGTGTGAGAGAGAGAGAGTGAGAGAGAGAGATGGAGATAATAAGGAAAAATTTAGGTAGTTAATTATCGTCAGTTTCATGGCTGTACCATTATGCTAAACCATAATGGCTGGCTGATCATGAAAAACTAATGAATTAAGCGGCTGTAAATTACGATCTATCATCATTCTCTTCATTATTCGTATATTATTCTTATCACTATGGAAATATATCTACCATGTGAACTTCGGTAAAAGACATGACCTTTTATTTTTACGTTGCCTATTTTATTTAAAAACTAAATATTGTTCCAAAGTTAATTTTTCACCAAAAATCTGCTGGCGCTATTAGAATTTTAATAAGTTGGCGCGTTAAGCCGACCTTGGTGATCAATTTTCTTTTTCATATATAATACCATATTTTTTTCGCCCATGTAGAAATTTCTTTCCATTCTAAAAAGATGTATCATCAACGCAAAAATTTAATGAATCATTCTGGAGACATTGAAGTTTTTCTTCAGTACTCGATTATTTCAATTTATCGTGTAACTGATAGTTGTTTTTTAAATCTAGGTTTTAAAAAAATCAGCACAAATTAATCGATTCAGTTAAAGTTAGGGTTAAAACAATTAACACAATTGAAATTTTCATATTTTATTCATTTAAATTTATATTATATTTATATTTTCTCCTCTTTTAACCAGTTACACTATAAATTAAAACTTAACTGATTTTTATTTAAATTTAGGTTATAAGCCGTAAATAATGGGAGATTGTGTTAAATATAAAACTGTTCTCCGCTAAAAGTGTGAAAAACGTGTTCCAGTTTGTAGCAATCCGTCCTGTGATGAAATAATTTTGAATACAGCATAATAAAAAATTTAAAACAAAACAAAAATAAATATTATAAACTGGATCTCAGAATTTACTTTAGCTTTATTTTACAATTATTTACTTTTTGTTTGCGTATAATCAGTTTTGATTGAATTTTAAAAAAACTTGAAAAATTGATTTGGATGTATTTCTTGGATTGGGGTGAGTTATAGGTTGTAAGAAAAAACGGGGATTTTTAAAATTATTGTTTCCTAAAAAGTTACACAACGTCATCATGTCAGATTGCCAAGCAGCCATGAAAGCATCAAGTTCAAACACCATTAGCTCAAAGACGGTGCTCAATTGCAAAACCAAACTAAACAAATTAGATATGCAAATAAAGTTGGGTTCCAGGACATGTGGGAGTAGAAGGCAACGAGAAACAGCTGATAGGATACACTCTAACAATGAACATCTCAGACAGAAGGATTAAGAAGATCGAGAAGAAGAAAAATGAGGGAACAATGGAACTCAATCATTAGACATGAACAATTCAAAATCCTTCTTACAAACGTAGAAGGAAAGAAGTAACAGAACGTATTAAAGGAAGCAGGAAAAAACTGCGAATTTTTACAGGATTTTTAACGGGACTGCAAACTAAATGGACATCTGAAAAAGATTAGCATAACCCAACACGGTACGTGCCGATTCTGCAAACACCAACACACCTATCAATAAACAGTGGTGCTACACTTGCCCGCAGGAGGAAGTATTTTGGGATATACAACGTAACCTAGAAGGAATCCAACCACTGAAACCGGGCCTACTAATGAAATGATGAACTAGGACTGACCGGAGTGCTTTAAACACAGAACGGAGTATAATCAGCCCTTAAAGAGCGCAGTATAATACAGACCCGGATTAAAGCGGGGAACACCCGATGCAATGTTATGCTACGCTACCCGACGCCTTGTCTCGTTTGGTAGGGTGTGCGCATCTATTCGACGTCAAGCGCACACCACGTACAGTCACACAGCGTGTATCACAAATCACTATCACAATCGCAACGCCTCTTTCGTTATTTTTTTAAACTTTTTATTTGTTTTATACAACTGCATTCTTCGACGCAAAAGTAAAGCAGATATTTACATACAAACATATTAACGGTATCATGAAAGCTTGAAAAGTTACCATCCAGCGATGGTAGCATGAAATCTTGAACAGTTACCATCCAGCGATGGTAGCCGTTAGTAAATCAATACGATGTGCGAGATGTACTCCATCCTAGGAGACCGATGTCAACTGTTAAGGTTGTCGCGGGGCCACCGACGCTTCAGTCTTCGGTTGGGATTAGGTAATGTGGTGGATGACAGGTTTTTGACGAAAGGGTTCGGATGATGGGGGTAGTTTAGAATGGAACGTTTTGTAGCGGGATTGGGCTAGCTCGGTAACAAAAGGGACATTTAGGTCGGCATGGATGGTGGGATTGGATACATAGAAATGAGGGCGTTGACTATTGTTCTGAGGATTTTAGATTGAAGGGATTGGATTCGATTGAGGTTGGTCCTCTTAGCCGTCCCGTAAAGTTCAAGTCCGTATGTCCAAATGGGGGCCAGGAAGGAAATGTAAAGTTTTCTCTGTTTGTTAGTGAGCGTTTTGATCGTCTGTCGAGTAGTCGTTTAAGCATGAAAAATCGTATGTTACTGTCTTTGCGCTTACGTCGTGTATGTATATCGCTATAGATTAATTAGTGAAGGCAGCTGGAACCATAAGGGAAATATTATAGGACACTCGAAAATTCTACATTTATTGAGTAAGGTCAACAACCAAATACTGGGTGTAAGCGATAAAAAGGTGAAAACACCTTTAGGGAAAAAGTATTTTCAGGTAGTTACTCCCTGTGACTATAACTATAGGTCTGATGATGACCATCGTAGCCTAGACTGCTTCACCGATGGCTCACTCATTAAGGATAAGGGAAGCGGTGCTGGAATACACATACCTAAATTAGGGATCAGCATCTCCTCTCCTCTTGGTAATAACACCTCGGTCTTTCAGGCAGAGGTTTGGGCCATCAATGTTTGTTGTAGAACACTTATGGATAACAAGATTAAGGGAAAAGATATTAAAATTTTTTCCGACAGTCAGGCCAGTCTAAAATCATTACAAAAAGAACTATCAACATCTAGACTGGTAGAGGAAACAGTTAAACTCATTAATAGGACTATCACCAGGTATGAGAATAGGGTAACCCTCATATGGATACCTGCTCGTAAGGGGCACTATGGCAACGAGGAGGCGGACAGCCTGGCCAAGGAAGGATCAAATACTGCGTTTGTCGGGCCACAACCGGTATTACCCCACTCTTTAAGCACTGCGAAAGAGAGTATAAGTAGCTGGGGCATGAAACAATTCCTTAAGGAATGGAATATGTCCCCAGAATGCAGGCAATCGAAGGAGTTTCTGAAGGAAATCAAACCTAAAGAAGCGAAATCGTTACTCTCTAACTCTAGGAGGGGAATAAGGAGGCTGATAGGTATCCTAACGGGCCATTGCCCCTTGAGAAGACACCTCTTCATAATGGGTACTCTACCAGACCCCTTCTGCCACTTCTGCGAAACAAAAGAAGAAACGGCTCGACACTACCTTGCAGAATGCGATAGGTATGCTAGGGAAAGATTTGATATTTCGAAGGAGAGGACATAACCAAAACACTCCCCAGGATAAAATGGTCCACAATCCTGGGGTTTGTGAATAGGTCCAAAATGTTTATGCAGGACTCGTGAGCCGACCAGGTCCCGGACCTTTTAAGGATGGGGTACGGGCCTACCCAGGCTTTTAACCCCTCGGCTCCTGGTCGCCCGCCCTGTGTAATATATATATAAGTCGTGTATGGGGGTTCCACGTCAGTCGTTTGTAGAGTAGAGTAGAGTCCGAGGTACATGGTTCGCAATTGGGATGGGAACGTTGTTGAGGTATACTGGTGAGATCGTTTTCCTGTTTAGCGTAAATATTATGTTTGTTGATTTGGTTTCGTTGATTTTGATTCTCCACCGACGGAGCCAGCATTCTAGGATGTTTAGGTAATTTTGAAGATTACGGGATACTGTGCCAGGATTTTTATCAGGAGAAAGGATTTTGAGGTATCATCGGCAAAAGTGATTGTGTTAGGTTGCATAGGAGGAATCCCGCTCGTGCCATTAACTTTTTTTCATCCCAACTAAAAATCTTAATTAATTGTAATGTATTAATTGGTCAAGCGGACCACGAAATTAGTGAATTTAATTAATTAAAATGAAGTACACTTCACTAATGCTCTCCGTGGCCATTTCATTTGTCGTCGAGAATCCAATCCGATTGCACGACATTTGAAAAATGGCAAAAAGGAGGGAAAACTCATAAGGTGGGGTTGAGATAGGAAATTGATGTCCGAGTGGCTCGAGGTCACGATAGCTCAAGTGGTAGAGCAGCGGCGTATCAAGTCGAAGATCGTGGGTTCGAATCCCGCTAGTGCCATTAACTTTTTTTCATCTCAACTAAAATTCTTAATTAATTGTAATTTATCTTGAGAGGTTAAGCTAGCAACATCAAAATTTAATTGCGGCTTGCTGCCTTCTCTACAAAAGTTATTTTCGGAAAGGGGTTGAAATCAAAGATATCAATCGGAGGGAGTGACAAAAAGTTCTTGAGAATTCTTATCTTTGACAGTAACTTCGTCAGTAGGATTATTTTGCAGAGCTACAATTGATCAAGGAGAAACGTGCTGTGTAGTACAAAATACATTTTGCTGGTCAGTCGCAATCTCTTAGTTAAGGCATTTTGAACTAGTGAGGGTGCAATGTTTTTCGGTTATTATCATTTGAAACTTTTGTGAAATTATTTCACGGCCTATTATTATTGGAACGTTCAAAAACTTGTCGGGTCAAGTTAAGGGCAGAACAGAAACAAGTCAGGAAGCCGTGGAGTTTCGTCATCTTGAGACAATATATATATATATATATATATATATATAATCTTCTCACGTCTCGTATTAATTTAGAAGCATTTTCAAGTAAAGTAGTCGGAACTCGAAACCCTAATCTTAGTTAACGCACCCCTGGGGAATATACATCCCTTGCGTTGTATAGTTGTATTTATGGCCACGAAAATCTATTGGTTAAGAATCTGAAGCTCAATAAAGTGTGCTTAATTTCTATGCTGGCATTGCTACGTTACCTATTAAGAGAAATACAATTTAAAGGGAGATTATTTTTGGGGAAAAATATATGTTATCCATGCAGTTTTGGATTGAATTCCTCAAGAAATTTTAGTATTTTGGGTAAAAATGGGATACATCGAATTGGAGTCATTTGCTTACAAGCTATTTCGATCACTTTTCAGATTCCTTTCAGGTTTACTCAGGTGCTGAATCGAGTGTTTGATGTACTCTTAATTAAACGAGGGGTGAATCTACGTCGCGTTCCGCATCCTCAGGTGACTTGGAAAGTGGAACAAAATATAAAGAAGGTGTCTCAGCCGAAAATAAAATAAACTGTTCGAAAAAATAAAAAAAATAAAAACTTGTAGTATTGTAGGACGCATGATATAGTCAATTAAACAATTAGGACAGTCCGACTCATTAACACCCTGTACACATAGCATATTACATCTGCGCATATTAGACCTACAGGTAATATAAAATATAATTCCCTGCCGTTAATTAATCACTCGTGATATCATTTACACAGCAAATAATTTAAAATAAGAGCGATTTTATTTATTTATATAAATTATTTAGATATCATTTTCAAGATCTTTGTTGGGTCGGGTTTCTCTGAGTTCCTAACGAGATGAAGTTGTACGTTACGGTTGCCAAGAAAAAAAGAAAAAAATTGCATGTGAATTATTTGTACTCAGCTAATGCTTTGTTGATGATGGAAGAAAAATTAGAACGTACCACTCCTCACAGTGATTCTTTTAGTCGAAGGCCCTTGAAAAAGCTCTTTTTTAAGTTTTATTTATTCATAAAATGTAAATAAACATTAGATGGGATTATTTGAAAAACCATTGCTTATAAATTATTTAATTTCCAGTAGATTGTTATCAGGTGAAGTAATTCTATTTTACCTAGTGCTGTTCAGTTCATGAATATTATTTATTACCTTCTTAAAGATTCTTTAAATAATGTTAAATTAAGTATTTATTCAGAAATCGTGAGATGCTGTCTGGTGTGATGTTGGTTTCAGAAAAACATTTTCTTCATCGTGCCAACGTTTCGATCTTTATTGAGATCATCTTCAGGGCTCAAAGTGTTTGTCTTCTGTGTAATTGTGCCATTCTTGCGTGTCGTGTCGAGAGTGTCGTCACTTTGAGCCCTGAAGATGATCTCAATAAAGATTGAAACGTTGGCACGATAAAGAAAATGTTTTTCTGAAACCTACTTCACACCAGACCGCATCTCACGATTTCTAAATAAATATCGATTAAAGGTCACTAATCACCACACGTTAAATTAAGTGATATATTTTTATATAGATTTGCAACTGCTCGTTTTCGAACAGATGGATTTTTCCGAGTCCGAATTTCACCAATTCGCTCGCTGCTTTTCCGTTTTCCTTTTAATTTCTCGATAGCGAGGGGATTACAAGTCCTCTAAATAGGATCTCGCCCCTGGAGGATAAAATGGGGGGTGAGGAATGAATTAAAGGACGTTTAACCGCAGAAGTAATTACCTTTAATCTTCCCATTTTGCCTTTCTTCGGTCTTTATCACTTCAATTAACCTTTTCAAGAGTGCACAACGCATGAGAAAATATAGTAGGTGATTGCTATTTGAAATTAGAGGTGTCCGATGGAATATTCCTAATTTCAAACAAATTACATTCCTCTTGTACTATTAGAAAAAAGGTTGGGATAGGCAAATTAAAAATACATCCAATTTTTTAATGAAAAGCTTCAAACTCCAAAATATCAACAATCCATTAATTAAAACATTTGACTTGTTTTAAATTATTGTGAAAGATTCAGTCGAATAAAAAGATCTGTTTTTTGACGAAACAAAATTATTTATGAATTCACCTTTAATCGTCCCGGGATTGCATCATCTCGATACTTAGTTTCATTTTACTTGAAGTCAAAATTGTTCATAATTGTCACGATTTTATAATTATTAATTAAAATTCTGATGAAGGAAATATATTGCGCGAAGGAACAGAATATTTTCTTTTGGGATTCGTGCTTTATTAAACTTTATTGCACTCAGAGCTTCTCTAAGAAGAGAAAGGATAGAAAAACTGCCAAATTGCTTAGGACGGGCACGAGGAACTCGAAAAGGCCTTCCCTACCGAACGTTAAATAAGGAATGTAAAAAGCACTGAGAAAATCAAAGCACGAATTCTAAATAAAAGAAAGCATACAGTCAAAAAAGAAGAAAACCACCTTTGCAAAAACACGAAAGTACTTAATCTGCAGGCGAGCAAATTGGAGCTACCTCTTGAAATTCAATGAATAATTATTTTTGATCGAGCAATGTAGTAAAGGAGGTTAAAATATTTTTATTAATCGAAGAAAAAAACCTCCAGGTACAAATTATTGGAGGGTAAAATTGGAATGTTTCCTCCTTTACCATTAATTTTTCAAAAATGATAATTGATGATAATGATAAATTTTTCAATTAATTAATCTTTATGTAAGGTATTGGTTGAGATAAAAAAGTTAGTGTAACGAGAGAGATTCGAACCCTCGATCTTCGGCTAAATTCGCCACTGCTCTACCACTTGAGCTATCGTGACTTCGATCCAATCGGACACTAACTTCCCATCTCAATCCACCTTTCGCATTTTCAAAAGTCAACGACTACGCCCACGCCGTCAGGTTCCTCGAGGCTCTCAAGTTCAAAACCGTCGCCAGACCTGACATCTACTCTTACCTTCTCCAGGAGTTGAAGCCCACACTCGACGAACTAGGCGTCGACACTCCCGAGGCACTTGGATACGACAAACCCGAGCTCGCCGTCTCCAGTGTCTACGAGATACATTGACACCCTTATTCTTCTTTCCTTTAAATATTAAAAGAATTTCTCTTGAGTATATACCTCTTAAAGGAGATACTTTAGTCTGTACATCAATTAATTAATTAATAAAATGGCATAAAACAGTACATACTGTTTATTTATTTTTGTACATTCTAGACACCCTCGTTTCACTTATGAATCAACCCGGTCATCATTCATCTAAGTATCTGTGTTAAACACATTTGCTGATGTAGTATCTCCTAAAGGCATGTTACTCTGTAGATTAATGTCACTCTGAAGCCTGTAGAATCAAGTGTACTTACGCCTTTTGCAGGATCTACCATAATGATTACACTACTAGTCGCGATTAGCGAAATGTGATGAGACTAGTGTTGTTTCATTTGGATGAAATTTCAGTTAAATAAATAAAGAATTTCTGACACAAAAAGTTATGGTTATTTAATAGTCATACCTACTCAAACCAATTTGGATGTATGGGTGCCAAGTATATGGATCGGCCAAGTATTCCAATATTCAAAGATTACAAAGTTTTCAATCCAAAATTTTAAGACTAATTGTTTCTGCCCCATTTTATGTAAACAATAATACACTTCACAGAGATCTTCAAATCCCAACAGTTTTTTCATCCATCAAAACATATTACAGACGTTTTCATAGTAAATTACAAAATCACACCAACACACAAATACAATTACTCCATTCCCCACAATTACCACGTAAACGTCTGAAAAGAATATGGATAAGAGACCTCTTAAATGATTAATATAATTTCATTAATCCAGAGCGGCTGCCAATGGGTAGCTTTCTCTATAACGCCCATAATGCCAAACACACAGTCTGAAATCCAATCTGCTGGTTGTATATCATGCATGTACAGTTGTAGATATAAATAAAAGTCAAAAAAAAAAAAAAAAAAAAAAAAAATTAAGAGTAAATCGAACGATAGTGAATCCAGCTGGGAAACGTGGACCATTATGCGACAAAGATTTTTTGAGATATTTGGAAAGAAAAGTGCTCCGTTAGATCTATGGCACAATTTACATGGATGGCCACCAGCGAACTCAAACAAACGAGAAGTTGAAAGTTTTGTACTAAAAACCAAATATTATGGCTGAAACAAAAGCAAGCTGCCTCGCATGGATTAGCCATGTGGAAAGAAAGCCAGAGGACAGGACTGTAAAAAAATTCACTAATTTCGTGGTCCGATTTGCATACTAAATGCCTAGCTATATTTTTTAAAAAATTTTTTGTTAAAAGGGGTGAAAAAGAAAATCTACCTAAAAGATAATTTCGAAATTCCTCAAAAAAAAAAAAAAAATAGTGGGCATATACGGCATATTTATTACACCCCGACTAATACATCTACATCTTCTTTTGTACTACGTGTGATTATTAGTTTTTTCAATATACTATTGTTATTATCATTTAAAACAACGGAATATTTTGTAATATCATTTAAAATACGAAATAAAACCTATAGGAGGAGATTAAATTTAGTCTGCCGTTCTTAAAAGCCTCTTGGATTTATTACATTTTGTTTATTTATGTCTATAACTTTAAGGGATGTGTACATATGCAAAAAGATAATGACTATAAACTAATAAACAAGCCAATTGTTTAGTCCACAACCATTGATATAACACGCCAAGAAAATGTTAGCATATACCTACAGGAAAAATTTCAAGCACTGCATACGAATGCAGTTAAAACTATATCCAAATGCATAAAATATTACTAATCTAGGCAGAACAAGTTATTAAAAATTTAATGCAAAGTCTTAACTAAGTCTAACAACAAGAAAGAAATATTTTCGAAAATTTTCATATATTTAAGACCTCTCCATTGTCCTCAGTACTGCCATGTAAGAATAGGAAGTTTGTAAAATCTGAAAAAAAACATTCAGTCGCCATTAATAAAATATATATATATATATATATATATATATATATATATACAGGGTGAATTGCTACTCGTGCTACAAACTTCTCCAGTAGATTCTTCACCCTAAAATGAACAAAAAAGTTCATATTGTCCATGGTCCGATTCTCAACCATTTCAGAGTAATTTCGCTTTTTATCGATTTTGAAAGATATCACGTCCTGGCGTCGGAAAATCGTGATATCTTTTAATCTAAACATTTCTCTGAAAATCTANTGTAGCACGAGTAGCAATTCACCCTGTATATATATATATATATTTCATGATAGTAAGCGATAAAAAATTTAACTTACACTAAGATACGTTTCGTAAGTGAACCTTACGACATGCCTGAAGTGTAAATGTAAAGGTCTTCTCGCGACCAACATCATGATAGAAAGCTCTTTTCTGCTCTTTGGGCTTTCGTTGTACCAGTAATTGTCATAAGTGGCCAGAAATACGTTGTTTGACTGTAATAATTACATTTATTAAACATTATTAACTCAATGGGACTAAACATCTTAACAATTACTTTTACGTGAATTTTACTCCTCAGTATATTATACATACATTTTGTTTTTTCACAAATTAACCCATGATTTCAGCAAATATTTTTGTTTTTTGATGGTACGTTTTATTCTTCAATTCTTGACGGAAACAAAACAACTTTTAAGCTGCAAAAACATAATATTCCAAATTGTCGTGAATTTGTATTTATTTTTAGCTTGTATATTTGCACCCTGAGGACATATGTTAACTCAGTATGACGGATTAGGTTTCGAAGAGAATCGAGGTCATCGTCGTATAAGAGGACATGGCGAGTTCTCAGGATGGGAATTTATATATAAGGCATGGATATATCGAGTGCTTAGAGTGGAATCGGGATCAAATCAGTTCGTAGACAAAAGAAATGTTTAAGCCATGTAGAATGTGAGGTTGGTGATGTTGTAGCGAGCTTTGACAATTTAGCTGAAAACTGATTGAAAAGATTTGAAGTGCTTCATACGGATGGCTTGGCGTCTCTCAGTTCCACTTGGTGTCGTAAGTGGTCGCAGTTTTTAGGATTTCGATCCTAAAAGTCTTCTGTTAAGTTGTCTCTTAAGTTTATTCCACGACAGCTGGCTAGGTATAGTACTAAGTATCTGACTTGGGTGGAAGTCGGAAGCTCTTTGTTATTTGATGAAAGGCAATAGGCTGTCTTCTCAATGTAAATGTACACCGCATTTTTCTTCATTCAGATTTGTTTTAAACTTTTTGCTTTTTAATAAGTTCAAGGTTCTACTCTGGAAGAAGATGGCGTAATTACGGTGTCATCCCGATACGGAGTAATGATGTTAGCAGTATAAATAGTAAACAAGATGGGGCTAAGAATGTTCCCTTGTGGGACACCGGCTCGAGTGTTCGTTGCTGTGCCACTTCTGAAACAGCGGTCAGTTAATTAGGATTTCAGTGTAAGGTGGTAAGGAATCGTTTTAATTTACACAGAATGCCTGGGTGCCGGACCCCATCGAAAGCCTGGGCCATATCCAACACTAAAACGCCGTGAAAATATCGAAAATAGATTATAAATGAAAAGTTCGTGACACTGACTTTTTTATCTCAATTAAAAAACCGTAATTAATTGGTCAAGCGGACCACGAAAACTAGTAAATTTAATAAATGAAAAGGTAGCATGTGTTGTAGCAATATTTATATTTATTTACTTTTCATTATTTTTCCATTGTAAGTCAAATTAAAACCAAATAAAAAGTCTTCCTTTTTTGAACTTAAATTCGCGATAAGTCTCAAAACCACCCGACAGAATTCTCCTAGTAATAAATGTTTATCTGTCTAAATTCCATTGGCACATTGGTCAGATATGCAGTTAGGGACTTTCAATTACGACCAAAATTTAATTAAACAGCCGGCCTCGTATTTGAGGCTATCTGCATAAATCCTATTTTATGTTGGTTCGAGATAAAATTTTCTGCCTTATAGTCGTAAATTTAGTTCTTTTCCTACCTAACGTACGACTGTCCAAAAAACTGTTATTTAAATCCATTAATTTGTCATTAATTCTTGATGTTCTATACATAAAATTGTAACTCCTAAAAGCGGTTATGAATTACTTTTACAATATTTCATTTACAGAAGAAAGAAAGACAAAAGAACTATAAGTCTTTTCTTTTATTTGTTATTTACAACTGCAATGATTACCTTAATAAATATTTTCTTATGTTGATGGGGTTGTTGAGTCGTTTGTCCTGAAAATTCAAAATAACGCACAAGGTTTGCAAAAGGTTACCTTTTAGCAGTATATGCATACCCACTGAGGAATGGTATGGCGAGACTGTTGTCAGCCTCTGAAGTCTAACTTTGGTTGCGGGATGGTAAACTTGACTGTTCCTTTGGCCTTGCCGTCATAAGAAACTACAGGTTAAACTTTGTACACGTGTGTAAGCACGTGCGTACGCAGAGTTGAGCTTATATAAATCAGTAATCAGTTTCGGTATTTATTTAGAATAATACATTGTAAAAAATAGAACATAGTATTAATTTTGTTTCAAAATGATAGCTCAGTTTAAAAAAAAAAACTTTTTTTAACGAACAGTGAAAACAGTGGTAATTTAAGCCTCACTGAGTTAATAATGAACGATGGGGTACTTGGGCTACTTGATATTCCGTCATCGGCCCTCTCATTAATCCCACATGCACAATAATGTAATTATTTACAAATTACATATTATATAAATAATATATGCATATATAAGTAAACATGCACACTATATGTTGTCACCCTCACTTTTTGAGGATGTCACTGTTTGTGTAATGGGGCGCATTGGAATGCTGGGTGGGGGATGGTCGAAGGAGGGGAGATGTTGGACTGGAGCTGGAGAAGAGAGGTCAGGTGTGTTCCAGACTCGTCAACGTTTGCTTAAGCGTAAAATACCTTAATTGAGTTACCACAGGGTGAGTTGGGCGATTACACTGTAACGTGGTTGTAGACTGGAATTAGGGAACGTCTTGGTTTCGTTTGTAGTAACTTTGGTTTATATTGTATATATATATTTATGTCTTGTAATACATTATGTTTTAGTTGGTTTATTTTAGCGAGTGTGTTTTATTTGTTTCATTTTAATTTCCCAGTACCCATCATTATCCCCGGTTAAGAAGTGTTGGATGTTTGTTTGTCGTGCCGTCGAAGGACCGACGTCACAATGTGAGGAAGCACCCCAGTTCTTTTTAACAAACGGAACAGTCACCAACATATGACACGTTCACCCGAGTATCATGGTTGTGTGAGGGCTTACGCCTACTCGCTCCCTGTAAGGGGTCAAGACTCTTCGATCAGCTGTGACACAGTAAGCAACCTTTCTCAAAAATCGGGACGAATGCGAGGGTTTTGACCCAAAAGCATGTGTTAGGCGGGATGGCCGATCCTCAGTTAACACGGTCCTTTCCTTTCATTTAGAAGCCTGGTTTTGTGGCCGAAGAAATGTAGAATTCTTTCACTGACGTTGAAGCTAAGTTGTTCACTGGGCTTTTATGAATAGACTCGTAAACTGGCTTGATACTTTTAATGTTATTTCTGGGTTCCAAAGGGTTTCAAAAGCAACTATTCAACAGTATATAACATTTTCATGCTTGTCAATCTAATTAATTTAAAATTAGGGGTGAATCCAGTCTTTTCAATCTAACGTTAACCGCCGTATCCTCAATGCTCCATTCTACGACACCAATCAAACGATCCATAAATATTTTAAAATCCCTGTCGTGACTTTCGAACACGCTTCCTCAATTTCAACTCTAAACTATCCCTCCATCCTAACCCACTACCCTAACTCTTTCCTCGACGTTTCATTCTTACAATCCACCACGCCGTTTAAGGCGACGATGGCCTCGTGTCCTTCTATCTTAACCCACCCAATTAAATAAAAGTGAGTTCCATCACCGGTTGGTTTCTCTACCCATGGACTGACAGGTCTGTCAGTGTTTTATATAATAATATTATTTGCTCAATGTATATTTTTTACAGAAAGCAATAAAGAAATTAAGCAAAAATTAGAGGAGAAGAAACAAAATATCGTAGATTTTAAGTCAGCCTACGACTTCTTGCCAAGAAATTTATTGTTCTATAAATTATCAATCATAGGGTTATCTACGAATTTTATAGATATTTTAAGAAATTTATATGATGGGACGTCCAGCTGAGTGGGGGGGAAGGAGGCACTTCCGAATTTTTTGATACTCAGCCTGGGGTCAAACAAGGCTGTTTGTTGTCTCCTACCCGTTTTTCAATATATTTAAATGATATGCGACTGCTTTTGTACGCTGATGACGTTGTGCTACTTTCAGACGAAATGAAATTGTGCAAGAAATGATTAATTCTTTAAATAATTATTGAAAAGCTTGGGGTTTAGTGGTGAAGTACTGATATGCAGGAAGAAGGGGGAGAAATACTAAAAATGAGTGTTGGAATTTAGATGCTAATTATGTAAAAACCTATAAATAATTAGGAGTTCTTATTGCATTATTACGTTCATTTGACGCGCATTTAAAAGAAAGTTAAATATTCCCAAACTTTGGTCTAAGCTGAACATGAGCCACAGATTAATAAAAAATTCATAATATTCCTATACACATTCCTGTACATCATTTGTTATGGCACCCAGAGATGGGGTTAAAAAAAGTCATGATTATGTGGAAAGACTCCTTAGATTTTTCTTTAAACAATTATTTCAACGGTCTATGAAGACAACAAATTATAAAATATGTATACAATTAGGAATCCCCAGTATGGATGTGTATACATTTAAATGACATATTAAATACACATTAATGTTATTAAGACTATCAGACTGTAAATTGCCCAAAATTATTGATTTGAATTTATTTCGTAATTTGAAAATTGAAATTATTCCGAAAAATAATCTGTTGTTTGAACACGGGAAAATCTTATGTAGAAGGTACGACACACACTTAGGATATTTCAATGATAATTAGGTAGAAGCTTGGAAATCCAATTTAGAAAAGTTAATTATTAAGTTAGAAATAGATGAAACAAGAAATGCAGAATTAAAAGCCAGACAAGGGCGGTATAATAAAATTTATCCAAAATTGAATTACAATTAAACTATATCAAAGATAGATCTTTTGATGATGTTAAGTTGATTTTAAAAGCCAGAAGGGAAAGTTTACCTTTAAATTATAAACCTTTTCATCGAATCACTGTTAACTATGTCCCTTATGTAAATTAAGAGAAGTCGAGGACATAGTTTATTCCTATTTTGTCTCCGTACCGTTTAAAATTTCTCAAGCAAACTACTCTCTCTGAAAATGAACTATGTGCATACTTAACAACTGGGGGTAGTGTTTTTACAAAGCTCTTTATTTTGTTTTTTACTTCAAGAGTTCAATTATTTAAAAAAAAATTTCATTTATTTTTGTTTTTAATTTCTTTATTCTAATTTTTTGGCTGTTAGTAATTCGTAAGTATACTTTAACCAATCATTTATAAGTCTATGTGATCAATTTTAAAGTTTGGTTTAGCTTTTACTATACATATATCTTCCCCGATAAATGCAAATTTTCTCACATGGTACCTACTTATAAGAAAGGTAATTCCCACTTAATTGATAATTACAGACCTGTTTCCAAATCTTCGGTTTTCGCGAAAATGTTAATTCCCTTGATAATGTAAATAATGTTCACGCTGTATATACAGATTTGTCTAAAGCCTTCGATAGATCCATTACATTTTGTGGTCCGATTGACTAAATAACTTCCTTCAATTAATTAATCTTTATGTAAGGTATTGGTTTAAATAAAAAAGCCAGTGTCACTAGCGGGATTCGAACCCATGACCTTCGGCTAGATACGCTGCTGCTCTACCACTCGAGCTATCGTGACTTCGATCCACTCAGACACCAACTTCCCATCTCAACCTACATTGGTGGGTTCGAGTCCCGCACGTGACCCTGGCTCTTTTATTTCAACCAATGCCTTCGGTAGAGTTGACAATGATATTCTTCTCTTTAAGTTGAAAATCCTTGGAGTAGGTGATCTTTTGTTATCCTTCATCAATCATTTCTAACCGGTCGTTCTTTTTCTGTTTTTTTCTCTCATTTCTCATTAATAACTCAGTATCGGATAAAAATTCAACATTTTCTGGTGAACCTCAGGTTTCTCACTCTTGGCCCATATTATTCTTGTTTATTTCAATGATGTCTAGAATTCACTAGTTTCGTGGTCCACTTGACCAATTAATATCTTTCAATTAATTAAGGTTTTTAGTTGAGATAAAAAGTCAGTGCCACGAACGGGATTCGAACCCACGATCTTCGGCTAGATACGCTGCTGCTCGATCACTTGAGCTATCGTGACCTCGA
This sequence comes from Cimex lectularius, assembly GCF_000648675.2. Classification (NCBI taxonomy): domain Eukaryota; kingdom Metazoa; phylum Arthropoda; class Insecta; order Hemiptera; family Cimicidae; genus Cimex; species Cimex lectularius. The sequence continues at coordinate 190,009 of NW_019392743.1, forward strand.
TCCACTCGGACACTAATTTCCCATCTCAACCCCACCTTTTGAATTTTCCCTCCGAAGATCGTGGGTTCGAATCCCGCTCGTGACACTGACTTTTTTATCTTAACTAAAAACCTAATTAACTGAAAGTTGTCTAGAATATTCAAGGATTGTAAGTTTTCTTTAGTGGCGGATGATTTGAAAATTTTTAACTCTGTCTTTAGCTCACGATTGTATTAGTTTACAGAGGGAACTGGACTGGTTCATTAATTGGTGTGAGCAGAATCGTCTTCCTTTGAATAGTAACAAATGCAAGGTAATTAAATTTACTAATAATATCTTACCTCGTGACTTTGATTGTTTTAATGACTTTGTTTGTTGGGCAGAGATTGGATGAAGTTGACACTATATCCGACCTTGGTGTCGTTTACGATATTTCAGAAACCATATCAAACAAATTCGAGGTAAGGCTCTACGCAATCTTGGTTTTATACCAGTTTTTCTGGAGATTTTAAAAGTAGTTTGGCAGTTAAAATAATAAACAATCCCTCGTAGCCGTTTGGCATATGCAAGTGTCGTGCGGTCCCCTTTCCATTTCGGTGAGATTAGCGGCTTAGAAAAAGTAAAAAAGAAAGCAACCAGGATAGCCTTCAGAACTGGACTTGCGGATCTGAATTACATGAATGAATTGGCTTGCTCTAGAGTCACTTAGCTCCCGTGTTTCTGCTGATCTCATTCGGGGTTGGAATTTGTGGAATGGGGCCCTTGATATCCAAAAGTTATGTTTATCACTATGCCTCAGCGACCACTAAGGAACCATAAATTGTTCTTTGTTTCAAATTGCAGAACAGAATATGCACTAAACTCCCCTCTTCCGATTCTAATGAGATTGCTGAACCATTATTTCAATGACATAGATGTATTTCACGATTCCTTGCATTCAGTTAAAGTCAAATTAAAACGTATACATGCCGAGAATCCCTGAACCATGTGTTTTTGTTATTATCGTTTAGTTACTCAATTGTTTTCTTTTTGTCGTTATGTTCTTTTTTTGGACTACTCCTCTTGTATATCCACTCTGTTGGAGTAGACAAATAAGTATATGTAATAAAATGATAGCAACTCTGCTGACGGGCAACTCTCCGTGGAATGTTTTTTATTTTTTATTTATTTAGAAATATATGTTTTCTTTGTAAAACTTTGCTAATAAAACACATGTATTATTACACTGAGAGAAAAAAGTGGATATTATTAATATGTTAAATTACCTCTTAGACAATCCACCATTACAATTTATTATTGTATAGTAATATTTGATCCGTTTTAAAAGACTGGAAGTAAATAAAATACAGATAATATCTCCCACAAGTGTTTAAAATTAGATTTTGAAAATAGATTTTTCGATAGTTTCGATCTCTTTTTTGTTGTTTTTTCCTGTAAAGGTTCTTTCTAGCAACGTTCCTGCAGTTTGATTTTTTTAAGTTGTACCATTTTTAAATTTTAAAATTGACTGAGTGATAGGTTTAAGTGATACAGAATCAAAGCATTATTGGAAGATGTAAGAAGTCAAGTGTATGTGACCAGGGTGTTCCTAGAACAATTGTCCGAAGGGTCTTCCATCTCTACCAAGATACTAGAGGTTACTCAAGAAGGTATGAATCAGGTCTACGTCGTATCACATCTCAGAGAAATAATCTTTTTGTTTCGAATGTGCTCTGTAATCGACTACAGCAGTTGAGATCGAACAACGACTTCAAAAAGTTAGAAATTTTAATGTCAGCTTACGCGTTAGGCGAAGACTTTCAGAAGGGATTACTTCGAAAAGGTTTGCCGCTGGTTCAAAACTTATGACATGGCCAGAATGTTTCGCAAGAAATCACATAAATTCACAAAAATTAGATCCGACTAAAACCTCGTTTTCATATGTGTCAATGGTTTGTTTGAGGTCTTTTGACGGCCGAGGGAGGGTTTGAAGAAGAACAGGAGAGTGATATATCCCCGCAACATTTTTCACTCCGGAGTAGCTATGGAGGTGGTCCTGTTATGGTTTGGGCAGACATTTCTATGAAGGTCGCACAAACTTGATCTTCATCGAGAGTTCCCTAACAACTGAGCGAAACTCTGTAAATGTGTTATCAGAAGAAGTTGTTCCTTATTTACTAATTAGCGACGGGGGCTCGACACAGCTAGGATCCTTGGTGACTTTGAACGGGCTTCTTTATGTTTGGAGTAGCCAGCATGTAGTCCTGACTTAACCCCTATTGACGAGTTGTCAAAGAGGGGAGAATGTCGCCCAATGATGTCAGAGAATTTGCAGGAATTAAGAATGTCGCTGTTGGAGGAGTATGAAAATATTCCAAAGTGGTACATTCAAAACCTCATAAAATCAATGCCATGTCTTAAGCCATGAAAGAAGAAGAAATATTCCTTCCGCATTGAACTTATTTCTGTTTCCATAGCAACATTTCTGGTAAAACTGTTTTATTCAGCCTAAATTTTTATTTAATTTTTTTAATTTAGCGATATCTTATATTTTTCTATAAAAATATTCAGTAAACAACAACTACTGCAACTATTTATTAAAAAAACGAAGGTAGTCATTTGTTGGCCTCTCAGTGGATTATCATTATTATTATTATTAATAACTTATGCGATTTATAATAATTAGCGGGATTTGCGCTTGTGGGTGGTAGACGGTAGATAGTTTAAATATGTTGCAACAGAGCCCATACACGTTTTGACCTGGGGGCTGATTGCTTACAAAAGATGCGAACACCATTTTCCAAGATAGACCAGATCCTAACTTTTCAAAAATTTCTAACAAATTTTTAGATTAGAAATTTTTACGAAGTTGGATGTGTACCATTTTTTTACAAGCAGTACACTTTTAAAGCACTGCGTTTCGTTAGATCTTTGATATCTTACAAACTTTGGATAATTTTTAGAAAATCTTACGTCGAACAAGATGGCTTTTTTAAATGTTTTCCTATCTTCAGTCATTCATCAGAAAATTCAAAAATTCTGTAACATGTTATTATTTGCCCTTTTAACGAAAATTTTAAATTGAATTATTTTTTAGAAATTGTTAAATTTTTATAAGCTTTCAATTGGTCACCTTCCATTTTGCCCGATTTTTCAAGCGATTTCAAACGATCACTCCCTCTCTCTCCCTATTTACAAGAATGCACAAAATTTTGAACCGCCTTGTTTTCGCAAATTTTAGGCTCTTTTATTCCGAGAACGTTTTCAAAAAAGTGAACATGGAAGCGACAATTCTCACCTTTTACTTACTTTGACCTTTTGGGATTCGAAAAGCTTTTGCTGTCGATACCTTAACATAAGCTTACGTCATCAAGGAAATTCAACTTTTCCTTCCCATTTCACAGGTGTAGAAGCAGTTAAGTTAAGCATAAAATAACTTATTGAAACAATAAAAGAGTAAAATCGGGTGTGAGAGATTGGTCGGTTTTTTCTATGTCCACGTATAAACCACGCTTTTTTCCCAAAAATCGCAATAACTAGAAAACGGTTGAAAAATCGGGCCATGTGGAAGTTGACCAATTGTATTATTTAGTTTAAAAATTATTAAACGAAGTCGAAGGTCGATCTTCTGATAAGCGGACACCTCACTGGAATGGACCAAGAAGCTTCCAACTCCGCCTAAGACTACTTAGCCAAACTAAGTAAGGTTAAGGAAAAAAAACGAAAGCAATCCTTGCAAAATAAATGACTTCATAAACTTTTCAAGGTCATCACAACAACTACTACTATAAAAGTCTCGTTTTTGTTGTAGAAAAGGCAAACAGTTCTGCTTACAAATAGTGGCGAACGAATTTTCTTGCTGTAAGGCTGCAACTTCATTGTCCAAGTTCAACTGGTTCAAAGCCGCAAGGTGTACCCGAAATATTACTGTTCGCAAGTGACACGTAAAGCCATCTGTCATTCGTGGACTCCTGAGGTGTTTTTCTATTCTATGTTTTTCTGTTGTACGCGAAAAGAGACTTTTTCATTTAAATAATCAAAGAACGTAGTGACCTGTTGTCCGTGTCCGTTTATTAGTGCGCCCAGTTATTAGAAGTACTTTATTTTATTAAAGTCAATGGAATAATGCCGGGGAAAATGAAATTTTCCGGCAATGAGGGGTGTCCGGTTATTAGATGTGTTGGTATGGGGACCTCCGACCGTAGTCTTCCACAAGTACGTTCTACACATATTCTGAATATTACCAATTTTCAACATTGCAAACAAATTTTCATCCAATTCATGGCATTCAATTATCTGGGGTCTTTTAAAAGTCCTTTGTTAAAAGTTACAATATTTCTGAAAAAAACGGGTCACAAAAACAATTTAAATGACCATTTATTGATATTTTATATTCGTAAGTCAAAATTTTGCAGTTTAGAGGGTAGACTGTGTGACTTTCCAAACATTTAGAACGCCCATTCTTGCGTCCTAAAAGTAATTATATATGCCTATGTACGTAAAATGTGCTAAGTCACTCTATTCCTCCGGTTTACAATTTATTATTTTTGGGACGGATAAATTTTGTTCAATGAAAATTATTTACTAGTGTAAATGTTTGGGCTAGATACATATTTTTGGCGTTAACATTTTTGTGTCATCGATATCCCACTATTGAGAGTTGGCAAGGGTTGGCTTAGGTTAGATTAGAGTTAGGGACGAGTTATGATTAAATTACCTAGGGTTAGGGCCGAGTTAGGTTAGATTTTATGGTCACTGGGAATGTATGAATATAGGTAATGTATTTGTGAATGACGGCTTGTGACGGCTTACATTTAAAAACTGCACGTGTAGGGGCTGAAATGACGAGCTGTTTTCAGCCACTGGAGAGTAACTTTGGCGGTGGAACAATTACATCCGAAGTTCAACCCCAGACCTTTTTTAACCTAAATTTAGCATATTAGCATTACCAAATGTATTGTAACAAATCTTCATCTTTGTACCTTTAAACACTCTTTTATTCAAATTTTGTATTATATTCAAAAACAGAGATACCTCAGTAAAAACGGCGTTTCCAGTCTCGCATATCGCAACAGGAAAAACATTTGTAGTGCAAAACAAGACGAAGTCCTGTGCTCTTACATTTGCCTGGGGATTTTATTTTAAAAAATAATTGTTTACCTCTTTCATTTAAATATTTAATAAGGCTTACCCTTGCCAGTGGGTAGGTAGTAAGACAACACTGAATAGAGCAAAATGCTGTCAGAATTGCCAGCGGGAATCCGTATATTTTGTTAAACCGAGCCGTGAGACTAAAACAGAGATTACAGCGGTTAACTTACTGTATAATTAAACTGACTCACATACTTAATAATTTGTGAATGTAATTTGTAAGAAAACAAATGAAAATCTCTGTTATCCGTTGTTGATCTAGCCTGAAGTTCTTTCTTCAGAACTTCCATCCCTCCGGCGATAGACGTCCCGATGATACAAATGAAAGACATGTGTATGGACATGATGAGAGTTCCGAAGAACATGGTGAAAACTTGGAACACCATTGCTAAGGCTTTAAGGTCTTTCGGTACGAACAGTGTGCCGATCGAGTAAGGCGATTTGTAGACATTAAAAATTAACAGGTGTAAAATGCTCATGAGACAATTGCAGCAAGTATAAACTATATATGTCGAAATGAAGAAATAGGCTTGGCGTTTTCCTCTATTCGACCATTTGTTTAAGATAGAAGCATTATTTTCATTCTCGTAGAGAATATTGTAGAGATTTTCGATATCTTCGATCAGAATTTTCACGGCTTTGCTTTTCAAGATCAAAATGGCCTGCGAAAAACGAGCGAAAATTAAAAAAACAGCTCCACTGAGTAGCTTTAATCGTATATTTATTATAACATTACCTGATTGGAAACTATATGGATACTTGCTGTAATATAAAGCAAAGTTTCGAGTTTGTCAATTATTGGGATAGGCACTTCTATCATAAACTGAAACGATGACATTAACAGAAACGAACCACAGCAAAAGCACAATAACGTCCAAACCCTGTCTATCCATTTCGAATGACCGTCCGTCAATGGTAGAACTCCTATCCCTGTCAAAAGATTCTTGAGGAGCAAAATCGAACTTTTCTCTTTTCCCATATTGCGAGTCAAATGAGACAACGCCTCTGCCCGTTCGTATCGACTTCATTCAAAATAGAACAATGAGAGTTTGATTAATTATTGAAAAACACCGCCGGGGCGAAAGAACGGACGGAATTCGCTAAAATTTTATTAGATTAGGAGAAACTAGTCTATAGTTATCTACTTATCCTTTACGTACGCCGTCGGTTTAAGTAAATTTCCACCGTTTATTTTTAGTCAAAATATACCAGGTTTATAATTTAATGAGTTTGAAGAAAAATATTCTGGAAAAACATATACCGTCGATAATTAAATAACTCGTTCTTCATTCGACCTTTTCTCTTTTATGTTAATAAAATTCAAATCTTTTCTTTAACTGATTAATTCCATTAAAAAAAAAATTGAAACATCAGTCGGTTTCATTTATTGTTACAGTCGGATCAATAAAACAAAACAATCTATTTTCGCTGCTTAATGCTGTTTTATTTTCGGAAGGGGAGAAATGCTAGTCAAGCCCGAATAAAAATCTGCCACGTCTGAGTGGGTGTGCCAGGGTTAACCGAGTTTTAGAAAAGCTGATATTTCTCTGGTTAACAAAGAAATCTGTAAGAGAGTAATAAATACTAAACAAAATAAAGCTTTACAGCTTTGTCTGTAAAAAACAAGCAGAGCAAAAAAAAACTCAATTTATTCTGTCGTCCGACAGAATAAAGGGAATGTTAAATTTGACAATTATCAGTTTTATTAGACTCTCAGGCCAACGTCCCTATTTTTACTGAGATCAAAGTTTCTTGATTATTATTATGAAAATAAAAAATGCTTTGTTTACAAAAGAAATATTACTTACAAATAGATCTTCAATAATAAAGCTTTATGGCTGGTAAAATGTTTACTAAGAAGAAAAAGACCAAGCAGAATAATAAAGAATTAAAACTAAAAAGACAGTTATCGATTAAATCCAGTTTTAAATTAAGTGAAATATTTTAACAAACCAAACTTGCATAATTAATATTTATGTCACACGTCAATTTATATCGTAGAGACAGCTTTGTTAGACTTCATGATTAGTCTTACAGTGCATAAAAAAGGGATTCCGCTTTTAGAGTGGAATCCGGGGATTCAATCCATTCGTGCATGAAAGATTAAAAGTTTTTTTTAAATTGATTTTTACATCTGTAAAACAATTACACCTGTAAAAAGCTTGTAAGAATAAAATTGAAATGAAATACTCCTTTAGAAAAAATAAATATGAACACTATTAAATTTTCTTCGTCACTTAGGGCGCCACGTGGCCATCGGTGTCTCACGGGGACCATCTGGGATGGGAGTGCAACTGAGCTGACGGACTTTATTAGGATGGGTGGAAAGGAATTGATGGAATTTTTTGTAAATGCTTTTTGCTACTTCTGGAACAAAGGGGATATTAAGGTTTCGGTGTAGGTTTGATACATAATGATACTTGTGAGTTGGAATATGTAGGTTGACACCCAGAATTCGATACCGTAAATCCACATAGGTTTGAGGACCATGGTATACAGGGTATATCAACTTCTATAGTCTACCCATTTAAATTCGGAAACTATTAGCTTTAGAAAAAATTCGTCTTAAACAAACCCCAAGTTAATTTAGGCTAGAAATCGCGTGGTGGTAACAGATTTAACATAACTTTCTTACCTAGCTGGTAAATGACACTAACTTTGTTAGTTTAAATGTGAATCTCATATTTTATCGTACAATTCTATTTTAGAGCTTATTATATGCCACGTTTACTGAAAGGAAAATTTTGATAGGATTGACCATTTCTGCGTTTGCTCGACGGAAGACGCTTTAGGGGGAATGCTTTTTGTAAGAAGAACCCTCCCCCTCCCAGTTTATTTCGAACTCATAAATACGGGCGTAACACTCCTAATGAAAAATAAACTGATAACACTTTTTATTGCAATAATAAAACGGTTTACACTTGCCGCGAAATCTGCCGTCTTCTTGTTAAATCATTAGGGCAGTTCATTACCGCTGCAAATTACGGCTAAAATTAATGTACTGGCATGCTAACATTTTTGTCATAAAACCACTGACCATTTACCCGAAGAAAATGGCCCAAGAAATAAAAATAAATCGAAATGCTAGGAAACATCCAGTATTTGACCTGAAAAAAGGTGAAATTTTCAAAACGATTCCCACAAAAAGGTAATTTGAAATTTACGTATTTATTCAATGCAAATTCGTCTTAAACAAACCCCAAGTTAATTTAGGCTAGGAATCGCGTGGTGATAACATATTTAACATAACTTTCTTACTTTGCTTGGAAATGACACTAACTTTGTTATTTTAAATATGTATCTCATATTTTTATTGTACAATTCGAATCTAGAGCTTATTTTATGCAAGTTTTACTGAGAGGAAATTTTTTATAGAATCGATCATTTCTGAGTTGTGTCCGACGGGAAGACACGTGAGGGGTGTGCTTTCTGTAACAACATGATGGCCATCCCCGTTTATTTCGTAAACCATTAACCTTAGCAAAAAATGGTATATATAGTAAATGGTTATACAAATCCCAATTTAATTTTTTCGGCTTAGCAGGTCCGGTCCCATGTCAAAGCAACACCGCGATTTCGTTTTTTGGGTGTTACTACCGGACGTGTTCGGTTGGAGTTAGGATAGATAAATGACCCATGCTCATCCAAATTCTGGTATAAACGCAGGAAAATACGACGAACAGGGGTCTCCTATCCGGAAACCTCTCTCTGAAAAAAGTGAAGAAAAGGATAATTAAATGAATTGAAAGGATATGCTAACCTTAGAAAATAGAGTAGACCTTCTTCTCGGCCTAGCATCAACAACAGCAACAAGCATATCTCTCTTCTCGGCGCTTCTATACATTTCTGTTGGAAAGCAGAATATGAAATGAATATTCAGGTATACATTATTGTGCGAAAGAATCCAAATGATTTCATAAGGATTAACTTCGAAAAAATTACAATAAGAGAGGTTATTGACGTTCGAAATGAAACTTAACTAGACCTAACAGAACATCTTTAACATTGGTATTTTTATATACATATTTACAATTCGATCAAAAAGCTAAAACAAAATGGAAAACAATACCATAACTCGGTCAAAACAAGTGAGAACATATTTTTTGCTTGGAAAAGAAAAAAGTACGGCATAACTCATAAATGGTCGATTCTATAAAAAAATTTCTTTCAGTAAAGTGGCATTAAATAAGCTCTAGAATCAAATTATACTATAAAAATAAAGGATTCTCTTTTAAAATAACCGAGTTAGTGTCATTTCCCAGCTTCCAAAATTTACTTGTGGTTTGTATCAGACGATTTTTTACTAAAGTTAACCTTAACAAAACAGTTAACCTTAAAACCAGATTTACAGATTTAACTTAACTTCCTCATCTAGTTGGGAAATGACTCTAACTTTGTTATTTTAAGAGAGAGTTCTATATTTTTATTATATAATTCGATTCTAGAGCTTATTTTTATGCCACTTTATTGAAAGGAAAATTTTGATAGGATCGACCATTTCTGAGGTTTGCCCGGCGTATGCTTTTTGTTTGGATGGCCCTCTCCGTTTATTCCGAAAACGATTAGCATTAGCAAATTAAATTAGTATAGGAAACGTCTTAGAATAGGGTAGGGATCATGTGGTTGCTTTTACGATCGACTTTTATTAATTTCTGGAAAAAAAATTGTTTTACAAAAAAGGATTTTTTTATCGACTCCATTTTATTTACTCCCTCACGTGTCTTCCGTCGGGCTTAACTCAGAAATGGTCGATCCTATAAAAAAATTTCCTTTCAGTAAATGTGCCATAAAATAAGTTCTAGAATCGAATTCTACAATAAAAATATAGTATTCTCTTTCAAAATAACAAAGTGTCATTTCTCAGCTATATGGAAGATCATGTTAAATCTGTTACCACCACGCGATTCCTAGACAAAATTAACTTGGGATTTGTGAAAGACCATGTTTTGCTACGAATTAAATTGGTGGATTATAGAAGTTGATACACCGTATATATTAATTTTTTGTAAGTAAGTGAAAGTTTTGATCGTCTGTCAATCTGAAAATTGTTCAATACTCAAAAATAGTGCTGATGAAGTCATGGTTCGTTCATAGCGGATTGATTATAATCAAACAGTGAGTACCTATCCACCCTTGCTTTCCTTGTGGTCTGCCAAAGAGTTTGTAAAAGATAAAATTGGTCTCTTTGGTAAATTTTTTTAAAAATTATTTATAGAATAGAAGAAATATATTTAATTTGTGTTAATTGTTATTATTTTTTTGTGTAGTTAATAAATTGTTTTAAACTCGGGTTAATTTGTGTTATAAAAAGGCAATTCATCGGTTTGTATTCAGGTCCGATCAAGACCTCTGGTGCTCTATTTTCTGTTAATTAGGATTCAGTGGGTTGGGGCCACTCTTCCTTGGACCGAGAAAAAAGAGTAACGTTAATAGCACTAACTTTGAACCTAAACGAGAGCTACCCTTCCAGAGGCTTTATTAATCTAGCTCTCATAATGAGAACAGGTGTTTAATGACGATTGCTACATTTACAGTGTCCATTCCGTAAAAAATTCACCAAATTATAATTAAATTTTTATCCAGGAAATTAATTTAGAACCTCTGCTGGCCAATAACAAATTTCTTATACCTGCGACATCTTTACATAAATTATTTGTCCAGAACTCTTTGTTAAATATTTAAGAGCCACTAAAAAAATCGCTTTTTACCCACAAACCATTGCTAGAATTCCATACGATAGAATTTCAAAAATAAATGACCCCCCCCCCCCCTATTCATGAAGTATTGATTTTCTGGTAAATCCTTCAGAAAGATGCACTACTATACCACAGTTACAAATTTGTATTTTTATACTTTAGCTTAAGAATAATAAACATGTTTTATTAAAAAATTAGTATGTTTTTCCTGACTGAAATTAATAATTTCGAAGATATTATTTGTCAATTTTTCATTTTACATTTAGCCCTTTAAGTTTTGAATTTTTAAATCTTAGTAACTGAAATAGAAATATACTAGGATGATATAAAAATAAAGAGGAAAAAATTACATATTTAATCAAATTATATGCTTAATTGTCATTTATACACTTTTAACCTAACAACTTGTTTTACTAGACTCAAATTTTTCAGAATGAATTTTTGAATTCGACCAGAATGTTTATTATAAATTTTTGATGTTTTTTAAAATATATTTTAAGCCATTTTTTAATAATTGGCAGTTATTAAGTTTATTTATATTTATACAGAAAGTCTTCTCCGGATTTGCCGTTCTCAATTTGAAGAAAGTAGAGCTAGTCTCCGTTTTCGTGTTTCATTCTTTCAAAGCGGCCAAGGAAGAAGAAAGCTGCTTTCATTAAGTACTAAGTACAACTTGTCCGACTTAATGCGGCTATCAAGAAAAGGAGAACCGGCCTGCATTATTAAATAGAAATAGAGTCATTTTCCCGGCAAAAATTATTACCCTACATCTTCTACGTGCCTTCGAAATAGTAGAAATATATATTTAAACAGAGAAAAACATAGAAAATACGCTATGATAATGTGCCACGGTATCGATTAATATAAACAATTTATAATCAACCATGTTTATCACGTAATAGTCAAACATACAGCAAAAACCGAACCTAAGGTATTTTTCTATTTTTTCTTCCTTTTATCGATGTTTTTCGCAAAAAAAATGGATTTTGTTACAACGCCATTTGTAATAAGTAGCGAGCAAGCTGTGCGTATACAGGGTGAATTGCTACTCGTGCTACAAACTTCTCCAGTAGATTCTTCACCCTAAAATGAACAAAAAAGTTCATATTGTCCATGGTCCGATTCTCAACCATTTCAGAGTAATTTCGCTTTTTATCGATTTTGAAAGATATCACGTCCTGGCGTCGGAAAATCGTGATATCTTTTAATCTAAACATTTCTCTTAAAATCTATAAGCACCGTTGAAATCCCCGTTAATTTTTAGAGAGAATCAAAATCATAATTCCATTGAAATTTTTTAATTTAATTTAATGCCCATTTAGTATGTAATGCTTAAGAAGTTTACAAACAGCTAGAAGGTCAAGGAAGAAAGACCCAAACGTTTTGCCACCTTCATCTTCTTATTGAAAAATTAACGGGGATTTCAACGGTGCTTATAGATTTTAAGAGAAATGTTTAGATTAAAAGATATCACGATTTTCCGACGCCAGGACGTGATATCTTTCAAAATCGATAAAAAGCGAAATTACTCTGAAATGGTTGAGAATCGGACCATGGTCAATATGAACTTTTTTGTTCATTTTAGGGTCAAGAATCTACTGGTGAAGTTTGTAGCACGAGTAGCAAGTCACTCTCAAACATTAGCAATCCTTGAACCACCATTTTTTCTCTTTTTGTCATCAACATCTTGGTCTCACAACCACTAAATAAGAAAATGACGAGTGCGTTGGAAGCGTTATTAAATCAGGTAGTTTTCCTCAAATTTGCTGCCTTCTGAGACTAAAATTAGAAACTCTGGATTACTTTATACACTTTCCGATTTACACAATTTTCCACTCTTTTTGTAGTTCTGGCTGAAATAAAACACAAAAAATTAGCCCAAACATTTTGCCACCGTCATCTTCTTATTGAAAAATTAACGGGAATTTCAACGGTGCTATTAGATTTTCAGAGAAATGTTTAGATTAAAAGATATCACGATTTTCCGACGCCAGGACGTGATATCTTTCAAAATCGATAAAAAGCGAAATTACTCTGAAATGGTTGAGAATCGGACCATGGACAATATGAACTTTTTTGTTCATTTTAGGGTGAAGAATCTACTGGAGAAGTTTGTAGCACGAGTAGCAATTCACCCTGTATTTTACTGCATTTAATAACTGGCGGAAATAAATTTATAAACTATAACCAAGTACAAGAAATATTCCTTTTCATTCATTTTGGGTTTCTTTTTTTAACTTGACAGAGAGAAATTTTGACAAAAACTTTATAAATAATTCTGGTAAAGCGTGAATTGTGCTAAATTTTATTTTCTACCAATAAAATATACAATAACGTACAGTCCTTAGAACTGAATATTGTTCAAAAGATTATTTAGAGTTCGTGAGATGCGGTCTGGTGTGAGGTAGGTTATAGAAAAACATTTTCTTTATCGTGCTACGTTTCGATCTTAATTGAGATCATCTTCAGCGGCTGGTATTTATAAACATTGTTTAAATTATACAAATACATCTAAGATATGACAATGAATTTATACAATAATGTACACAATGTAGAAATTTTAGGTATTGAGTAAGTATTTCTACTCACTCAAAGTGTGTTTTCGTAGATGAGTCACTGTTGTGTGTCGGTTTGAGAGTGTGAGTGAGATATTAATGCTTTTTGTTTATACTGGGTGTTCTGCTACTCGTGTTAGAAACTTTGCCAGTAGATTCTAAATTCAAAATGGAACCAAAAAGTCCAAATTATGGTCCGAATCTCAACAGTTTCGGAATTATTTCACTTTTTCTGATGTTTTTAAGATTTCACGACCTTGCTTCAAATAAAAAATGATAACTCCAAAACTAAAAGTTTTTGGACAAATCCGCTGAGAACAATGAAAAGTACGTTAAATTCCCAATAAGATGTGATGTAAACGTTAGTGAAATAACCGTTTTAGTAGCGAAAATTTTTTTTTTTCCAACGAAACCTTCAACTACGGTTTTTTCTTTCCCTTGATCAATTTCTTCATCTTTGAAAAAGCAATTTTTTTAAGGAGTTGGGAACAAAATTCATAAGGATAGAAATTCATTTTTCTTTGTGGGGAAGGCTTCTTTGAGGTGAAAGGGACCGACAATTTATATTCATTTCTATTCTAAAATTTCGCGATCTCTAAATAATCATTAACACGCTAAGTTATTAACAAGGTATTAACAACAAAACGGACAAACTTAACAAAACAAACGCTAACGTATAGTTTAACAAACACTCGACAACAACACCAAAAGGGGGCGTCGGTGGCCGCACGGTCTGGGCGTTGACACGGCCCTCATCACTGTAAGGTAAAGGTCCCGGGTTCGAATGCTGGGCTGCTGAAAACCCGACATACTTGCAAATGGACTTTTTTCAAAAACACCGGCACCCTGAGGGTTTATATGTTTATATGACCTCTGCTGTTGCGAACCCTTGTAAAAAAAAATAAAATAAACGGGCACGAATTAATTAAAATAAAAAATATAAGCAGCACAAGCCGCAATAAAATATTAATTAAAACAGAAATTAGGACTCTTTACATATAAAAAATAAAGAAAGAAACCAAGTTCTATTTGACTTACACATACAAAATACAAATAAATAGGACAGTATTATTAACATCAATAACTGGACATGAAAACACAAAAACTAAAATACAACCGAAACAGGAAAAATAAAAAAGAAGATACACTCACAAAAACGACACCAACCCAAACATCGCACAACACAAACACGCTCGTGAACAAAACAAACACGACATTCAACAATCAAGAAACGGGATTACTTCAAAAAGGACTTTGGTGGATTGATTATAATACATTAAGTCTCTCAATCGCCTGCTTAAACAGTGACTTACTTTTCTGGGAAGGTAGCCTAATTTCGCTAAACTGATGTGTTACTACAATGGCTTAAACACAACATACAATCAACGAACACACATAGTTTATGCTCGTAACGATAGGTAACTATCAAACTATAGTTTATCACCACATGGACCACAGGAGGAAATATCACAATGGCGCGCAACTGTGGGGACTTCGAATATAGTTATGATAGTGTGGATATGACATTTTAATTCTTTATTAAGAAATGTTTTAACTTGGCTAAACATATACCGGAATTTTTAATCATGTTCTTCTATAATCATAAAATATTTAAATAGACAACTTTTTGGCACTCACAGTTTTAAAAATGTATTCAGTTTTTTAAATAAGTATGTTCACACATATTTTGTTATAAATTTTCTGAAAACAGATAACATGGAAGGAATGCAACTAAGGGCATGCAAAAGTTCAAGGTTCACAGGTTTTAATAAACAGCTCATCTGGACCATAACTTTATACACCGGGTGAATTTTTATAGAAGGCCCTTTCATTTTTTTTGTTCTGTATTTTTATTAAGTGTGTAAAGTCATGTTGATACAATTTCTCTTTTGGAATCCAATAGTACTGTTATGTTTTACATTTTTTACAGGGTTCGACAGCCAAGACTACTACCTACTACTGTATGCCTTTATTTGTAATATGTACAGTTTACTATTTTGAAATATGTATAATTAAAGAAGAAAGACATGGGTTAAAATATTCTGAAGGCTATGAACAATAATTTCATTTGCTCATTTTAATAGGATCGCCACAATGCCCTTTTGTCTGAGTGTCGGTAACAAAAACAACAACAACCCGAAGTAGATCTTAAGGAATTTCAATTTATTAGGATTTACCTAACATTCAACTCGATCGAGCCACGATTAATGTACATTGTCAATTATTGTTACGTTAGGAAATGTAATATAATATTACAATCCTTTTTTGTAAATTAATTTATTTACATTGAGCTAGTACATGTGCATAGATACAATCTGATAGAACTGTCATGAGGCGGTGAGGAGAGAAGGCAGCCAGTACTGTAATTCTCTTTTATTTAGTTGGGACTAAGATAGTGTCAGGATAGGAGGTCAGGAGGCTATCGCCGTTTTATACGACGTGAAGGATAAGGGTGGGACGTTTACGAAAAAGATTTGGTTGGTTAGGGTGGAGATAGCTCATAGTGGAAATTGTGGAAACGTGTTCGGATCATTCCTCCATGAAATATCTGGATGCTGCGGGGAACTTTCGATTGAAAATATTGCATTAGTTGGATGTTGGATCTGGCTCGACTACTAAGTTCAAATTGGTCTTTTGTTACGTTTGTAAGTCTAGTATCCGAATTAATTCCAAGGTAGCGAACTTGGTTAGATTACCTTGTTCTTTATGTGTGTCTGATGCCTGAGCTTAAAAGTCAGTCACACGTTAGCTTTTTGCCCGTTTAACTTGATACGCCACCGAGTACACCCGTCGGTAATGAGGTCTGGTGTTCTAGGATTGCTTCTGTTGCTAGTATAGGAGCGGAGATTAATAAGATTTCCGATAAATAAGAAGTTAAGTAATTGTTAATGATGAGCAAATTTAATCGTTTACTAAAATTTTTAAATTAAAAATGTAATAAAACAATAAAAATTAATTCATTTACGTTTTAGTCAATTGACCAAGTTACATCTTTCAATTAATTATTCTTTCCATGTAAGGTCTTGGTTGAGATAAAAAAAGTCAAAATGGCAAAAAGAGGGAAGGTTCGAACGGTTGTAGGTTGAGATGGAGAGTTAGTGTCCGAGATGATCCAAGTCACGATAGCTCAAGTGGTAGAGCAGCGGTGTACAAGAAATGACAGCTGCATTAAATTAATACTGATAAATAGAATGAGTATTCATTATTGATCAAAGATTTACTAAATCTCATTGACAAATTTGTTTTAATTGGTTAATTAGGTTAATTAATTGGTTAGGTGAAAAGATTTTATATTATTTAACGGGAAACTCTGCAGGCAACTACCTCCTATAGTCTATAATGGAAGAGCATAGGTTTACAATGAAGCAAATTGTGTAGAGCTTCAATCAAATTTGTTTGTAGCCTGTTACATTTACTTGTGATGTTACGGATTTAGTGTCAAAGTTATTAAGGTTTAAGTAATTATTTTAGACGTTTCAATTGAAAAACAAAAAGTATTTGATTGGCCTAAAGAAAGTAATAGTTAAAATACGAGAAAATTTCGTTCGGTGCATACATTTTTGTTTGCGGCCGTCATAAAATATCATATGTTTTGTAATTGTCAATTTTATTCCATACAGGTGACAAATAATTCATGTTTACTATGAAGAGTTTACTTATTGGAATCAGAATAATTTGTTGTAGTCACAATGTTTACTTCATTACACACATGTTATCCACTTTAACACTTTATATTTCACTAGGACTGTATAATGGATGTGATGAGAGTGGATCTTTTATTTTTATTATAAAAACTTTGTATTCCAATTTTTTCGCAGGCTGGGAAGTTAGTTATACATTTTAATCGCAACGTTTTCAGGACCGGATGACTATATTTCTGTCACTCCTTACATCATTTCAAAAACCTTAATTTGCATCCTATTTTGCATTTGCAAATAGGGGTTTACATTGAACATCAAAATCCGGTAAAACATCCTTCTCCATCTACTGCACAAGACAAAGGGTAAAACAATTATAATACAAATATACTGTATAATTATACAATACTTATAGTATACAATTATACAATAGAATTATAGAATACTATTATAATACATTGTAGAAATGTATAGTGTTCATTGACCGTTAGTCAATGATTATTCGTAGATCGTGAGATGCGGTCTGGTGTGATGTAGGTTTCAGAAAAACATTTTCTTTATCATGCCACCGTTTCGATCAATATTGAGATCATCGTCAGGGCTCACTGTTTTTGTTTCCTGTGTAATTGTGCCATTCTTGCGTGTCGTATTGAGAGTGCCAGCGATATATTGCTGTTTTATGTTTATATACGTTGGATCTGAAGGGGTGGGGAAGGAAGTCGGTTTAGAAAGATATTTTTGTGTAAGGAGGCGGCATCTTTGAGGTGAATAGAGCCGACTAAGGGAAAAAAACGTTGGTAATAGTTAGCAATATTGTTGAAAAATTAGACTATGTAAAAATGTTTGATGCGTGGAATTTGATGAATGTTTTATGTTATATTATACGTTTTGTGTGATGTGATGATATATGCATGTTATCGATATTGAATTTGATTAATGCTATTGGCGTAGCTGCGACTGAGTTCATCTCTATTCTGTAATTGATGCTGTGTTTATCTCGGTTGATGTAAACCATTTCTAAAAAGTTACGTTTATGTGTGTTTTGTTCTGTTATTATCGTTTTAGTGAAAGCTTTTGGTGGCCCTGAAAAGGGCCGTTGAAACGAGTCAATTTCAAAAGTGCAATTTACTTGGCACTTGTATATTTGGTTACAGCCTTGGTCCCTTCAGAAACGGCGTGCTTTGCCAATTCTCCGGGAAGGAGGAGCCTGACAGCGGTCTGGATTTCCCGACTGGTGATGGTCGACCTCTTATTGTAGTGAGAAAGTCGTGAAGCTTCGGCGGCGATTCTTTCGAAGATGTCGTTGACGAAAGAATTCATGATGCTCATCGCTTTAGAAGAGACTCCGGTATCGGGATGGACTTGTTTCAACACCTTGTAGATGTAAATAGCGTAGGATTCCTTCCTCCTCTTCTTTTTCTTCTTATCGGTCTTGGCAATGTTATTTTGGGCCTTGCCGGCCTTCTTCATAGCTTTCCCAGTAGCTTTTGGCGGTGCCATGGTTGGAACTAGAAGACTGAACGAGGAACGAACGCCCCGTAACGTATTTATAACAAACCTGATTACCCCCACCACTCGCCTTGCCATTGAAATTCCGAATTCCTATTGGCCGCAAAGTGATTCGACATCTTCATTGGTCGCAGAGTAGAAGTTGGAAATACGTTAAAACTATGTTAATAGTCTCATGATATCTGAATAACTATATTAATAGTACTAATAATACTCCAATGGATATACATGTTCCAAATTTGTGAGATTTTTCAATCAAAATAAAATTATTATTTTATCATGACTAATTTTTTAATGTCAATAAAAATAAGATCAATTTTTAACAATATAGACAATATAGATAATAACTTAAACCAATTAAAAGAAGGGTTTTTAGGTTTTTACATTCCTGTGATTGTGTTTGCTGTACATGGCGAACTTATTTACATAATAAAAATTAGATAGTAATTTTTGTAGATTTAATATATTTTATCGATCGTACTAATTAATTTAATTCGTAATTTTATTCAATCATAATAAAAAAAATTGTTGTTTGTACTCCATCGAGCTCTAAAGAGGGGAAGAGTCGAAGGAAGAAAAGAAAATTTTAAAAAAATTACCTCTCACTTGTGCACGTTTGAAACTCACTTAAGGAAATATTAATTTTTTTTGTTTAACGTCCGATTTTAAACACCATAGAACTTTTTTGTTTAAACTTTTTATTTGTTTTTTACAACTACATTCTTCGACGCAACAAGTAAAACAGATAATATTTACATATAAACATATTAACGGTAGCATGAAATCTTGAACAGTTACCATCCAGCGATGGTAGCCGTTAGTAAATCAATACGATGTGCGAGATGTACTCCATCCTAGGAGACCGATGTCAACTGTTAAGGTTGTCGCGGGGCTACCGACGCTTCAGTCTTCTGTTGGGATTATTAGGTAATGTGGTGGATGACAGGTTTTCTGATGATGGGGTAGTTTGGAATGGAACGTTTTGTAGCGGGATAGGGCTAGCTCGGTAACAAAAGGGACATTTAGGTCGGCATGGATGGTGGGATTGGATACATAGAAATGGGGGCGTTGACTATTGTTCTGAGGATTTTAGATTGAAGGGATTGGATTCGATTGAGGTTGGTCCTCTTAGCCGTCCCGAAAAGTTCAAGTCCGTATGTCCAAATGGGGGCCAGGAAGGAAATGTAAAGTTTTCTCTGTTTGTTAGTGAGCGTTTTGATCGTCTGTCGAGTAGTCGTTTAAGCATGAAAAATCGTATGTTACTGTCTTTGCGCTTACGTCGTGTATGTATATCGCTATAGATTAATTAGTGAAGGCAGCTGGAACCATAAGGGAAATATTATAGGACACTCGAAAATTCTACATTTATTGAGTAAGGTCAACAACCAACTACTGGGTATGGATGGTGGGATTGGACACATAGAAAGGGGCGTTGACTATTGTTCTAAGGATTTTAGATTGAAGGGATTGGATTCGATTGAGGTTGGAACGCTTAGCAGTCCCGTAAATTTCAAGTCCGTAGAACTAAACCATAGAACTAAAATTAAAAAGTAAATAAAAGTCGAAAACCAACTTTAACGTATTGGGTTTTTAAGCTTATTTACTTTTTGTTACACGCCCAGACCTAGTAAGAGATCTCAGAGCACCAATATTACATACAAAATGTTATAATAATTTAAAAATAATATTAGCCTTGGTTTTTTAAATTCCTTACGAGACTAAAATATGTAACGTCCTTTTATTTAAAAGGTTTTATTTAAATCATTTTCGAACATAAAATCCTTCCGAGTGAAATGTTTGTTTCTTAGTGACTTTAGTGATGATAGTTGAAACCGTGAGGAGTGGTCAAGAATGAGGTAATTAGGAAAGCACCTTAAAACCGAATCTATCATCGAAGTGGATTCAATCAAGAAAAAAGGCAGAGAAGTGGTAATCTATAAATTATTTCTATTTATTATTTGTACTAGAATACGCCAGTGTGGCAAGGTTTTCTTAAAACGAATGTAAATGTGTGTGTTTTCTTTTTCTTTCCAGTGGCATACATTAATTAAGGACGTTACGACTTACTTAGTTCCTCTCAAAATGTCAATCCAGCTGGATTCCAGCTGGCTGGTGCCCAGCGGAAACGTTCCCGTGGTTTCTCTATACATTCACTCCGAACAGATCACCGATGTTTCGACCTTTATTCTTGTCATCTTTGGGGCCAGAGTGAATTAGCAAACAGATGTTGATGTAAATGTAAATTTTGAACCAAGTATTTCATACTCGCATAAATTGTGGAGTTGTTTTTGTGGTATCATAATCGTTTTGCGTAAAATTGTTGTGAAACGTGAATTTGCATTCTGTTCTTTTATATGATTTGTGGTACGGTCGAGAGACGCGGTAAATCTGGGATATTTTCTTTGGTCATATGAACATTTGAACATATATTGTATATGATCAATCAAAAAGGAGGATTTTACTTTTTCTGTTCACTATTAATATTAATTATTATAATTTTCACTGTTTTTTTAGTTTCGGTTTTACGTTATTTCAATTAATTATTCCTTTTACCTAAGGACTTGGTAAAGATGAAAAAGTTAGTGTCAGCAGCGGGATTTTCTGTTCACTCTTAATTTTAATTGTTCCATTTTTGTGTGTTCTTTACTTAGTTAATACTAGTGGGTTTATTCGCAATTCTCGCTGTGTTTTAGTTTTCGCTGTATTTTATTTTTTTTTTCAAGTACATAAGTTTAATTTTTTATTTTGATTAATATGTAATGTACTTATTTGTTTTTATTTCGAATAAGTAATTTTTCCCCCCCGATTTATGATGGTGGGAGTCAAGGAATCATTCTTGGTGTACGTTCGTGTCTCTCCATTGTGTATACACAAAGAATTATACTTTTTTAAATGTATTTTACTTTTTTTTTGTAGCCTACTTGGAGCATAGGCTTTTAGGATAATAATAAATACAACTAATACAAAAAATAGCCAGACCAAACCAAAACATCGATGTTTTTGGGTTCGATTCCCATCCCTAAACAAAAGACATACTTTTTTTTATTCAGTACAAATTGCCCAAATATTCCATAAAATATGCATGGATTTGGTTTTCCATGCAAACTGATGCAATGTAAATCAGTTTTTTTTTATCGTAGTAACTTTATATAGAAATATAGATAATTAAATGAAATAGATATTAAAAAATTTTTTAAGGAGGGTATTTCAACTACGTGGTTATTTGAACCATCGGGGTGCCAGTGTTTTTGAAAAAAAGCCCTTTACAGTGATGACCGCCGTATCAACTCCTAAACTGTTGCGGCCACCTGGAGTTTATTTAAATTTAACGTAAATATTTTTTCGCTTACATAATTAAATTATATATTTTATGCTAATTGAGATTAATTAATGTTAATAAACAAGTACTTCTCTAAATTGACTTCCGTGAAATAGAGCCTAAGTCACTTAAAATTTGTGAGACTATTGACGAGACCTAAGAAAGGGTTTAATTTTTATATTCTTTGGTCGGTATTTCTAGAATCTTCTTTCGTTGCGGCCTGTTTCAGTTGTGTTCGAATTAAACCAACTTTTCGTCAACTTATTTTCTTTACAGAACTTTTTTTTATCCTTCCCACGAAAACCAATATAGTATTTTAAATATTTTGTGCTATAAATGCGATTTTACTTTAAAATCCTTCAAATATGTGACATTGTTCAAATCTGCAATTTTATGCGATATTCATTAAATATGCTCTACAAAATTTAACCTACAGCTTCCTTGACACATAATTCGGATAGATAATTGATTTCCTCGGTCGTAGCGGTTGCAAACAAAATATGCAACTGCATACAAAATCCGGTCTCTAGTCATGTCCAGACGGAGTACGACAAATTTATTTAATCCAATATCAAGATTAAATTTATCCACTTGGTCAGAAAAAATGAGTTTTTATGCAAAAAGAGAAAGTAACTTAACTTAGTTAAGTAACTAGCACAAAATGAGTGGCTTTAGTTTTTTTGTTTACTATAAAAAAAACAAATGGTAAGAATTAGAAAGTTGTATTAGAAAATTAATAAAAAAAAGAAGTGGTGAGGAGCGAAGCGGTCAGGAATGCATTAAATAAAACATTTATACGTTTTCGACATTTGTTCATAGCATTGCACCAGAAGAATAACGCCTATGTTTTCCCAATTATATATTAGAAGTTATATGTTAAATTAGTGAGAGATTTGAGGTGGCCCTGAAAAGGGCCGTTGAAATAAAACAACTGCAAAAGTGCAGTTTTATTTGGAGCTGGTGTACTTGGTAACAGCCTTGGTCCCTTCAGAGACAGCGTGCTTGGCCAATTCCCCAGGAAGGAGAAGCCTGACAGCGGTCTGGATTTCCCGACTGGTGATGGTCGACCTTTTGTTGTAGTGAGAGAGTCGTGAAGCTTCGGCGGCGATTCTTTCGAAGATGTCGTTGACGAAAGAATTCATGATACTCATCGCTTTAGAAGAGACACCGGTATCGGGATGGACTTGTTTCAACACCTTGTAGATGTAGATAGCATAGGATTCCTTCCTCCTCTTCCTTTTCTTCTTGTCAGTCTTAGCGATATTCTTTTGGGCCTTGCCGGCCTTCTTCATAGCTTTACCAGTAGCTTTAGGTGGTGCCATGGTTAATAAACTGAAACCAAATAGTAACGGGTATTCGTACGACCGGGTATTTATACCGCATCGGTCTTCCCCTCTACAAAATGGATGGTCATAATACTCAAATCCCATTGGCTGCAAAGTGACGGACTACGCTGGTTGGCTGCAAAGTAGTCTCATCGTAGTATTTATGTTTCTTTCTACTAGATCGCAGTTTGTTCGAATTCCGTTCCATTCGACCCATGTACTACTTTTGTCACGATGTTTTTTTTATAGTATATTAAAAAAAAGTTCCGTTTTTCACCCTTTCATGCTTCATTCCAAGTGTATTTTTGTTACTTATTTTTCAAAAATTGGTATATATAAATAACATACTAACGTGTTTCTTGGTGACATGTTGTTTCATAATTTGTTAAAGTCGTGAGGAATGAGGTAATGAATCAAGTAGTTTAGAAATTTTTTTTCATTTTTTTTCGATATTTCGACCTTTAATCGGGTCATCTTCATGGCCTGAGTGAATTATAAAACATGTTGATTGGAAAAAATACAATTTAAGATGTAAATATAAATTTTGAACCAAGTTTCATACCCAGCAACATACATTGGTATTACATCAGAAAAACGGAAAAAACATCTACGTAAAACACCAGAAACAAATCCCACAGAATTGGGCACACACCACTTTGAAAAACAACATAACTTTGATTTCGATAAAATGCAAATACCAACCGAGGAAAGAAATACAAACGCAACTTTCTAGAAATGATTTACATTAACAGAGACACCCACAGCATAAATTACAGAACATATACAAGCCAACTCAGCCGTAGCTACGCCAACATCATAATGCAAATAAACTATTTGTTTCGTAGACGTCGGCGGGAGTGAGTATTGGATATCTACCCTCCAAATCCGGCGTTACCAGGGATAGTTGCCGGCTGTTGCGTAAAGGACTTAAGGTTTAAAAAAATGGATAATTCGTTGGATGATTAAATTTATTAACTGACAATTTATGATAAAAATACGGAAACTAAAATCTGGCCAGAAACAAAACAAAATGTATATATAGAGAGTAGGTTATAAGAAAGTTAATATGTTAATGTTGAATTAAAAGAGTAAGGACATTCGTACGTCTTGTCGACTCACGACAGTGAAGATCAAACGATTTGGCGCTTAACTTGGAGCTTGAGATTGGAGTCTGGGGGGCCACTCGCCGGACGACGTCAAAGGTGCGTTCGTTCGTACCCGTCGAAAGCCAGAGAGTGACAGACTGGAGACCGCTGCTGTACGTTCGTGCGTACAAGTTGAATCCTCGGGAGAGACTCGCTGAAGACAGCTGATGTACGTTCGTGCGTACCGGTTGAATCCTCGGGAGAGACTCGCTGAAGACAGCTGATGTACGTTCGTGCGTACAGGTCAAGAACCACGCGGTGACTCACTCCTTTTACGAAGGATTGCTGAAAATTGACCTGTTTCTCCCTCCAGCGTCGTGATCGTCTTACAAATTTTGTCTTTATAATTTTTTTTAAAATAATAAATTTAAAATAATAAAGTATAAGATTTCTACTTAACTAACATATATAAAAATGTTTACATTGGCGTAAACACTATTAAACCTTATTTTTATATCCATTATGTTTAGTGGCCTAATTGATCAAATTATTTCCTTCAATTAATTATTCATCTCAGCCAAGACCTTACAGAAAAATAATGTTTATTTTTATATTTCCCCTTCTTTTGTTATCATCCTTAATAATTAACTTCCTTTCCCGTACAACTTGAGATGTAAATATAAATTTTGAACCATGTATTTCTTGCTCAGCAACATTGGTATTACATCAGAAAAACGGAAAGTACAAAACTGTGAACTGTGAAATAGTTCTTTGGCCGTGTTTATTATTGTATGAAGAGGATGGTGTGATGTTAATTTGAGGTAGCGATCTGTTTCTTAGTTTTTAATACCGCTCTGTGATTAATGTGCCATCTAGTTGTTTTATTAAGTGTATCTAAAAATCACACATTCCACAATTTTACATAGTATATTTTTTCAACAATTTAGCCTTCCTTTTCCTATTTATCCCTGACTATATAATCCTGAAAGGATAATCTGGCCGAACCATTACCAACGTTTTTTTCCTTTCTTCGGCTCTTTTCACCTCACAGAAGCCGCCTTCTTATACAAAAATGTCTTCCTATACCGACTTCCTTCCCCACCCCTTCAAAATCCAACGTATATAAACATAAAACAGCAATATCTCACTGGCACTCTCAATACGACACTCAAGAATGGCACAATTACAGAGAAAACAAACACTTTGAGTGAGTAGAAATACTTCAATTGAATATATATTTAAAAAAATATATATTTTGCATTGTATAAATTCACTTTTTTCCACGTCCTAAATGTATTTGTTAAATTTAAACAATGTTTGTAAATCCCAGGCCCTGAAGATGATCTCAATAAAGATCGAAACGTTGGCACGATAAAGAAAATGTTTTTCTGAAACCTACATCACACCAGACCGCATCTCACGATTTCTGAATAATCATCAACTAACGGTCATTAATCACCACATATTTATATATGGAGTTGTATTTGTCAATCTCTTAAATGAGAGATGCATAATTTATATTGTAAAGTGTATTGTATGCATAATTTATATGTTAGTGTAGGTTTATTCGAAATGTATTCTAATAATATTAATCTAAACCGGTTAGTTGTTAATTCTTAAGACAGTTTTGACGTAGTTATCAATTCATCTAGTCTGATTGTACCAAGACTGTCATTGAACGTAAATATTACATCCTTTTAAGAGCCACCAAAACTGTTTCACTAAATATAAAACTCCAAAAAATCTATGATTCAGACTCGTACCAATAATCAAATAGATTTCCTTTTCTGGTTGTCCTTTGTTCCAGGTATCCAAAATGTTCATGTTCTACCAAAATAAATGTAGTCGTTACAAGTTATAACGATGTTGTATGTAACAGTAATCTAGAACTGAAAACCAACACAGCCCTGATATACTGCAAAAACTAATTTTAACATGTGTTTAAATTTTATGCTATAAATTTAACAATAATTAATACCATATTTGATTAACTTTAAAATTCCTATTAAAAACTATTTCATATCACAATACATAAGTTAAATTCAACAATTTTTTTTATGGTTGGTTAAGCTTAAGAAAGGTCTTTTTTGGAGGTAGTTAAAGAAATTTTCAATCTATTGGCACCCTTTGCCACTATCAAGTAATTTATTTCTGGAAAATATTTTAATTGGATATTACTGTTTTTCTTACTAAATTTTTATGATTATTGTATCATTAATATAAAATTGCAAGAATTTACAAATATTTACTGAAAATATATTATTAATATAAAATGAATATATATTTTTGTTGGTCATCTGAACCAAAGTATTTTTATTTTTAAGTAATTAATTAATTATATTTTACACAAAGTGAGGTTAAATTGAAAAGTTTGTTAGTTTAAAATCCGGATGTCGTGGGTTCAAATCTCGTCATGACACTAGCATTTCATCTAAACCTCATTTTGCATAATAATAATAATTAATTAATATAAAAGAAAATCAAATTACATAATTCAAAATTATAGGTAAATATTAATGATAAAATTGCAATAGTAATTTTAAAAAAGAATAATGTAACTATTTCAAGAAGTAAACTACTTGAAAATAGGACAATTCAAATATCGTAGATTTAAGATTACTTTAACCACCATAAAAAAAGTCTTTAAATAATAAAAATTAAACCATCTATAAGAAAAGAAAAAATATAAACCACCAAACTGAAGAAAATAATATTTTTGTCAACTAAACAAAAATAAGTTGATGGGTAGGAAATAAATTGTCTTTTCACAACAGGAATTTATTTCGTCAGACGTGTTTCAGTCTAATATACAGGGTGTCCCAGTTGCTTCTGACGAAACTCAGGGAATCAATTCTACTCTTCGTTTGGAGCAAAAAATGCTCAGGAGAAAATTTTCGGAAAGCTCTCTATTTTGAAGACATTCGTCAATTTAGGTTTTTTCAACTTTTCACTACCTTACCACATAAAAACGCTTACAACTTAATAAAACGTAAGATACTTCTATTTGCAATAACCTGAATGCCATAAAATGTTAGCCAATATCAGTTGGCACATGTCATAATTACAAAATTTAAAATTTTTGTCATGATTGCACGTTCTACTGAGGTTACAAAAAATACCTACATGTCAAATTTCACAAAAACTTCTTCATCTAATATGCTTTACGTTGATTTTTCAACTCTACTAGAACGTTATTTAAAAACTTGGATATATCAACGTAAAGCATATTAGATGAAGAAGTTTTTGTGAAATTTGACAAGTAAGTATCTTACAGAAAATTTAGCGTTCTTTCAAATGGTGTAATTGGATTTGTTGTAGTCTCAACATTTTGGAAGTTGTAAGCGTTTTTATGTGGTAAGGTAGTGAAAAGTTGAAAAAACCTAAATTGACGAATATCTTCAAAATAGAGAGCTTTCCGAAAATTTTCTCCTGAGCATTTTTTGCTCCAAACGAAGAGTAGAATCGATTCCCTGAGTTTCGTCAGAAGGAACTGGGACACCCTTTAGACCATCTTCAGTGACTTTTTTTATATGTAGTTGGCGAGTTTTTACAATCTTATAAGTTCAGAACTTAATGTCTGGGTAAATATAGACTTGGTGAGTAGTCTGTCAAGAATACTAGCCAAATCCATAGCCATCCAGACATCTACTTCTGAACTTATAAGAATGTAAAAAACTGTGTTGTTTATATTAAAAAAAAGTCACTGAAGATGGACTATATTAGTCTGAAATGCATCTACGAAATAAATGCCTATTGTGGAAAAGGCAATTTATTTCCTACTCATCAACTTATTATGGAGTTACACAAAATCAGGATGACACCATCAACAAATTAAAAAATAAATAAATAAATAACATTAATCACTAAACGCTTATGACTAAACCCACAATTCTAAAAAAAATATTATTTTTGATAAAACCATATTGACCTAATCAATCATCCTTGCAATATTTCCTAAGGAGGTGTCTGAATCAACAAATTTAAAAAACATATTGGTTTTTAGAAATGAATATGGATATGGCAAGTATAGACAATATAATATATATTTAAAAATAAAATCCTAGCCTTTGATTTGTATCTCCAAATTGTTAGCCTGCTTGCAGCATGGAGGGTAACTATCATCTATAATATCCATGCTGCAATGTATTCAGGAACCGCTGACCCAAAAAATTAAATAACTTTTTATTAAAATAATAATAAAACAAGTTAAACCTTGCTATAAAGATGTTAGGTTAACATTCCCAAAGTTTTTTCCCATTTTTTGATGAATCCCACAGAAAGCTGAACACTATAAACAAATCGTTTGGAAAACTGAATTTCTAAGTCTCCCCCTGACAAAAATTCGATCTTATCTGCATAATTGATATACAAAAATTGAATAATCTGTCTAGCCTAATTGAATTATGTTTAGTTTAAAATTCAATGCTAATCCAGACCCAGTAATTCATTTTTATAATTAATTTCCCAAAAATATCCACTCTCGAAGCGAAGAGGGAAAGTCTTAAAACAGGGTTTGTTATCTGCTTTGTAATAACTTGTGTGAATTTTATTTTGCTTGTAGAATTTAATTACTAAATCAGTTTTTTACCTACATTAAGGCAACTATAATTGATTTTAGTAATTGTTTCTGGATGTGTAAACTTACATTTCCTAAATTGAAATCAACAATGATTTATACTTACTGCAAATACTAGAAAATGTTAAAATTACTTATTTAACATTATTCATGAGTTATTTTTATTTTGTAAATATACTTTTGTTTAGTTTAATTATTTTATTTTGATGTTCTATGAGTAATTGAATAGGTCTATTACTAAATATAACAAAGGTTTTTCTAGATAGAAAATTTTTGTTTTGTAAATACAGTTTTGTTCAGTTTAATTATTTTATTTTGATGTTCAATGAGTAATTGAACAGGTCTATTACTAAATATAACAAAGGTTTTTCTAGATAGCAAGTGTATAGTGCCTTGTCAAGTAGTTCTGCGTTGCATCACTAGAAAGCAGGAATGTGTTTAGTTCTGATGACGTTCACTAGAGGTGCGGTAAATTGTGCATATTGCGACCAATCAGAATCCTCCGTCTTCCTATATATACGGAAGGAGCCACCACCAGTGTCATTCTTAGCTGAAACAGTCTTTCTATAAACACTATAATGTCTGGACGTGGTAAAGGAGGAAAAACCAAGGGAAAGGCAAAGACCAGGTCGTCTCGTGCCGGACTTCAGTTCCCGGTCGGAAGGATTCATCGTCTTTTGAGGAAAGGCAACTACGCCGAGAGGGTCGGTGCCGGTGCCCCCGTGTACCTTGCCGCTGTCATGGAATATCTGGCCGCTGAAGTTCTCGAGTTGGCTGGTAACGCAGCTCGTGATAACAAGAAGACCAGGATTATACCTCGTCACCTCCAATTGGCGATCAGGAATGACGAAGAGTTGAATAAACTCCTCTCTGGAGTCACCATCGCCCAAGGTGGTGTACTTCCTAACATCCAGGCAGTCCTCCTTCCCAAGAAGACTGAGAAGAGCGCTTAATTTGTTCTCCGCCTTATATTTCAACGGCCCTTTTAAGGGCCACCAAAAACTTTCACTAATGATATTGACGACCATTAATTCGTTTTGTGATTTATACTTTTGCCTTTATTTGTACTTATTAAAAACCTGTGATGATTTACCTACCTCTAATATAAACGAAAACGGCGAATACGAATTCGTGATTGACAACAATGTTTTTTAGAAATGGAGAGAGAGTGCGGTGGCGGTGTTCAATCCTGTTTTAAAATAGATAGTCCCTACTCACTCCTTTTGTAAAAAAAAAAAAATGGTTCCTACTCCAATTTGAGTAGGAACCATCGTTTTGAAAAAAGGATTGAACCACTCTCACTCCATCATTAATAATTTCTGTTCTTACTCACTGTAAGTTGTTTCCCAACGTCTGGATTTCGAGCTCCTTAGCTCATCATCAGCATGAAGGATTCTATTGGGTTGTCCGGAAAATAATGCAGGATTTTAAGTTTTCATTAAAAAAAATCTATATAAAATATTCTGTTTACGTTTACAGGATTACTCATTNAAAAAAAAAAAAAAAAAAAAAAAAAAAAAAAAAAAAAAAAAAAAAAAAAAAAAAACAATTAATAATTTGGACGTTTAATATTATTTATGTACGTATTGAAATGGGAGGTAGATCAAAATCTATTATATTATTAATGCATTTATCACCATGTTCAATTTTACATTTTTTAATTTCAAATTTCTCAAACCTATCTAGTTCTCTCTCTTTGTTGAAACTATGTAACACTTGTATTTAAATTTGAATTGAAATTATGTTTTGTTTCTTTTCTATGGTCCTTAAATTCCGAAAAGAGTTCTTTTACTCTCGTTTTTATTTCTCTACCGCTTTCTCCTATATATTTAATATCACAATCATTAAATTAAGTTGGTAAACCCCGCTTTTTGCCAAGTTGTCTACCTTGTCTTTAGGTTTTGAGAGAAAGTTTTTAAGTGAACCAGTACTTCTAAAAGCTATTCTAAAACCTTCTTGTTTAAAAATTTTACTAACTTTTTCCGATAATTCACCAATGTATGGCAAACAACGGAAACCTAATGATTCATTTATGGTGGGGTGGCTGAGTCCTATTGTTGATTCTTTTAAAGTTCATTTTTTTGACTAGCACATCAATAAAATAAAAGATTCTTTTACAATTAATTAAGGTTTTGGTCGAGATAAACAAAGTCAGTGTCTCGAGCGAGATTCGAACCCACGACCTTCGGCTCGATACGCCGCTGCTCTACCACTTGAGCTATCGTGACTTCGATCCACTCGGACACTATCTTCCCATCTCAACTTCTCCATTTGAATTTCCCTCATTTTTGTCATTTTCTAATGTCGTGTAATCTATTTGATTCTCGGCGACAAATGAAATGGCGACGGAGAGCTTTAGTGAAGTATACTTCATTTTGCTAATTACATTTTATTAGGTTTCGTGGTTGAAACAACATGTTTTGTAATCCGCCCAGGCCCTTAAGATGACCCGAATAAATGTCGGAACGCAGCAAAAAATCAAAAAGGTGTCGTCAATAAAAAGCACATATCTCATGTTGTCAAAACTTGACTAATCCAGTTCTGCTGACTGCTCCGAGGAAAAAAGCTGTTGAAAGTGATTCCAGAATAGTCGTTATATGTATTTAAAAAAATTTATGCCTTCAGCTTCATCATTAATACGTTTTTTAAATACTATTTTAAGTAAACTTATGACACCCAACCCTAAACCTCCCGATTATAGGGTTTCCGAGCTCTCTGGGCCCATTTTGACTGATCGGTAAAACAGCAATCGAATAGGATCTTGTACAAAATGTTTTAATATCAAGCGCAAAAATTTCAAGTATGCATTAGCTGGAATCCTGCATCACTTCGAAAAAAAGTTCTTTTTGTTTTAAAAAACTATAACAAGCCACTAGTAAACAGAAACCAAGTACAACCAGGTAATCAGAGGTCGTATGATAAAAATACATAAACACAACCTTATTAATTGTTACATTTTGTTATTATTTATGTTATGTATTAACGACATTAAAGAGAGAGTATCAACGGCTAATCAGTAGTTTTAAAAATTCTGTACCCGATTTTTCCTTGCCAGAAATGTATCAAATACATTTAAAAAACAAATAATATATAACAAATACTTTGAGAGAGTAGAAATACTTTGATTGAATATATAACAAAAATATATTTTGCATTGTATAAATTCACTTTTCCACATCCAAAATGTAATTGTTATATGTAAACAAGGTTTGTAAATCCCAGGCCCTGAAGATGATCTCAATAAAGATCGAAACGTTGGCACGATAAAGAAAATGTTTTTATGAAACCTACATAACACCAGACCGCATCTCACGATTTCTAAATAAATATGTATAATACTTTATAGATATTTTATTTTGAGTTTCTTTACGTACATAAATTAAAACAATGTATTTATTAGTACTAATATGTGAATGGTAGGTAAATAGTAAAGAATGCATTTAAGAATGAGTGCGAGTAAGTCTAGGATTAAAACCTGAATGCGCTGGGAGCTGAAATAACTTAGCTGTTGACAGCCATTGGAGATTGAGCTTTGACTCGGGTTTTTGTAAGCCCAATTATGTTCATATGACATGTATACGGAGATGAGCTTATTTAAGCCGATGGGTAGGATGTAAATTGTCTTTTCCACAAAAGGAATTTATGTCGTCAGACGCGTTCGGTCTAATATAGAACATCTTCAGTGACTTTTTTGAAATAAAGTAGTTTGACGGTTTTTTTGCATAGTTATGTTCAAAAGTGCATGTCTGGACCATTGTGAGTAGTCTGTTTTCTTGCCACGTTCATACTCGTCCAGACATCCACTTTTGAACTTGTAACTGTGCAAAAAAACCGTCAAACTACTTTATTTCAAAAAAGTCACTGAAGATGTTCTATATTAGACCGAAACGCCTCTAACAAAATAAATGCCTATTGTGGAAAAAACAATTTACTTTCTACCCACCAATTTATTATGGTTTTCCACAAAATGGGCACTATCAAATAAGATCTTACATAAATTAATCGATCAATAAACATCGTGATCACTGCTACCAATGCATGCAAAATCGTCGTCAAAATCTATTTTGATTTATCTGAATCTTTCCAATCTTTGATTCTTTTGTTAATGGTAAGACCCGTTTTAATAGAATATTTCATGCAGGTAGGGGAGCAAAGGCAGCTGCTACCTGCCACCTGTCAGTGGAGGGAGACTACACAATAGAACCTTCGAGGGAAAACGTTTGAACGAACACCTTGAATATATCCGGAACGTACACCGTTTCTCCTGAAATTATTAAACTTAAACACTTGAAAAAAAAAAAAACATGCTGTACATACTCGAACATAGTTTTTTAAATATTGTGGTCTACCTTGAGAACAATTGTCTACTGTGTAAAGTTTTTATTATTTTACAAACATTTTTTTTAATAATCTTCGATGAACATCTAAACACTCGAAGTAATTTGGCATAATGCGCCTTTTATCCTCTAGTTCTGTAGCTATAGCGTATTGGCGAGTCCCAAATCATTAAGAAACTTATATATACTTACTTTACTATCACTAGTTTTAGTGGATGTAGTTCTTGTTTTACATTTGAAAAAATTTCTACATTTTCAGTCTGTTAGTAGGTGCATTGGGGTCTCTTCTGCTTCCTGATACTCTTAGGATTCAGTTTCATGATACTTTAGTTTCATTCTGTAGTGTCATTCGTTCCAGGTCTCGCAATTTATTTTTAGTTTGTCAATACTGAGCGATTCCCATTATTTCTTCACTTAAACCATAACATTTTTCCTAAAGTGTACAGAGAAGCAGCCCCTTTTTTTGCAAGGCCATCTTCTTCTTTCTATCAATGTGTCTTCGGACCCAGCAGAGTACAGCCTTATTTTACGAGATCTGTTTAGTTTGGTTTTGCAAATCAGCACCATTCTTGTTCTTGATGCTTGATTATCCTACATGATATCTATGTTCTTGTTTTTATATCTCCTACTCAATTTAAGATGATCTCTCATCTACTGGATTTCAGCTTGTAAACTATGTACTTGATCTACATCTACTGGACTCTAAATATTTGATTTTTGGACCAAATACTGCCCCTTTACCTTCTTATATCCTAGATCCCTCAGTGTACCAACAAATAGTGTCTTCCTTGGCTGGGTGATTTTTAATTAATCTTAAAGAACTTATATATTACATATTTATAAGTGCATGTACAACATTATAATGAATATATATATATTTGATATGAACAAGTTTGATCCAGTAGATGGTATACGAAAGAGCGAACAAATTCTTACATCAATAAAAGTAACTATTTGAACTACTTACTTCAATTACTTCAAATAAAACAAAACACAAAATTTATTTTTAATAATAACAATTTTAATTTAATTCAATAACACAATTCAATATTATATTTATATAAATAATAAATTGATTTAGGGTTGGACGAATAGTGAAGCAAATCAGAAACCAAGGTGCACTAATAAAATTTTCAATTTTTCCTTGAACGGAATTTTTAAAAACTGTACTATATTTTCAATGATTTAATTGATTTTTATAACATAATTATTAAACACTAAAAAAACACATAATTATTATTGTTTACTATAGTCAGAGGGTGATAGAAAAGGCAAATTTTGTTTTAATTTTTATAATAATATAGTATTTCAACATTATTAATAGAAGTAATCATTTATAAATTTGTTATACATTGTAATTATGCTAAATGCAGTATTTATTGAGAAAGCGCTTGCCATCATCTGCTTAACCGATCCCACCACTATCGATCTTTCTAGCTAGAAGCGTTTTGGAGGGGAGGGAGTACCCAATAGGAGGAGGCCTCGTAGGTATAAATACTGGTTCGTCGGTAGTTCAGGGCATTGTCAGTTTTGAAATCTCCATCATGACTGGTCGTGGCAAAGGAGGAAAAGGTTTGGGAAAAGGAGGCGCCAAGCGTCACAGGAAAGTACTCCGTGACAACATCCAGGGTATCACTAAGCCCGCTATCCGTCGTCTGGCTCGTCGTGGAGGAGTCAAGCGTATTTCTGGTCTGATTTACGAAGAGACTCGTGGTGTGTTAAAAGTCTTCTTGGAAAACGTCATCAGGGACGCTGTCACTTACACCGAGCACGCTAAAAGGAAGACCGTCACTGCTATGGACGTAGTCTATGCCTTGAAAAGACAAGGACGTACCCTCTACGGTTTCGGAGGTTAAACCTTCCAACCTTTTCACCGCATTTCAACGGCCCTTTTCAGGGCCATCAATTTTCATCACTAATTACGATTAAACCAACCCGATGTATTGAATGGAAATAGCATTGTAAACATTTCAAATTCTATGGTTCAAACCGACTCGACAGTCAGAAAAAAAATCCTGAACGGGCGGACCATTTTTTTCAATACGTAATATTAATAATCATATATTTTTTTACTGTAACTATGTGATAACGTTGGCTTAATCTAGCATAAAAACTATTAAATAAATAATCCAAAGTACTGGCCTTTTTGTCTTTATTTCGACGTCGTTCAATTATTTGTTGAAGTAGTTATGAGAGGTCAAGAAATGTTTTAGGAAAACGCCTTTTTCATTTTTTGTCGCGTTTTGACCTTTATTTGGGTCATCTGTAAGGCCTGTGTAAATCACAATTTTTTACTTAAGCCAATTTATTTCTAGTGGAGGAAAAGAAGCACCAAGGTGCAGCGTGAAAGTTTTGTGTTTGTTAATTAAATGAATGGAAAAGGTCCCCCCTAATGCTTATTGTATGTGGGCAATTTTTGTTATCCATGGTTGCCGACGTGCGAGTTGTTGCCTTAACTCCCAAAGCTTAATTGCTATGAATATAATATAACTTGGCTGTATGGACAGAAAAATGAATTAGAAGGAAAAATGAGAAAAAGAAAATAACGGAAGAAGGAGATAACTTGGCCGGGCGTAAAATTATTCACAATATAGTCATTAAATGTGTGGTGATTTGGTATGACTCTCAACACGACACGCAAGAATGGCACAATTACACAGAAGACAAACACTTTGAGCCCTGAAGATTATCTCAATAAAGATCGAAACGTTGGCACGATAAAGAAAATGTTTTTTCTGAAACCCATAGTCATTAAAATAACAAAAATGAATAGCTCATGTTAAAATAACTTTTTCTAATTCACATAAAAAAATCTGGTTTCCTAATAGGTCCAGTTAAAAATATATTACCAAAACTGTTGTTTCTTCCCCCTCTGGATACTTCATTAAAAACGTTTCAAATAAATTCGTCTAAAGTACAGATAATATAAATCTTTTCAACTGTAGTTTAAAAAAAAAATACTTTGTCTAAAGAAATAAGACTAAAAATCATTTAACTAGTCACCTTACCTAATATGACTGTTTACATGGTTAAAACTAGAATACATCAATAAATAATGAACGTGATATGCAAGTATTTTTTGTCCCTTTCATGAAAGCAAAAAGTACCACTGACATAGATTTTTGTTCGTTCATGAACCATTTGGAGAACGATGGTTTTTCGAATTGAAGATGGACTTGTGGTTCTGATATATGCGTTAATTTCACAATCGTGCAAGTGGTTTTTGGGCTAATTTTTGAAACAATTGATATCTAGAGGGACTGGAGTTTCACGTAGTTGTAAAAAATCACAACGTTGTGTAAAATAAGCATCTTAATTTCGATGAAACTGAGCGTTGACATATAGTCTGGAGGATGAGTGCTAGTTTGTTTCGCTTATTTCTTGATAAAAATGTATTTAAAGCAATTGATTCTCTGTCGTCTTATTGAGTTGACCCTGGTCAATATTTTCATTGTTCTGTATATTTATAAACATTGTTTGTTGATCTGATAAATTAAATAACAACTAATAGGAGAAACGCCGAATTTAGGTTTAAAGGAATGGCGCAGTAAATAGGACACGGTGTTTTCGTTACGGTAAAGCCCCAAAAGTGACAAGCCGCTTCCTGGAATTTCTCCTACAACGTTTGAAAACTTGACAATATGGTTTTGACGATAGCACCGACACCGGCCCATCAAGAAAAGGTGAAACCCATCAAGGGGAAGGCCAAGAAAAACGACAAACCGTCTCATCCTCCAACTGCGCAGATGGTTAACACTGCCATACAACAGTTGAAAGACCGTGGCGGTTCTTCACTTCAAGCCATCAAGAAGTACATCTCTTCGACTTATAAAGTCGACGCCGAGAAACTCTCACCGTTCATAAGGAAATACATCAGGAACGCCGTGGCTTCGGGATCATTGGTCCAGACGAAGGGTAAAGGCGCTTCTGGTTCTTTCAAACTCGCAGAGATCGACAGCAAGAAGAAGATAATAGCTAAGAAGACTCCAGCTGTGAAATCCCCGGCCAAATTGAAGGTAAAGATGACCAAGAAGCCTCCAACTACACCTAAGGCTCCTAAACCGAAGAAAACCAAGGCTGGTTCAGCAAAAAAGATACGAAAGACCAAAAAAGCAAAATCAATCCCTGCGAAATAGACGACTTCATGAACACAAATTTAACGGCCCTTTTCAGGGCCACCACAACTATCACTAATATAAAAACAAACAAAAAATAAAGCATAGGTAGCTTCACTTTCGTTTCTATTAAAAACATGGCAAACTAGTCTAAACCAAACTATAAATCACACCGATTAAAAAAAAAAAACACCTAAAAGCTAGGTTCCACTGCGCGAAAGTAGTCTCGGGTTAACAATTTCCACAGATCACAAGTTATCAGAGACCAAACAAGCCCTTTACTACCAACTGCTGCATCAGCATTTGCTTTCGTAGCGATAATTTATGTTAAAAAGAAAAGGCCGGTGGTGGATTAAAAAATTATTCTTCGGTGAATGCGATATGAGAACCGTGTATTGAGGGATATATCGGTAGAACCCATTGAGTAAGAAACTTTAAACGTAAGACTTCCGAATGGTGTACATCTCTTGCCTTCCAGTAAGACCTTATTAAGAGTTTTCTTTTTCGCTTTAAGTGTACCAACAGTTTGTCCCATTTTGATGCTAGTTTCCTTCTACCCATCCTTTATCTTGTTCTGATGAGTTTTATCTTTAGCATCCCATAAAAATCGGATAAGTCGAATGCGCTCCTCCTGGTTTCATTCTCATTTTCGAGAAAAGTGCGTGTACAACGCGAAACAAGTTTTGAGAAACAGTTGCGCCAGTGAGTTTCGTTCAATTAACAGAAGTTTTAAGATCATTTTTATATGCGACATCCCTAAATTGAAGTAAAGACCATTATGAATCCTCCGACTACACAAGGTCTGTTTGGCAAAATAGCTAAAGCATTCTCTACAAAATAGGACTTTTTCTAGGCCGCTTCCACAGTCATTAAAAATATAAATAAAGCCCAGCATCACTTTAATTTTACCGTTATCGTTACACATCATCTTGAACTGCCAAGACAATTTAATTCGTCTTTATCGCTGGGTTGGTCCGTCAGATTTCGCCATCGTCAGCATCTGTCGATAAAAATACAGGCTCGACCCTCTGATTTCAATGTATGTTACAGAAAAGACAGTTTTTGGTTCCTTAAAAGTAGCAGCGAATGGCAATTATTGGTATGGTAAAAAAGGATACCAGGAAGCGGGGTTTGCCCTCCCCAGGAACTGCAGCCTTCTGTCTTCCTTCCTATTCCCAGTTCCTTAGTTCAGTGCAATAGATTCAATCCTTCTCCTTAGAAGTATCAGGTCATTGACTGTCGCTGCTTCAATTTGATTCCCTAGGTTTTTTCCGTACGTTAGGTTAAATCTCCATTGAGCTGTTGCTTCGCATTCGAAGATGATATGAGTGCTGTTTCTTCCTCCTCATTACATAATCTGCAAATGGGATCATCGTGGTATATGCCCATGTTGGGTAGATGTTTCCTCAGATGCCAGTGATCGGTCAGTAGTCCTACCACTCTTCTGAGTTTGGCCCTCTCCAATTGCAGCAATGCTTTTGCCAGTCTTGGTGAGGGTTGTTTCACCATACGTTTACTATGTCTAGCACTGCTAGAGTTTATCCACTTCTCCTTTTATTTTGTTTGGATCCATTATGCGATGGGAGATTCTATATTTGTTTTTGTTATCCCAAGTATAGGTTCAGGGCCTATGTATGGTATTGCAGATCCTCTGGCCAGACTGTCTGCTTTGTCGTTACCCAAAATTTCCTTGTGCCTTGGCACCCACGATATCATCAGGTTGTTGTGTTTCCCCAGGTTTTGGAAATTTTGGATCCATTCACTGACTAATTTTGATGTGATTCTTTTACATGCTAATGCTTTAATGGCTGCTTGGCTATCAATCTTATGAGGATTTTTTTTGCCAGTGTAACCTCTTTTAAGATTTTCCAGGGAACAAGCATTGATTGCATGTATTTCTGCTTGAAAGACCAAAGTGTACTTCCCTAATGAGTTTGACTGCTCATGTTTTGGGCTTGTACAGAAAACGCCTGATCCGGTTCCTTCGTTTGTTTTGGAGCCACCTTATCATTGTATCTAATTCTCTCCTGTGTTCTTTTTCCCCTTTGTAGTCCGTTGAGACTTTATAGGAAGTTGTGAAGAATGTTTTCGGGATCATATAATCAGTCCCCATTTCTAATAATGGGTGTCTGATTTTGTTGATTATGGTTGTATGCCGGAATTGTTTAGTTTCTTTCCAATTTAATTGTTTCTGGAGCTTAAGTAAGCTTTCTCCTTGTATGTTCAATTCAATGACAGCGAATGACAATTACTACTGTAAGCCATATTCGTCGTCGAAGTTTCATTAAAGACAACCACTGTAAAATAATGCCCTTTCTTAATTTTTTTTTCTCTGTAAATGCCCTTTTCAAAGGTATTTCTGCACCCTCAGGGAAAACTGGAAAGAAAAAAAAATTAGTTAAAAAAACTTTAAAAAAGATACATATCCTACAAAAGGGAATGGTAGCCTTCTCGGCTTATGCAAAATTATAAAATTAACTATTCTACAACAATTACACACAAAACAAATATGACACCTCAACACCACAAGAATAACACTGCACTTTATGCCCTGAAGATGACCCGAATGAAGGTCGAAACGTTGGCAAAAAACGAAAAAGTTGTTTTTTCTAAAATACTTCATTCCTGACCCTCCTCACTACTTCAACAAATCACTGAACAACCGGTCGCTAAATAACACACGTTGTACTGTCTACAGACTTACTGGAATGTAAACTAAACTAATTTAGCCAGAATTCGACTAATTCTGTTTTACACTGAGGGTGCAATTTAAACACCTGATTATCACTAATATTATCGACAATTGTGGAATTTGCATTCATATTAAAAAAGAAACTATATTATACAGTCAAACTTCTTACAACACGGGAATGGTATTTTGCCCGTTTATTCGAAGGTGTCCACATGGAAAAATTATTAAATTTTTAATTATAATATGACTTGATCTTTTCTTTGACAGTATTTTTTCGCACCTGCTAACATTTGTCTGAGAACTGGCCTGAAAGCGCCAAAGGCGTTCAAGATTTCACATAATCAACGTGTACAATGAAAATGTTTATGCTCAGAAAAAACCTGAGAAGTTGAAAGCCAAGTTGACCAAATCTATCTCCCACTACGCCTCCAGTTCCACGCGAAGAAAAAAAAAAGAACTGATAAACTACCTGCCCTCAAGGATAGCTTTTGGTAAACAGAAAAACCCTCACTGTAGCCAAGGTCTCTCTCTCTCTCTCATTGTATAATATATACCTTTTATTTTGTTATAAAGCCCTGTTCTTTTGGTAATTTCGGAAATAATTTAAAAAAATACTGCGGTGTAGTTGACAAAATTTCAGAATTTTCAAAGCTTGTTCGTGCTGAAAGAAAGAATCACGAAGATTGAATCAATAAATCTGTTTTCATTGTATATAAATTTAACTTCCCTTTTTTCCTTACTTCTTCATGTCCACATTCTGAGAATTGTCAGAGAACTATCATGTAAAATTTAACAATATTACAGAAGAAATGAAAGAATCCTTTACTCTATGTGAAGATTCAACTAAACTGACAATAACAATATAAGTTTCTTAATTATTATAATTTTAAAACACTGTTATTTTGGAATAGGTTGAAAATTGAAAATGTACACAACCATCAGCATAATCTAGAATCTCATTCAAGAAGTTAACAAAGCTAAAGCATAATTTATTTCAAATACATATCGAACCCATTGCTGACTGAAATAATTTTATTTAACATATTTTTGATTTAAAATTAGCCATAGATCTCGGATTTAATAAACAGGCTCTATGAATGAAAATTAACTTTATAACCTCGTCTGAAATTCTCGTTTTTTATGTTTTTCTTGTATTCTTGAGAATTTTGAGAATATAATTAATTGATTTTCTGCCTAAATGATCATTATTTATAGATTTTTTATTAATCATATGGCAGTATTGTTGTCGCTAATTAAATTTTGCTATTATTATTGTCATTATTGAAAAAATCGTGGAATGTTAAATAAATTGGGACAAAAGAATGGTGATCTAATAGCTAAATAATAATTTCACCCGACCGCATCTCACGATATCTGAATAACTAGCTAAATAATGTTTTTAAAGATTGGATTTCTTTTCTAGTAAAGGGGCCTAGTTTCTGCAGTATAAATAAATTTTGGTTCAGTAAAAATCAGAATTTATACGTTTTATTTTAAAAATAGGTCATTTTAGAATCCCGTCCAAATTGGAAAAGCCAGGAGAGGAGGGTCAGCTCAGGTAGCCTCAGGAAACGGTTATTAGCAAAGAAATTGCATTCTTTGACCTTTCCATTGTAACTTTCAAACAATTCGTTTAGAAGAATTCTACAACTTATAATATTATTATTAAGTCTTAAAAGTTAAAAGTTTGTTTAAAAAATAAAACGAGATTAGCATTGTTTATTAATATTGTTTCTTTATATATATGACCAGCTAATCCATTTAATAAATACGTATGGTTTATTTAAAAAAATGCACAGTTGGCATGATGAATATAATGAAGGATGACCGTTATAAAATTCTGTACCATCTTTATAAATTTAACTATTGACCACAATGGTAAAACATTTTTGTAGTATGGAGATAAAACAATTTCTCATGCCTTATCTAAGGAATTACTGATATGTTCGTTTTGAACTGATATTAAAAGTTCCTAATCCATTCTCTGGTATTGTTTTGTTGATAAGTACATACGTTTTAGAATGATTTAATTTGTTTATATATGTCAATATAACCAATGATAGATGTCCAGTAACATATAAGCGAGTTAAACTTCTGTCCTCATATATTTTTTAATTTTTGGCAAAATCTCGAGGCACGTGAATTTTTAGTTTTTGTCTTGTTTTTCATAAGCGATAAAGGTCTGATCAAACTCTAACTATATTTCAAATAGCAACATACCAATGTACATTTTTTGAAAGGTTGTTTGACGCTTAATTAAATGGTACAAACGGTTTTGAGTTTGGAGCAAACGTTCTTAAGTTGTTGCAAGTTCTTCACACCAAGAGACAATTTATTTATCATTTTAATTGATGGTATATTATATTGTAAAATAGTGTCAAGGTACAGAAATAAAAATTTCGGAACAAGTTCCTAAAAAAATATCCACTGATAGGAGTTAATGGAGAGAAAGTAAAAGCCCACCCTGCATTATTTGAAGTAAAATAACGTAGCTGCAGAGCTTCGTATTTATTCTATAGTATTTTAAGCACGTGGAACACAACACGTTCCTATTTATCCTTTTATTGTAATCCAAAAAACCCAAAAGATTGAACCCACAAATCGACAATCCAACTGTTTTAATTTATCAAACATAAATGCTTTTATCTAGATTTGTCATTTTTATTTCGTTATTTCAGTTGTACTTTTTACAAAAATAAAATTAATGGTCGGTTTATAGCTGCTAGTTATAAATCCAATAATTTTAAGTACGTGGAACTTAACAAGTTCATACTTTCTTTTCGTTGTAATCCAAAAATCCAGAAAATTGAACCCACAAATCCACATTTCTACCATTTTTTAATTCATCAAACTCAAATACTTTTATCTAGATGTGTACATTTGTATTTCGTTATTCTAGTTGAACTTTTAATAAAAATAAAATTAACGGTCGTTTTAAAGCTGGAAAGTGATAAATGATGTGATGATGTAATCCAAAAAGTTTGATCCCACAAATCCCATGTTCCATTCTAACCATTTTTTTAATTCATCAAACTCAAATACTTTTATGTAGATTTGTGCATTTTTATTTCGTTATTCCAGTTGTACTTTTTATAAAAATAAAATTAACGGTCGGTTAAAGCTGTTAGAAACTCAAGCTAACGTATGGGGGGCAGATGGTTTTCTTTTCACAGAGCGCTTTGTATCGATCCGTTGGTATTGTAGCAGATCTGTTGGCCCAGACACGAACTACAAACCGATTCATAGTGCGACCAATGAGAAAGGAACGTTGACCGTTAACTGCCAGTAGTGGGGGGCGTTGCATTCAGATAAAAGGTCGGCCGAGTTCTTCATCGTCAATACTTGCATTCAGCGCTTGGTAACAACATGCCACCAAAAGCTACTGGGAAAGCTATGAAGAAGGCCGGCAAGGCCCAGAAGAACATCGCCAAGACCGATAAGAAGAAAAAGAAGAGGAGGAAGGAATCCTACGCTATCTACATCTACAAGGTGTTGAAGCAAGTCCATCCTGATACCGGAGTCTCTTCTAAGGCGATGAGCATCATGAATTCTTTTGTCAACGACATCTTCGAAAGAATCGCCGCCGAAGCTTCACGACTCTCTCACTACAACAAGAGGTCGACCATCACTAGTCGGGAAATCCAGACCGCTGTCAGGCTTCTCCTTCCTGGTGAATTGGCCAAGCACGCCGTTTCTGAAGGAACCAAGGCTGTTACCAAGTATACCAGCTCCAAATAAACTGCATTTTTGCAGTTGACTCATTTCAACGGCCCTTTTCAGGGCCACCTCAATTCTTTCACTAATTTCAAAATAATCATCTTTCACCAAAACAACTCAACTACGGATAACAATAAATAAAAGTTAATAATATACGTTGACAAAAGAATTTTAGTTGTTTTTTTAAACTCCATCACTTCACCAATTTTTTTTATAGTTGGTTTATTCTGATATTCCGGTGTTTTGATTGATTTTCTACCACACCATTAAAATTAATTTTTTTAAAATAAAACTGAATTTTTGATGTCGGTTAATTTGGTTTATATTAAAATCAGTATGTTGTAATTAATATAACGACAGTAAGACATATAGTTTAAATAAAAATATGTGTGTCAGGTTCTTTTGTCTTGGACTGTGCTCGATGCGACCCAGCGAAAATCTGGACAGTTGGGATCGCAGAGTGTAGAGTAGGTTAGCATAGCATCGGGCAGATATGAGGGGTAATACAATCTTATGGAAAATTGGACTTTATTTACGCCGGGTAGCGTGTTCCCGGTTTTAGCCTCTCATTTTATTTAAGTTTCTTTCACTTTTTAGTACAAAAACATTTTTCTGCCTAGTGGTATTACTAAATTAAATAAATACTTGTTTGTCGTACTCCGTTAGGTTATGCCTCTAACATTTATTTATTTTATGAAATTGTAGTATTTTTGCCGTATACGCCACACAGGAATTCTGTAGACCTTAGTTGACTTAAAATTAGTTTTTTGTTTGTGTAGTCTAAACAGAAAACAAAGATTATCAGTGAGTACAATACTTCGATTGAGTCCTAAAATTTCTATCATTATCTAAATTCATCTCTTCTATCATTGTATGATTTTTTCACATCTTACATGTATTTCTATAATTTAAACAATGTTTATAAATCCTAGAGCCTGAAGATGATCTCAATAAAGATCGAAGGTTGGCACGATAAAAAAAATAAATGTTTTTCTAAACCTACGCCCCTCCAGACCGCATCTCACGATCTCAAAAAAAAAAGTAGATTCAAGGTCACTAAACACCACTTTTTTTTTATTTTAACGCCGCAAAACTGAAAGTACATTGGGTCTTTCTAGAGATTAATCCTACTAATGGGTATCGAACCCAAAAATATCAATGTTTCGCTATCTGATCATTTTTGCCCCTCTATTAAGCGATACTTATTATTATCCTATGAGCCAGAG
Source organism: Cimex lectularius (assembly GCF_000648675.2). Lineage (NCBI taxonomy): Eukaryota > Metazoa > Arthropoda > Insecta > Hemiptera > Cimicidae > Cimex > Cimex lectularius. The sequence continues at coordinate 234,908 of NW_019392743.1, forward strand.
AATACTTTTATATTTTTCAAGTAGGATACAAACATAAGTAAAATACATTTTAAAAACTTAAAATTATGTACTTGAAGAAAAATAATAACAAATCCATATATGTTTAGCCATAATTGACCATATTAATTATTTCAATTACTTATTATTTTTATCTAATGTCTTGGTCGAGGTGAAAGTTAGTATCATCCCGCTCGTGGCTCTAACTTTTTCATCCCAACCAAGACCTTAGATAAAAAGAATAATTAATTGTAATAGCATAATAGCAAAACTAAAAAACAGAGAGAATTTCAATAATTAATGTTAATAGTGAACAGAAAAAGTAAAAACCTCCCTTTTTTTCGATCATATATGATCAAATGTTCATATGTGCAAAGAAAAGTTTCCAGATTTACCGGGTTCCCTACCCTGTTACAAATTGTATAAAAATAGTAGAATACAAATTAACGTTTCACAACAATTTTACACAAAACCATAATAATAGCACAAGAATAGCACCACACTATACGTGAGTTTGAAATATATTTAATTAATAAGGGATGGGTACGAACCCAAAATCATCAATGTTTTAGTTCGGTATGGCTATCTTATCATATTTTCTTCTATTAGTTAAAAACAAATAAGTACTTTACATATTAATGAAAAAAATCCTTAAACCTATGTACTTAAAAAAAATTAACATCAAGCTAAAACAGCTAGAATTGCGAATAAACACACTAGTATTAACCAAATAAATTACAGACAACTGAACAATTAAAAAGGAAGAACAGTGAAAAGAAAACTTCCTTCTGATTGGTCATATGTGATCAAATTTTCATTTTATCATAGAAAATTTCCCAGATTTATCTCTTTCTCCACCCTGTCACAAATTATGTAAAAACGGCAGAAAACAAATTCAAATTTCACAACAGTATTACCCAAAAACGTGTTGAACACTTGCAACACGACAGATAAGAATGACACATCTACACAGAAAACACACTTTGCGCCCTGTAGATGATCTCAATAAGTTGGCACAATAATGAAAATGTTTTTCTAAACCTACATCACAGAAGACCTCATCTCACGATCTCCAAATAATATTTACTTAATATAAATAAGTATATTAGACGAGATCTTTCGGGCGTCCATTCTACATCACAATTGTAGCTGTGTTTTAAAACTAATGAGTTTGAAAATTAAAATGATTTGATAATCATGACCGTAGCAATAATGATCATGCATGAAAATTCAGTTCGTTTTTTTTCTTTTATTGTATTGTAGTTACCGTTAGGTATGATTTTTTTTGGGGGGGCGGTGGTAGGGTGATTGGGTGAGCAGATGTTCGTCCAGTTGTTATGGTGGGGAAGCTGCCGTCCAATTGGAACGGGCGCCCACTAGTATAAAAGGGGTGGGAATCCGACCCGTAGTTCATTCTGTCTTCTAACACTGTTGAAGCACACTATCGATAACATGTCTGGACGTGGCAAAGGAGGTAAAACTAAGGGAAAGGCAAAGACCAGGTCGTCTCGTGCCGGGCTTCAATTTCCCGTAGGAAGAATCCATCGTCTTTTGAGGAAAGGCAACTACGCCGAGAGGGTCGGTGCCGGTGCCCCCGTGTACCTTGCTGCCGTCATGGAATATCTGGCCGCTGAAGTTCTCGAGTTGGCAGGCAACGCAGCTCGTGATAACAAGAAGACCAGGATCATCCCTCGTCACCTCCAACTGGCGATCAGGAATGACGAAGAGTTGAACAAACTTCTCTCTGGCGTCACCATCGCCCAAGGTGGTGTACTTCCCAACATCCAGGCAGTCCTCCTCCCTAAGAAGACTGAAAAGAGCGCTTAATTCGCTTTCCGTCCTTATATTTCAACGGCCCTTTTAAGGGCCACTAAGTTTATCACTAAAATTCAAATTTAATGAATTGTTGTTCCGTTGTTCCATTCCCGCTTGATTTCTTTTTCAGCTTATTTTTTCATTTAAGCCAAAACCTTACATAAAAAGATTAATTAATTCAAATAAATGAATGTTACTTGACTTCCCTAAAATCAAAAGTTATTCAATATAATTTGTTGGAGTGGAGGGAGCAGTCAGGTCAATGGGTTTGGTTGGGTGTTCCTCTTCATGGCCTGGGTGAATAGAAAAATTGTGATTTGTAGAACAGCTACGATACAGATGTAAATATAAATTTCGAAACCAAGTATTTCATAATTCACATAAAGTGTGATGCAATCTTGTCTCATTTCTTACTACAGAATGTTTTCACAAAATTCAGTTATACGGTCAGGATCGTCTCATTTCCTTGCCAATTGTATTTTGTGAGATAATACTGTTGACGATGATTATTATTTTTTTAATGATGGATATTAGAAAGTATTTTTTCCCCTAGCACTGCAGCCTTCTTAACAAGCACTAGGTCATTGACTGTCGTTGTTACAATTCCTTTCCCAGAGTTTTCTTTCTATCCTAGGTTGTCTCCATTGAGCGGTTGCTTCGCATTCTGTCTGCAAATCCTTTAATGTGCCCATGTTTTTCAGTTATCCACTCCTCTGAGTCTTGCACTTTTCAACTGTAGCAGTGAGTTTGCTTATTTTATGTATTTAAACATATTTCCTTTCCACTTCGGGGCACTCCAGTATTCGTTGCAATTTCACGTCCAAGAAGGGTTATCGACGACACTTGTGAGGACAAGAAATTAGGATAGTTCCAAGGAGTCCTGGGTACGCCAGTTATGAATTTTTAGAGAGTTGATGAAGGAAACAATTTATTTATAATTTTAACTGATAGTGCGGTAGCTTATGGTCCCGAAAGATTTAAGGAATACATTTCTTCAATTAACATCGATGCTGTAGATATATCTCATTAATATGCGATTCAGCTGGTGCAAATTTCGGTTCCATTTTCCCAACAAGAGATCATCTCCAATTTATTTATTTTTATGATGAACAATCGTTAAAGCATCGTCTATACAATTATTCCTTAAATGTGCGGTGTCATAAGCAATTTACTATTAATGGAAATTATAAATAAATCAATAATTTTTTGGTTGAAGAAGTTGGAGATATTTTTTTTTGCAAATATCAACTTTAGAACTGTTACTCCAAATGAAAAACCGTTAAATTTAGCCTCAAAAACCTCTCCAAAATTGTTCAAAAGTAAATATTTATTAATTTGTTATACATTTAATTGAATTTTTTATAACAATTATTATTTTCGCCATAGTCAGAGAGTGATAGAAAAGGCGAAGTTTATTTTAATTTTCATAACAACACAGTATTTCAACATTATTAATATAAGTAAACATTTATTAATTTGTTATACATTGTAATTATGCTAAATGCAGTATTATTGAGAAAGCGCTTGCCGTCTGCTTAACCGATCCCACCACTATCGATCTTTCTAGCTAGAAGCGTTTTGGAGGGGAGAGAGTACCCAATAGGAGGAGGCTTCGTAGGTATAAATACTGGTTCGTCGGCTGTTCATGGCATTGTCAGTTTTGAACTCTCCATCATGACTGGTCGTGGCAAAGGAGGAAAAGGTTTGGGAAAAGGAGGCGCCAAGCGTCACAGGAAAGTACTCCGTGACAACATCCAGGGTATCACTAAGCCCGCTATCCGTCGTCTGGCTCGTCGTGGAGGAGTCAAGCGTATTTCTGGTCTGATTTACGAAGAGACTCGTGGTGTGTTAAAAGTCTTCTTGGAAAACGTCATCAGGGACGCTGTCACTTATACTGAGCACGCCAAGAGGAAGACCGTCACCGCTATGGACGTAGTCTATGCCTTGAAAAGACAAGGACGTACCCTTTACGGTTTCGGAGGTTAAACCTTACACTTCTGCCTTTCCAACTTTCAACGGCCCTTTTCAGGGCCACCAATTTTTCACTAATATGTCTAATTTTAGCTGTGATAGTAATGTTGCTGTAATACAACAAAATTTTGGTATACTTTAATTAAGTTTCTAACTTGCACATATGAGCAGTAAATTTTTTGGTTTTATTTTATTTCTCACTCCCAGCCAGCTCCGGAGGCTGGGACTCTCGAGTGAGCGGTGTGTTTGTGCGAGGAGAGAAAGGACTTCAATTTAATTTTATTAGAATGTTTTCTGTCCGTGTGGTTTTGTTATTCCGGATGTGTTTTGCTTCCTTTATTTATAAAACGTTTATAAATTTAATAATAAAAAATTAATTAAATAAAATTAGCCTTTATAAATTATTTTATGTTAATTATCCAAGGTCATGTTTCCGAAAAAAAAGATGGTGCCAAACTTTTTGGAAAAGTGCCACGGAAACACTTCCGCTGAGCACCAGCCAGGTGGTTGACAACATTTTGAGAGGAACTAAGTCGTAACGTCTTTTATTAAAGTATGCTACTGGGAAGAGAAAGAAAACACTTTACTTTCGTTTCAAGAAAAGCTTGCCACACTGGCATATTAGAGTGCTATAAACAGCAATGATTTATTGATTTCCACTTCTCTTCCGTTTTTCCTGATTGAATCTACTTCGATGATAGATTCAGGTAAACGTAAAGTGAACTTCTTCAGCTGATTTTTTTATTGATACCGTTGCATTTCGGAGCATTTTTTGTTCCCCTCTTTAGAGCTCGATGGAGTACAAAAAAAACAATTTTTTTCTTTTTATTATGATTGAATGTAAGATCGATAAATTAGATTAAATCCTTAAAAATACAATCCAATTTTTATTATGTAAATCAGTTCGCTATGTACAGCAAACACAATCTCAGGAAGGTAAAAACACTTCTTTTAATTGGTTTAAGTTAACTATATTGTAAAAAATTGATCTTTTTTTATTAACATTAAAAAATAGTCATGATAAAATTATTAATTTTATTTTGATTGAGAAATTTCACAAATAATGGAATATGTATAACCATTAGAGCTATCTGTTGGTATAGTTTTAACGTATTTCCAACTTCTACTCTGCGACCAATGAATATGTCGAATCACTTTGCGGCCAATAGGAATTCGGAATTTCAATGGCAAGGCGAGTGGTGGGGGTAATCAGGTTTGTTATAAATACGTTACGGGGCGTTCGTTCCTCATTCAGTCTTCTAGTTTCAACCATGGCACCGCCAAAAGCAACTGGAAAAGCGATGAAGAAGGCCGGCAAGGCCCAGAAGAACATCGCCAAGACCGATAAGAAGAAAAAGAAGAGGAGGAAGCAATCCTATGGTATCTACATTTACAAAGTGTTGAAGCAGGTCCATCCCGACACCGGTGTCTCTTCCAAGGCGATGAGCATCATGAACTCGTTCGTTAACGACATCTTCGAGAGGATCGCCGGTGAAGCTTCACGTCTCTCCCAGTACAACAAGAGGAAAACTATCACCAGTCGGGAAATCCAGACCGCTGTGAGGCTTCTTCTTCCCGGAGAATTGGCAAAGCACGCCGTTTCTGAAGGGACCAAGGCTGTTACTAAATATACCAGCGCTAAGTAAATTGTGCCTCTGCAATTGACTCATTTCAACGGCCCTTTTCAGGGCCACCAAAAGCTTTCACTAAAACGTTAATAAAAAAAAAATGTTTCTAATAATAACTATAAACATGTGTGGTGATTAGTGACCGTTAGTCGATAATTATTCAGATATCGTGGGATGCGGTCTGGTGTGACTTGGTTTAGAAAAACATTTTCTTTATCGTGCCAAAAGTATTAGTGTTAATAATTTGCTGGACAAATTTCTTTAACTTCTGAACAAGACGCATCGTATAAAGCTCACTTTTTTTAGACGCTTAAAAGTTATTGACTAGTATTTAAGTTTAAAAAAAAGCAAAGCGAAAATTTATTTTTTGATAGTATTTTGTTTCAATGCATAAAATAATCAAATGTTTAAAAAAAATGTATGTAGTTACAGTTTACTATTTATTTTAATAATCTGTTGAAGTCAGGAATGAATTATTTTTGATAAACATTTTTTTGCCGACGTTTCGACTTTTATTGTGGTCATTTTCAGGGCCTGGGTGACTTACAAAACATGTTGGTTGGGAAAAATAATTATACAATTCAAATGTAAATATAAATTTTGAACCTCGTATTTTGTACTAAGTGTGGTGCTATTCTTGTGGTATTATGTTTGTTTCGTGTTAAATTGTTGTAAAACGTACAATTTCTGTCGCCACAAGTATAGCACCACATTTTATGGGAGTTTAATCTGTATTGAATAATTATTTTTCCCGTCGTTACTCTGACAGGTCAAAACAGTAATGATAGGACTGACCAAAATAATCGTAAACGACAAAAATAGATATTCATCCGCAGACGTAAAGAAGAATTTTCTCAGTTTACTGTTTGCATTCTTTTAAAAAAAATCTATGAAAGTATTACATTACTTTAGTAGTTGATACTTTAGTAGTTAAATATATTAATAAAAACTAAAATTATCCCGGTCATATAGAATGGTTTTTAAATCCAATAGAGCTTTATGTTTTACAATAGTTTTTTGAATATTGGCGCTGTAAGCCAATCCAATTCTGTGGCCAATCAGACAACATGTGGCATTTTTCCTGCCTTCCTGTCTTTCAATGTCAACTGTTCTTCAGCTGTTATGGCTTAGTTTTTACCTGAGGTTTTTATAGCAAGAATAATGGGATCAGTTTGTTTTTTTTGCATCGCCGTTTGAGAATCCGCCATTTCTTTTTTTTTCTTATTCTTTTTTTTCTCTCTCCTTCGCAGCATGCGGAAGCCCGAAGGGGTAGGCAAGGCGCAGCCGGAAAGCGGGAGAATGCCCAAGCCTGCCTAAGGGGACCAGCACTCATACTTATTTATTTCTTTTTAGGGCCTATATACGGTTTCCATTTTCGGGGATGTGGATAAAAACCATTTACAACACCATGGAAAAGACCACATCCCCATAGAATCCGGGGCAAAACTGGGATCAGTTCTTACAATTATTGTCTTCAATATGTAGTAGTTGTACCTACATCCATTTCCTTCCTGGAATGTTAAAAGAAAGATCTTCTATGTTTGGTATTGCAGCCCTGTCAGACGTTGGGGACCACGAGATTACCCTAGTGTGGATACCAGGGCAACGGGAGGCCAATGGAATTTCAACGAGGATACCTATTTTCCCAGATTCCGGAATCAATCCAGTGTGATACCAGCATAAGATCCAGGTTCTAGGTCAGTACTCAATGTCTTCGATAGGTTACGGATGTAACAGAAAGACTAAAAAAGGACTAACAAATGACATGCTTCAATTCGTGCCTACTTACCTAACTTGTATCCTAAGTCTAACAGCCTACAACTTTATAAGATAGGGGATGTATTATGAATGAGAGTATAAGGACAGGTCGGAAATTAACAAAAGAAAAATATTGGTCTGATTTAATTAATGAGTATTTAAGATTAAAAATACGTGTAAACAAAAAAACAGCTGTTAAATTCATGGCTACTATGTTGGTTGCCTACTCGTCGTGTGCTTGCATCGGGCAGATGTGCACACCCTACCAAAACGTGGCAAGGCGTCGGATAGCGTCTCATTGCTAGCATCGGGTTACGGTGCCTTCCCTTTCCGTACCTGAGTCTCATAGTCCGTACCTTCTTTCCTACATAAAACTCAATTTTCATGAAAATAGGTGTAGACTAGTGTGCCACAAGTGTAAATTTTAATGTTTAATACGTTATTCGTGTCTGGTAGAAGATAGTATGTATGCTTTCTTTTTGTGTGTGTATGTATGATTATTTATTTCCTTTAGCTTTCAACCAATAGTGGCAATGTTTAAGAGTCGTTCGATGTAGTTTTTGAACATTTTTTAAAAAGGTGTTGAAGTCGTGAGGTAGTAGGGTCAAGAATGAGGTAGTTTAAAAATACGTCTTTTTCATTTTTTGCCGACGTTTCGACATTTATTCGGGTCAAAAAGATGACCCGGCAAAAAATGAAAAATGCTGTTTTTCTAAAATACCTCATTCTTGACCGCTCATCTCGAATTCAACAAATTATGAAACAACAGTTCACTAAAATAAAAACATTTTTAAAAGTTTTAAATATTAAAGACTTCATCGTACCTACCAAAAACATGTGAAAACTGAAACATTTCAAAGATAATTCTCACAGAAAGTACTCCATAGAAAAAACTACGACGCATTGAACATGGTATAATTGGTACATTGGTATAAACAAACCTTTGTTTCCCCTCGTCGTAGAGATAGTTTTTATCGGTTTTTATTGATTTGATCTGTGATCCAACTTTATTGTTATTTAAATTTTAAAATAAGTTAATTGTATATGTATATATATATATTCGGGAACGTACTGTGATAATTTGTACCTGAAAAACTAAAAAAAGGTGGATTTTATTGGTTTTTTAGACTTATATGAGATGCTGAGCCGGAAACAAAACAATGTACTTCTGTGCCCAAAACACCATGTTGTTTAATTTCCTATTAAGGTTTTAAAGCCCTGAAGATGACAGTATAAAACTGTCGAAAGCTCGGCGAAAACCGTAAGGAAGTTTTCTCTGTTTGACCTCTTCCGAAGATCCTCTGAAAAGACTTCTTGTATCCAGCAGGTCGATAATCTAGTTCATCGTTACATGAACGATTTTTCCAATTTTTTACGCTTTATAGTTTTGTTGATATGTGGTATAGCTTTTTCCCCTGATTATTTGCAATTTAATAACAATTTCAATTCAATAATAATTCATTTCAACCAAAACGTACATAAAAAGATTAATATAAAAAATTAATTTGGTCAATCATACCACTAGGTATAATTGATGTAATAATAATGCACGTTTTCGCTTTTTCGGCAAGTTTTGTTTTTGAAAAAGGGCATGGTGCAAAGTTGTAACGGTCGCGGCGTCACGTGTTGACCGTTTGCCCCACCATAAGCTTCCTCCCACTCCTCGCTTTAGGGTATAAATACTCACCCAGTCCCGTGCTGGTATCATTCGTTCTGAGAAGTTCATTCAGATCACACTACTATGGCACGTACGAAGCAGACAGCACGTAAATCCACCGGAGGAAAAGCCCCGAGGAAACAGCTTGCTACCAAGGCAGCCAGGAAATCGGCCCCGGCCACCGGAGGAGTAAAGAAGCCCCATCGTTACAGGCCCGGAACCGTCGCCCTTAGGGAAATCCGTCGGTACCAGAAGAGCACTGAGCTCCTCGTCAGGAAACTCCCGTTCCAGAGGTTGGTCAGGGAAATCGCTCAGGACTTCAAGACCGACTTGCGTTTCCAGAGCTCTGCGGTCATGGCCCTTCAAGAAGCTTCTGAAGCCTACTTGGTCGGTCTCTTTGAAGACACCAACTTGTGCGCCATCCACGCCAAGAGAGTCACTATCATGCCTAAAGACATCCAGCTTGCCAGGCGTATCCGTGGGGAACGTGCTTAAGCTGTTTTCCTGCCAAATTTCAACGGCCCTTTTCAGGGCCACAAAATATTTTCACTAATATAAATAACAAGTTAACATACATCGTTATCGTAAAAATAAGTAATATATCTGTAAAAATCCCAAACATGTACCAATTTTAAATAACAACATGTCGATTTCAAAAAAAATATTACACAGAACAAAATTGTTATGGATTAATCTACAGTGGAACATCGATAATAAACCCTTGCATGAAGTGTGAAAGGGAAAATAAGAAAAGACCATCCTTAAATAGGTTAGTCACTCAGTGTACTGTTAGGCCGTCAAGCTAGACGAAATTTTCTGAACCCAGAAAGACAACTGGAACAGAAGTATGCACTTTGAACATGACGAGGCATTTATTTTGAAAAAAAAATTTAAGAGTTGAACCGGGACAAGGTAACTGAATAACTTTCCTTTTATAATTTCGTTCCTCACTGAAGATGGCGCATGCTGAAACGAATTTGATAAATAATTAAATTAAAAAAACCCTGTTCACTTGTAACTTCTACTTGAATTTTCACTTCTTTTTTCTCACAGAGAACACATGTTGACCAGGTACTGGTGTCGATTTACACATTCAGATCTCGATGTCACTTAAACGCGTTTCGCTTTCCGCAATCTTAAGTACCAATAGTTGTAGTTTGGTTATAGTTTCTGGGTTCGAAACCCAGCAGAGCACATTGGTTTTTAATTGTGAATAACATGAAAAAGTATTGCAAAGTTGTTTGGCCCTTCGCCCGCGACACCCACCGAGTAGTTAGTCGTTGAGCCTTCCTGTACGACAGGAATTCCTGATTTTTATACTAGTTACTAACAGTTGAGTTACATTTTGTATGACGTTTTCTAAAGCCAGTTAGGATTTTAACTGGAATAGCGGAAATTTTTGATATAATTTGGACATTTATTAACATTGAAGAGCATTCATTTTGAAAAAAAAAATTAAAGTTGATGATGGGTGTTAGTCTGCGGATTGAACACATGTTGACCGTCTCAGGGTCTGTCTCCACTTGCGGTTTTTTTAGCCATTCAAATGTATTACGGCATTGCGTCATCTTCAGTGAGGAACTTTCCATTTATATTTCGTCCTCAATGAAGATGGCGCATGCCGAAACGCGTTCGAATAACAAAAAAAAACCCGGTTCAATATGAATTTTTCACTTCCTCTCTGATTTCTCAGAGTACACATGCTGACCGGTACGGAGTCGATTTATTCAGATCTCGATGTGACTCAAACGCGTTTCCGCTCTGCGCCATCTTCAGTGAGTTACTTCAACATGTGCATACCTGAGCTTACATAATCTATAATACCATATACTTATACATATTTTTTTAATTGCCCGTTTATTAAATTTAAAATAATAAAAGAATCGAATTAACAATCCGAATAATTTTGATCGATACAGCCGGTCGAGAGTTGAGTAGGTTCTTCCAGATTGAAGTGTGATTTCTGTCAGATTTGAAATGCATTTTTTTGTCGAATCTGTAAGTAATTAAAATAAGTTTTTACTCAGGAATTTACGGAAATGAATGTTCCCGTTGTTTTCATCGACTTGACCTTGGAGGAGCAAGCGATAGAGCTCCGTGTCTATTTTCGCTCCCTCGGGGCCGAAATATCCGAATCCAAAAGTCAAAAGGGTATAGAAGACGATTTGCATAAGATCATAAGTGTTTGCGACACATGCTTCAAAGAGGGATCCGAGTCGGAAATCGAAAGCGTGCTAAATTCCATTGTATCGATGCTTGTGTTGATTCCTCCGGACAGGACTGAAAACCTCATCCTGGCTTTCAGCGAAAAACTGACTAAAGCCAAAGGCCAAATGTTGGGGCATGTGACGCTCAGGGTGCTCTGGTTGCTATTTCAGAGCTTGGACGAGAGAAGTCCGATGCGGTATCATGTTTATTACCACCTGGTTCAAATCGCAAAACAGGTCGACATGGTGAAAGCGATATTCACGAGTATCGACGAGCTCAAGCAACAGCTCATGGCTTGTCCTCCGACAACTGAACAGATGCAGAAATTACTCCGACTTCTCCATGAAGTGCTTCTTAGTTGCAGAGAAAGTGAGCTAGCAGCTAAAGTTATGATGGAACTGCTCGGCACGTACACATCTGAAAATGCATCTGACGCTAGAGAAGATGCAAGGATGTGCATTATTTCCGCCTTGGCAGACCCGAATACATTTCTACTTGATCCTCTTCTTTCGCTTAAACCAGTACGCTTTCTTGAAGGCGAACTTATTCACGACCTGCTCACTGTCTTCGTTTCCGAAAAGCTCATGGATTACATAAACTTCTACAAAGACCACAAGGAGTTTGTACAAGAGTTGGGCCTCGACCACGAAGCCAATTTGAAAAAAATGCGCCTACTTACGTTTATGCAACTTGGCGAGAGTTGCCCTGATATGTCTTTTGATATGATCACATCCGAACTTATGATCCCAGAGGATGAAGTTGAGAGTTTTGTAATCGACGTGCTCAAGACTAAATTGGTAAGGGCGAGGATGGACAGAGCAGCAAGAAAAGTGCACATATCGAGCACCATGCACAGGACTTTTGGACCCGAGCAATGGGAGTCGCTCAGGCACACTCTTCAGAATTGGAAGGCCAACCTCAAATCTATTCAATATGGAATGGCTTCTGTCGTCGACCGAATCCAGCAGCATGGATGAAGTAGTGGTATTTTTTTAATTGTGTTTAGTCACAATTATATTGTGTGTTACCTAAATTTTTTATGTGATTTATAATTATATATTGTATTTATTGGATAAAGCTAAACATAGTTTTTAGTTGACTTTTTTTATACAGAAACAACCCACCAAAAAATTAGTTATAAAATTAATATTCCATTACATCAATATAATAGTTATTTTTAGCCATCACTGAAGATGGCTCGAAGCGGAAATGCAATTGAGTGCAGGGAGATTCAGTGATGGTTCAACATGTGTTCACCGACTGTCAGACCAACAAACATCTGACATGAATAGTTATGAAGTTGCTATTGCTTCTTATTTTTGTTTAACTAAACACAACAGTAATATTTATCTATAAACTTGTGCTAGTTTTTGATTATTGATTTATAAAGTTAGCTGTGTACGTGCATGTATGTGTGCAGAGCCAATCCTATCACTTCTTACAGTCCGCCAGCAATTCCAGCTTTGATGTAATTTACAATAAATTATCACCTGAACTCGAGAATCACCCAACCGATGGTTGGTAGTGCGGGGCAGACCTCTGTTTTTCCCATCCAGCCGCAGAGGTTGAGCTCCATCTGGTGTCAACAGCTGCATCATTTCAGCCCCCAATACAATCAGTTCCTAAATCCAAACCCATTCTCTTTTAAATACATTATTTCCTATTTACATACTTCACTCAAGGTGGTGGTTCATTCAATATTCCTCCATATTTTACACCTAATAACTAACCTGAGGGACGATGGGGTACTCAATATTCCATCATCTCACACTACATATATTCACACCAATAAATACATTCACTTACACATGCTATGTGCATAAAACTACCAGTATTGGTGCGATAAAACAACTTTTTCCTCTAATAATCAGTACAGGGGACCCAAATTACTCACAATTATTGAACACATATTAGGAGGCATTCTTATACACAATCTATATGGATCGAAGGAATGGCACCCTTGAATTAAGTGGGACAGAATCTTTTTGTTCATGCACTAGTGCTAGTTAAAAAGCAGTGAAATAAACTCATTTTTTTGTCATTAATTTATTTTCGTACCAAAGTTACAAAATATCTTATTTGGAATATAAATATTTAGATTTAAAAAAGAGTACATGTCGAGTGTGTGGATGAGTAGAAAAGTGTGTGTCAACTCTACCAGACCCATTTTTCTAAGGTTGGAGTGAATTCCCATTTGTCACCTTGGCCATAATGAGGGATACTTTTAAGAGAAGTCTTTGACCATTGGAAAGGTGCAACCTTAACAGTGTCGGAATATTCTGTATAAGGAGGACCCGCTGCTGCTTTAAATGCAGCATGACCAAGTGATATTTTGAGATCTATCAGACCATCGTATTCTCTAAATGAATCATTTGGGTCTTCATTTATCGCATGTACCCTGTGGACCTTGTTTCCTGTGCTTGGCCAACGTATGTCTTTTAATCTATCATTTGGCCCTTTCCCGTTGATCATACCGTTAAACATGTCTTGAAATCCCTTGTTGTGGACGTCAAGGTCATGATCGCCTTTGGCACTCTCTTCAGAAACCTGGTTAGCTACAAAATGAGCATGACTTTGATTCTTGATTTTGTGCGGGTTGTAATGGACAGAAAAGCCTGTGTCATCAACCATCTGGTATGTCATGTCACCGGTGATATTTAAAACAAATATATCACTCCTTCCTAAAGCTGTTATTTCTGGATGCCTCATAAGCTTCACCATGGTTTCTTCATCCACTACATCCTTTTGTCCTTTGCTAAGAACATCTAAGACTATTTTCATTCTATTGACCATGTATACTCCATCGCCTTCTTCATCATACCCTGACACGTTTCTCACCTCCTAAAATCATTTTTGTTTATTGAAGAAAGAAAATCTTTTTAATATATTTACAAAGTAGTAGGAAAAAACAACCAACCTCAAAATATGGCACTCCGTAGCTGACCCAGTATGAATAGTTGTACCAAATTTTTGACATGTCCCTTGAAACCGTTATACCTGGCATTTGCTCCAAGACCCACAGCTTTGGCATCCCCTGAACTGTTTCCACAACGAGCCATTGCTTGTTACCAGTGCCGCTATGATTCCTTGACATAATTTTCGTCCATGTTTTTGCATTCTTGGATAATCTATTGGCAGCAACTACCCTCGGTCCCAACATAAGCTGAAATATCGAACAGATTTACATAATGCAGACTAAAATTTCTATTAGTTTAATTTACTTGAAGCCTGATGCAAAAATTCCCTTACTCATTAAATTTTGACAATGCAAACTCAATTTCATAAGTTATGAACTGTGTCTATGAAGTGTACCGAATAGCTTCATTGGTTTGATTTTCTACAAAACACATTTGGGAATACGTATGCTTATTATTCAAAGGCTCTTGTTATTACTAGTAATAGCTAATAGAATAACTTTTAAAATATATTTTAAATGTGTTAGGGTTGTATCAAACAAACATACATTTTCAAGGTTGACTTTATCCCATAAAGAGTTGTTGTAATTTTTGATTGACGACCCAGCAATCGTCAGGTTGTTTTTGCCCAGGACGTGATAGAAGTCATCCTGCGAGTAAAGCGAACCGGGGTATGAGGTGAAAATTGTAGTGTTACCCGGTACGAGCAAGCTGTCTGAATGAGAGGTGTAATGAAAATTAAAGCTGTACTTCTTCTGTACCCTGAGCATTTCACTGTAACTGAATCAAAAGCTGGTCACACAATCGCATCTCCAAAACGGTCAAAATTTAAAAAATACAAATTCAGTTGTACTTAGGCACTTACTATCCAGCTGCTTCGTGGGCTAAAATAAAATTTGGCATGGAATTGGGCAAGTATTTGAGAAGAGCTATCGAATTGGCTGGACTTGCGGGATCGTAAGATTTGGTCACATTGTACTGAAATTCCAAATCTCGCAGATCACTGGCACTATTCATCCATCTTGAAAAATTAAAACATAATCAAACATAGTTTATTTGCTTAATAATGATAATAACAGTACTTAACACTAATCTCACCAAATGTCCTATGTTGCCCATAAAACAAAAAGTATATAAATACAGATAGTGTTTTAAGTTGTTGGCTGTTTTTATTGTATTTATTTTGAATTAAAATTCAGCGATTAATTACTTTGTTTAATTTTTTCTTTGTCAATCAAGAACTTGTAATATCTTACACAGAAAGATTGAAAAATATTAGTAGATCATTTACATCTTACTCATTTCAAAATTATCTTTATTTTTATAACCCATAAATGACTATTATTTATTTTTAATAATATGATTGACATACTTACATAAAGTCTACATGGGGAATGTTAAAAATTTTTTCTTTCCTGCTCCTAGATACACCATTCTTCCAACCTTCTTCTAATCCAGCAAGTTGTGTATAAAACATGTTAACCTAACACATAATTTATTTAGATAACTCTCTTCTAATTTTATGTATAATAATGATTAATTACTTGATGCCAGTAAGCATCAGTTGCATCTTTGATCTTTGCTTCCGCTTTCATTTTCTCAGCGTTCTCAAGCACCTTCCTTCTTATTTTATCACAGAATTCCTCCCTGTTTTTACATGTGTTTGCGACAGTGTTTTGCCAATGCCAGTAAATCATCCTCCAGCACAGACTACCTTCTAGCAGGCCTGCTGCATAAGCTTGTACCCAGTCTGGATAAGATGGTGTAGTCTGGATTTCTAAAGTAGCCCATCTTAAAAAGTCAATTTTTTAAAGATTTTTATTAAGTAAGAAATTAATGATGATTTCATACCCTGTGTGAGAGGAGTCCTCTCTATAATAAGCCCTTGCGACCCCTGGACTAATTTGTGTTGGGTCATTATTCTGACCCCAGTACCTCACACGGAAGTTAGAGCCTTGCTTCCAATAAACAGTCGCTGCATAAAACCCATCGTTTTTAGTTCTAAATAGAAAATAAAACAATAAATAAATGCAAAATTAAATAAACGCATTAAAAAAATTACAGAAAAGGCCTGAAGTACCAGATAACTAGAAAAGTTCTTTGGGTTTAAAATGTTAAATAATTGTCATACTTAAACTTAGTTTAAAAATATTTTATTTGGGAAAATAGTCTCCATCAGCATTTTGCCTTCTCCCGATGAATTATTAGACCAGTTATGCCCTTATAAAAGTTTACATCCTGTGATTTAAATATAAATTCAGCTCATTATCCAGGTGTTTGCGGTTATTGAACTTCCGATTGCATATATGAATGTCCATTTGCAAGAAAAGGTGAAATAAATTCGGGGCCAGGACTGGAGTATGGAAGGTGTGGTAGGATTCCCAACCTAGCTTTTTATTATCACCTCCTATGTCATTCTGCCTGTATGAGGTCTTATATTGTCCTCGTGAAAAATTACACAAGAACAGGTCTTTTCTGGGTCAAGTCAAGGGATAATTGTTGCAGTTGGCTTGAGTATATTTCTGTAGTGGTGGTTTGACCGAGTGGCAGGAGTTCATACCCCATCAAACACAAACCATCACCTTTTGTTGGTGAATATTTCCTTTTGTATCAATGGGACAGGTTCGTTTAGTAACAGCCAATGGTACGACCTGGCGTTACTGAGCAAGGTCTATTTTTCATCGCAATGCAGTCAAAAAATCTTTACTTTGGGCCTTGAAAGCAGTGAATGGCAAATGTTAAGAACCTGAAGTTTGTTACCATCGGTCAATTTATGAGGAGCCCATTTGCTAAGCTTCCACGTCGTCCCAAGTCGATGTAAGATAGAGATAGATAGAGAGAATAGTTTTATCACTTGCATTGAACAAGAAATAACTTCTAGCAAGTCCCTGTCATGTTTGGTTTGATTCAAGTTCGATAACTTCCCTCAATTTGTCATCATTCAAGACAGAAGGTCTACCAGACCATGGTTCGTCTTCAATCCCCTAATTCCCAGAAGCAAACTTTTTGAACCACTTTTGGGCAGTGTGCTCACTTATTGTTTCATCACCGAATGCAGTGAAAATTTTATGAGCTGTCTCGGCCACTCTAATAACAAGTGTAAATTTATACAAAAAGCACACAAAAATTATGGGTTTTGAAGCCTTGAGAAGAAGAAATATTTTATAATTTACTGTGAAATATTCAAGACACTTGATTAACAATAATTAAAACAATAAAAAATGAAAATTGCATAAACTTTTCTGGCTACGTGATAATTCCTGACATACGGTAGGCTTAACTCCATTCATTGTTTATTCAGTCATATCATTTTTTTGTTTCTTTACAATGGATACCAGGAACTGGGGAGGTCCCTCCCCGTGAGCACTGCAGCTGTACAGCTTATTGTACTTTATTCCTGGTTTCATGTTTTGGGAGCTCACAACACATGTGTGAATTGAGCCCTTGGTGTGCCAGAGTTCTTCCATCGAAGAAACCCATTTTTCAAGGGGTTGGGACCAAATTCATGGTTGCTGAGATCCGATCCCACTCCAGACCTTCTATTGATGAGTGCCGTGTCAATTTTTTTCAATTGCTGTCAGCAGTCCTCTTAGGCATCAGAAAAAAGTCCAGAGGCGATGGTGGGGATCGAACCCTCAACCGCGGGATCTTCTAACTAAGAGTCTGACACCTTAACAACTCGGCTACCGCGGCCCCACTGTCATACTGATATACTCAAATAAAATTAATTTAATAATGACGGAAACTAATAACATATATTATTTACAATGAGAAAAACTTGTTCTCAGTACCCAGAAAAGATAGAATTTTATCTTAAAAGTGCATAGTTCAAGTCAATGTAACTTTAAATAGCCATTCAATTTCTATAAATTACACTGATGTTATATAAATTTTACTGTTAGGGTAAAAAAATTTATCAGTAGAATAAATCTTTCAAATTTATATTTTGGATACATAAATTAATTTATAATGGAAACAACTTATACACTTGTTAACAAATGTTATATTAAAGGAAACAAGTTAACTTATTGTCTATTGTTATACTAATCGACTAAACAACTTTACATTTGAACCTGAAAACAATTGAAATTAGTATTTTATATGATAATGCAATATAGGGAACCAAGCAAAAATAGCGTGTAACTATTTTTTTGCAAATGGCTTAGGAAACGACTGAATCAGTTTTAAACTTAAGATTGAAATAGAAATGATTCCAATGGCAAAAGGTCGGAGAGATAGTGTTGGCTTAGATTTGTCTATTTATAGAGAAAGAATGCAGTCAAAAAGAGTCAGCAGTGAACTGTTAAATGTTGAACATCCCAAAGGTCAAGGCGCCTCGAGGAAGAACACACAGTAAATAAATAGAAATAAATTTTGTTGTCAAATGAAATGGGAAAAAGAAAGAATAGAAGACGACTCACACAGGAATTTCATAGAAGAATATTGCGATCACAGCCATGATGCCAACAACCCCCAAGAGGAAAAACGTCAACCTGGTCTGCTCCCAAGAAGCTCCGACTACTTTTAGCATGGCCATTCAAGATGTGTGTCTTCACTGAAAAATTTAAAAATTAAACTGTTTTTCTGATATTTTGAAAACAGACAAATGTACTTATTATAAATTATCATTAAAAAATAAAATATATAAACGTTAAAAGTTTTAAAAAGATTTTTATATTTTGTCATTATGTTCATTCAGTGGAAGGCGTGAAGCCAGAAGTTTGATATTTTAGACTGGCTTGGATTTTCGGTCAGTTTAAATTTCATCACTTTGTATATGTGAGGAGGAACTGTATTGGGATGATAGTTTTCAGTGAATACTGAACAGGGAATGGGGGATGGTAATGAAGTTACTAGGAAGTGGAGTTGTGCTCCCCAGGCACTGCAGCCTTTTGGTTTATTGTACCTTCCAAGTTCCCTCGATCGACTCAATACATCTTCTTAGAAGTATTAGGTCATTGACATACTGCTACAATTTCATTCCCTAGGTTTTTTGTGTACGCAAGGTTATGTCTCCATTGAGCTGTTGCTTTGCATTCAAAGTTGATACGGGTGGCTGTTTCTCCTCCTCATTGCATAATCTGCAAATTGGATCATCGTTGCATCTGCCCATGTTATGTAGATGTTTTCTCAGATGCCAGTGACTAGTCCTATCGCTCCTCTGAATATGGCCCTCTCCAACTACAGCAGTGAGTTTGCTAGTCTTGGTGGCGGTTGTTTTAGAATAAGTTTACTGTGTCTAGTATCCCAAAAGTTTATCAACTTCTTTTGTTTTATTTGGATCCACTCTGTGATGGAAGGAGTAGAGAATGGGACCAATGATGCTGCCTTGAGGAACACTCATCGCAGCATACTGGATAGGAGGGAAGGCGGAGGTGATTTGCTGGGATTTGATCCTCTATCTCTTGAACCATTCTTTCAAACAGGAGAAATTGTCCTGGAGGTTTCTGAAAGCCACTACCTGGTCTGGATTTGATGAAAGGATTACGGTATCATTTGCACATGTGGATAATGTGACAGTATTGATATCAATGTCTACAGTTACACTGATTTCATATGATACATATACATATGTGTATGTAGTATATACTGATAGGATCAAGGATGCTGCTTTGCAAAACACCTGCTTCAGCAGTGGGTGTGGGGGAAGGATGTTCAGATGAAAGTACTTATCGGACAGGTAGGATTTTAGAAAAAGGTAATAAGTGAATGGGGTAGAGTGAGGTCACCTGAACCATATATAGGGGCTTCAGGAGTAAGTAATGACAACCTACCGATGAGGCCATATTTATTTTCAGACGAGTTAATCTTTCATGTTCGAATTTCAAATACAAAGCAAAAAGGTACAGAACTAGGAACACAAAGTTTAAAAGTACAATTAACTCCCTGTCCAACAAATTTCATTCATAGATTTTTGCGCGATTATAGATAAAATCATATTTATCACCACACATGATAGATAAAGTATATTTAAATGGCGTCCAACTTGTTGCGCAATGTTTAGTGTCAAATACTGATTTTTAACCGATAAATTGTCCTTTTCTGAGATTGTTTTTTTCCAAACAATTGTGAAATCACACAACGGAATAATTTCGTTTAGACTAGAAGGGAAAAACACGACAAGGACGTAAGAGTTAAGAAAATTTTAACAACGACAACAATAATTATACCCAAAATTTGGACTGATGGTTTATAATAAAAACTTATTTATAAGTAAAATGTTTTACTAATTTATATATTTACTACTTTTTTAGACAGAAATGAAAAACTGATTTTATCTGTTTATCTAAGTCGATGTTCCTCGGATTTCTGTATTGATATAGTAACGGTAATAATAAAAGCCAATTTTAAACAGAAATGAAGAGAATGGTTCTTTTTTACGTAAGTAACAATGAGAAAAATCAAATTTCACGTGTATACAGTATGTAGTGATTGCCTAAGTAAATGTTAATTTCTAAAGGTATACATATACGTTAGAATTATACTGCAGTACTGCTGCAGTGAAAGAAATGGGGAAAAAATAAAAAATAATTGTAACGTTTTACATTTTAAAATAATAATCCCAATGCTACACAAAAAAAAGTACAAAGTTCATACAAACTAGAAATAAAATAATTATACCGAATATTTCCGACACGTCCCCTTCAACATCTCTAGAACGAATGTCCCTGGCTAGGGAAATTATCGGATATATGGCCAAAGGTCAGAAAATAATAACAAACTTTAATCAAAACAGGCAAAAATGCCGAAGGAAATGCCGTCCCCGAAGAAACCGCTTTTCTGTGATGATTCGACGACTGGGACGATGCCAACTATTTCATTCACTACGTGGGAAATAAAAAAGGAAATGCGAATTTTCAAATTCACCTTTAAAACGCCGACTGTGTGTTTCCAATGACAAGACAAGTGTTAAAATCGTACTTTTCCATGTGTGTTTGCTCTAATTGTTTCACTAAAATCGAACGACGCCCTACCCTTTTTATTAATTGAACTGCTTATATCCTCCCAACTCTTCTTCACAGTTGGGAGATAAGTAATTGTAAAGCAATTAACATAAAAAACCAATGTAAAAGGCATTTTAATAAATTTTTCCAATCTTCAAATCTTTGTTTTTTATACTTTTGATAATACTGTTCAGAAGTGAATAAATCAATGATGAAATGTCATGTTGATATAAGTGGGCTTATCATTTCAATAGACCAAAACCGTATATACAAATTTCTTATAATTTTCCTTTCTTTCCTTCTATTCAACACGATTGATAGATAGATAGATTTTAAATCGAAATTCTTACCGAATTGTACGATTTAATTTATAGTTTTCCGCAGTTTGATGCATATTCTGTTATTATAAACACACTCACACACACGGTGGTGGCCCATGTAGATTGACATACAATACAGACAGAAATTGACGCAGACAAATATAAGAATACAGGGAGTCAAAGAGAGTAGAAACACATGGATGGACAAAACTATGGGTATATCTTGTACGTATGTAAGTAAATTAATAAATAGAAATAGTGAAATAGAAGAAAATAAAATAAAAATATATATACTTAGATAGATAAAAGAGAGATAGATAGGCAAACACAATGGAATAGATAAGTGAACAGTTAGAAAAAAGAAAAGCGGATAAATAAATAGAGGTACATATAGATTGGTAGATAGATGAAGATAGAGATAGATAGATAAAAGAAAGATAAATAGGCAAACAAAGTTGAATAGATAAGTGAACAGTTAGAAAAAAGAAAAACGGATAAATAAATATAAGTAGGAATAGATTGGTAGATAAATAGAGATACAGATTAGATACATAGATAAAAGAGAGATTAAAAAAACCAGCAAAGTTGAATAGATAAGTGAATAGTTACAAAAAATAAAAACGGATAAATAAATAGAGGTAGATATAGATTGGCAGATAGATAGAGATAGATAAAAGAGAGAAATAGACCAACAAAGTTGAATACATAAGTGGATAGTTAGAAAAAAGAAAAACGGATAAATAAATAGAGGTAGATATAGATTGGCATACAGATAATAAAGAGAGTAAGTGACTGAGAGTGGGATTCAGATAAAGATGTAAGAGACATCATAATAATTTAATAATAAACAATGCTTTATTCAGAATATAAAAATAAAGTAAAATTACACCATATACGATTTGCGACATTAATTAGAGAAAGGTTCCGTGATCCGTCTGCCAAATATGTAGATGGAGATATATAAAGATAGGTAGGACGAACGAAAGAGAGAGAGAGAAAGAGAAAAATATAGAGGGTGAAGGGGAAAGAAAGAGAGGGGGGAGAAGAGTTAACGAGAGTGAGAGCCAAACATAGATATATATACAAAATAGGTGGTGCCTTAAAGCTAGAATTTACAATAGAATTTTTGAATTTTTAATAGCTAGAAATTTTTAGCTAGAAAGAAATTGAGAAAAGTACAGATAGTCAAGAAATAGGTAGGTATAAGACTATATAATATATAAAAATTTTACTATCTTGTACAATTTAATTGATGATTTTCCTCAGTAATCCATGTTCTGTTACTACTGACTCATAAATAAAAGTTCACAGGGTAGCCGATATATATAATATATCACAAACGTGTTTTATTCTTTAAAAGATCGTTGTTCAAATGTGTGTGCGTGCGCGTGCACGCGCGCGATACTTTTGAAAAACTGGAAAATATAACTAAAATCATACCTAATGATGAAAGAGGTCGCAAGAAGATCGAAGGCAATAAAGATAGAACATAATTGTCATAAAATGAACCGTACCATAGCTCAGAACAGAGAATACAGAATAGGATCTTCAAATTTCAAAATCATCAATTCCAATTCGATCTGTAATGAAATTCAACTAGTGCGTTACAAAATTAACACTGATGACATACTGTTCTGATCTTCTTTATATCTTTGATAGAAGACAAATTAATTAAGTCTTATCGACTAGGCACTTAAAAATAAAAACATTTTGAGATTAATTAGATTGTCCGCGCGTTTAATTGTTTAAAAAAATTGTAGATAAACCCTTACCTTAAACTACGGAGATACTTCAGCCCATTGAGCGTTGTTCTGTCGAGGATCCTTGGATGCCCACCACCAGGTGAAGTTGGCTACCACTGGTGTCGGTCCTGAAAAAACCCAACAAATTCATTAATGAAGTGATAACATAGCCAAACCGGAATAGATTAAAAGAGAACAGTACGCTTTCAAGCATAAATGAAAAGCGTGACTGGACGAGGCTTGTTCGTTGACGACTAGAACGTTCTAGAGCTTTGTTTTGGCTATGAGAGCCCGTGGTCGTTTTGCCAGGTTGGCCGAACTAATGAATCTATAAATTGATACGGCAACAAACAAATGTATAAAATAGCGTTTCATTTTGTTTATCGTGGTTACGTTTTTTCACCAGAGACTAAAGGAGGCTTATTTTGGACTGAAAGAAGCTGTTTTAAAGAGCGGCAAATTTTTAGCATGAACATTTCAACGTTCTTGATTCCTAAACCTTTTGATTTGAGTGCGAACCCAATCTGGGAGCATCGTCCTGTTTGTTGAAAAAGCTCTCATGTTATTTGGGTTCGCGTTTGAATCTGGCCGCTTTGAAATTTCACTTGGTTACTGCACGAAAATGTAAATTACGAAGCTGGAAGTCACTCTTCATTTTATATCAAGTTTAAATAATTTATCCATCGGCCTCATTCCAAAATTGCAAAATAGACGTAGCCACAAAAAAAAGAAATAAATAAAAATCCATCTATATCCATCCGTATTGGTATATCTATCTCTATCTATATATCGAACTCTGGTCACCTTTATCTACCAAGCTATCGTCTAATTTCTTTCTCTCTCTCTCTTTCTCTCTCTCTCACTCACTCACTCTCTCTCTCTCTCTCTCTCACTCTCTCTCTCACTCACTCTCTCTCTCTCTCTCTCTCTCTCTCTCTCTCTCTCACTCACTCTCTCTCTTCCTCTTTTTAACTGTAGCCATCTATTTATCTGTCTATCTATCTATTTATCCAACCTTATATCTCTCAATCTACTTATCAATCTGTTTATTTTTCTTTATATCTATCTAAATATCTAGCTACTTATTTATCTATCTACAATACTTATACATATAGCTATTTTACTTTTTCGTCTTTCTCTTTCTATCAGCCTGTCTCTTTTTTTATGTCCGTTGTTAATGCTCTGTTACTACTTGTCTTTCTATACAACACCTAACATAAAAATAAGCAAGTTATTAAAGTTGTGTTTACGTTTTTAAGACATTTATTATGTTTATACCTAGTTATTATGTAATAAACAAATAAATAGAAGTGCGGTTTTTTGCCTTTCAGTTATACAATCTATTCTAAAAATTGATTATAAAATTTTGACTATGAATTTTTATATCAGGTAGTTTAGTTGATTTGTTCTATTGTATGTATTTTGTACGAACATTATGAAAATAACTTTCGATTATAAATGTTGACACATCTCCCGGATGAAAGTTCTTTATAGGTCAGAAAGAAAAAACCCGTCAAACAAACTTTACAAACACGGGAATTATAAATATTCAGTTGTTTTTGTTTAAATTAGCTTCGTGTAAAAGTAGACCGTTTGAAAGAGCTTCGGCCAGTGTCGCAGTTGTAGAAAATAATAATAAAACCGCAGGACTCATCTGCGACCTGGCCTCTTTTCTCTTAATACATTCATAAAACCCTCGGGAAATAAACATCCGTTGGGTTGATACCTCGGCCCAGTCCTTCGCGTTCCAACTATAAGGATGACTCATGCCAGCAGCTTTGGAACAGGTTTCTCCGAATCCGAAATGTATCAAGCGACGATATACTTCCGACGTTTCGGAATGAGAAATGGTGGTAAACAACTGAGAAATTCAATCGATCATAGCAAGCGATGAAATAAAGTCAAACACCCACGACGGGGGAAATCCACTGGAAACCCAATGTTTTGTTAACTGAGAATTGTTTGGTGTCACAGTTTGTTAAAACACCTGTTCAAAAGTTAAATAAGAGTTTATAAAGTTATAACATTTAACACATCTCGACTTGTACCGTGCAATAACCAATATGGCAATGAACCATGAACCCAACGTTACCCTAAA
Source organism: Cimex lectularius (assembly GCF_000648675.2). Classification (NCBI taxonomy): domain Eukaryota; kingdom Metazoa; phylum Arthropoda; class Insecta; order Hemiptera; family Cimicidae; genus Cimex; species Cimex lectularius. The sequence continues at coordinate 259,961 of NW_019392743.1, forward strand.
GACCTTAAGATTAGATTGTACAGGAACCGGCCTCTTTACGACCTGCGCACCGCAACCAGTATTGGTTGAGTATACATCTCCATTTTTTTATCTAGAGTTCCTCGTTAAGCTTAACACTTTTTACCAGACCCCAAATCATGGACTCTCGTGTGCATCCTTCCTGCTTCGCTGTTTCTTCTTCTTCTTGGCAATATCTTCACAGGCTTCTTTCTGCCTCTCTGCGTTTATACATATGCCTCCGGAGTCTGCAGTTATTCTAGTATTTGCATGGGCTACATTCCCATTGAGCGGAGGACTTATTTTTAAATAGCTCTATACTAAGCTTGATGATGATAGTGGTGGTAGATACTAGGAAGTGGGGTTTTATTCCTCAAGCACTGCAGCCTTCTTACTTACTTATTGGGTTGTCTTATCACTCTCTGAGATTGCCAATCTTGGTGAAGGTTGATTTAGCATAAGTTTACTGTGTCTACCACCTCTAGAGTTTATCCACTTCTCATTTTACCTTTTTTGGATCCGTTCTGTGATGGAAGATTCAGTTTGTTTTTGTTAATCCAAGAATAGGGCCAGGGCCTAAACATGGTCTTGCAGATCCTCCTCTGGCCAGTGTGTCTGCTTTTTTCTACCCAAAATTACTGACATTTTTGATGTGATTTGTTTACATGCTAATGCTTTAATGGCTATCCGATCTTATGAGGATCTTATAAATTGTTGGAATTTATTTCAGCATGAAAGACCGAGGTGTACTTCCCTAATGAGTTTGATTGCTCATCCGGTTACTTAATTTGATTTGGAAACAATCTGTGAACCACATTGTTTCTAACGTCCTCCTGAATTCTAGGATGTTGTAAAGAGGGTTTCCGTGATCATGTAGTTTATTATTTATTGTTATGTGCCCGAAGTGTTTAGTTCCCATCCGGTTTGTTTCTGGAGCCTAAATTCCAAGTGAGGTAGGTTCAGGTTCAGCAGTGTTTTTAATGCAATTGACGATGAAATCACATAAGAGTTTTCGTCTACATTGAAGCAAATAAGGTAGCCAAATATTTGTTCGGTAACTACATAACAACGATTTGTGATTTACTGCACTTTCAAACTCGATCTGAACATTCTATTTTAAAGGTCGACATGGCCTCTTCGAGTTATGCAAAATCATTGATTTGTCAGCAGGATTTGTTGTTGTTTATTTTTGCTGTTTTAAATAAATGTGACGCCAATGTTTTTTATGTAAGGTTCAATGCTAGGAAAACCTTGGATCTTTAATGAACCTCGATTAGGTCGCTTTTCATTGGTCGATGATGCTAAATTCCTCAAGACTCGAGAGTACAAGCCAGGATTTGTAAACCATATGTTAGCATGGACATGTCTCTGCGGCTTGGGTTAGAAGCCTGAAAGTCGCGCTGCAATGATGACCCCCGACTCTCCTTTCTTACGTGCAGTATTGGGCACTATAGCACCATGGGTGTATTGTCTTTCCGAGGCATCATGCCACCCAGAGGGCCTGGCAGTTCCCGAGCAGAGACCTCCAGCACGGACAATCAACTTCCTACCACATGCAGACCTATCCACCTATCTTTTCCTGTTTGGATTTTACGGTTCGAACAATGATGAACTAAACAAGCTCCTATAGACCGTGGTGGTCCTAAACCCTAAATTTGTTTGGTAGTTGAATGGAATGGGAAACTATCGGCCATAATTAAGCTCACCGCCTTCCCACAAAAGTTGATGACCAGAATAATAAACCAAAATTAAATTTTATGATTTGTTAGTCATAAAAAATCGCATCGATAGTTAAAGAAATTTGTTCCAAGAAAAATGATTTCGGAAAAGGAAACTACAATGAAAAAAAGGATATTTTTCGAAATATTCTATCCACTCTGAACAGTCACACTTCTAGGGGGGGGGGGGGAATAGTTTTTTGCATGGGATAAAACTATAAAGCTATCTGGCATTTAGAGCTTGTAAAAAATGGCAGGGAAATCCTTCTCGGCTTCGATAGAATATAACGAAGTTTGAAAAGAGAAATGAAAAAGTGCTACATACAAGACAAATTACGCGTTTCATTCGACGCAGACAAAATACGCAAAAATGAAAGGTGTCTTCCCTCACCCAATTTATAACCCTGATGACCATGGTATATAGTTGCTTATTGTTTTACACTTGCAATAATTAAAACTACTATAATATGAAATTTGGGGGGGGGGATAAATGATAATGATTCCGTCGAAACCGATGGGTATGTATGTTAGGAAATAATGTCTTATGTTTTGACGAATACAATATCTATGTATATTAAAAAGGTTTCGAATAGAGCCACTTATATTAAATTTTAAAAGTTGATATTGAACCAACACACTTTTCTCTAGGTATGAGTTTAATTAAAGAATTAGATTTGCCAATTTATAAAGATTCGATATGGAATTATTGTGTAATTAAAAAGGAAATAAACCGAAGAGACTTGATCTATTGGATAAATGCAAAATTTTCAATTCCCGTTGATTGACATTTCAAATAAAAACCAAATCATCTCCTCTTTTATCTCCTCTTTAATAATTATTATTATGGTTTTACGACTCACTTCTTCAAATATTAACAGGATTTAACATATAAATAGAGCCTCGTTTAAAAAATAAAAACGGCTGACGTTTCAAGTTTGAGCCGGCGTTAGCCAAGGACAGAGTCGAAGGACGATGATAGGGGATCGGTTGCACAGGACGACCACGTGTCTCATGGAGTCGTGTCCCATGGATTCACCTGACATTTGTTTCATAAGCTTTAGCTTTTTCAGTTCTGATTCGGCTTTTTCTTTTGCTTCTTTTGAAAGTTTATGGAGAACCTTCCTGCTTTAATGTTTCAAAATAGTCATACTAATCGCATGAATGTAGTTTATTATCGTCGGGATGGGAATATATCTTGGATAGATTCCAAATAAATTTTTGCTTTTTCTAGTTCCTCTTTTAATTTTTGCTCAATATGTATTTTGGATTTTTCAGCTTGCCAGCTAGCACTCATATCATAAGAAAGAGATTCAAGTTTTTCTAATTCATCTGTTAAGAGGATAATTTTCTTGCAAGCCAATTTGAGCCGACTTGCCCATGCATCCCAAGAATAATAGCAAACATATAACTCTATCCAAAAAAGAAGTAATGTCATATTTAACTACTACTACTAAATGGTTATTGGTGTTTGATAATTTAAAAGTTAATGAAAATAAAAAAGTTTCTCGTCTTAGTAAATTATCTTTTAAGTCAGATAATTCCTTTTCCATAATGGGCCAGTAAACCAAGCGAATTCCATTCCACGAGAAATCGCATGTTGGCGTTTTATTTATTCTCTTACCGGCCGTTGTCCAAAGAAGGAAAAAATTCTTATGGCCTTATCAGGTTATAGACTATTTGCCAAGATTGCCAGATAGTTTGCCCAAATCCAATCAACAAGGCAAGTGATTCAAAGCTAACTTTGTGTCGGTTCAATTTTATACACTATTGATCCATCAGTTACAAGTTTTAGTAGAGATACGTAAATAGATAAAACAAAGTTAGAAAGGCGTACAAAATTGAATATTTGATTTAATTTAATAAACAAAATAGTTAAATGGATAGATACAGTTATTAGAAAGAGTAAGTGACAGTGAGAGACAGAGAAAAGAGAGAGAGGCAGAGAAAGATAAGCAGACAGAGAGAAAAAGAGAGTAAAGAAAGCAAGTGATAGTGCGGGAGGGATAACATAATCAGATAGCCAGACCAAGATAGACAAACAATTTGTAGACTGTTCGACAAAACCAGCAATAGGTAGACAAAGGTAGGGAAATATATTTAGACACAGACAAGCAGAGGTAGGGTCCAGAAGTCAGAGGGCTAAATACAGACAAAGGTGGATGAGGCCAAATTTAAAGGCTTAGGAAGACAGATATGTATGAATAGATCTATAAATAGATAGATGAATAGATATAGGGTTAGATAGACGAGATGGAGAGAGAGCGAATGAAAGAGAGAGAGAGAGAGAGAGATGATAAGGAGAGAAGTGCGTCAGTGTGGGAGTCAGACACAGATAGAGAAATATATAACGTAGAGACTGACATACAGGGTGGGTAGAACCAATTTTAGGGAAAGTTATTAAGAGAGATAAAATCGAGACAGAAATTGATGCTGACAAATAAGAGAATAGAAGTAGTAAGAGAGAGATAGAAAAGCAGATATGTATACACGGATAGATTAAATAGAGATAGAGATAGAGATAGATAGATAGATAGATAGAGAGGGAGAGAGAGAGAGAGAGAGAGAGAGAGAGAGAGACAGACAGACAGACAGACAGACAGACAGACTGACAGAGAGAGACTTCTCGCTATTTTTGAAAAAACCAAATGACCTTTATGTATTTCCAAACGCAAATGTAGTTTAAAATTTCCAAAAAAGCTCATTCTTNGAGAGGGAGGAGAGAGAGAGAGGAGAGAGAGGGAGGAGAGAGAGAGAGAGAGGGAGGAGAGAGAGAGAGAGAGAGAAATTAGTCGATAGCTTAATAGAAAAAGATGACCAGACCGAGAGTTCGAAGTATAGATAGAAATTGATATACCAATATGATTTTTTTTTTGCTATGACTATTTTGCAATTTTGGAAGTGAGGCAATGTTCCACAAAATTCAACTAATGTAAATGGGCGCTTTTTATCTTGACAATATATAGAATGTATCATTAAAATGCCAGATCCAATAAAAATAGAAAGAAATCGAAAAAAACAACGAACGAACTGAAACGACCAACAACAAAAACTGGACTTGTTTTATGTCAATGTGACCTTATACTGTTGATTAAAATGTCTTCGACTATGAAAATGTAAGAGGTTTGAAAAGAGTTGATGAACAAACTGACGAAAAATCTAATAGAAGAAAACAAAATTAGGGTTTTCCATTATTTTTTTATGGTTTATAAATTGTCAATTAAAGTATTGTTTGACAATCTCTGATTCATATAAAACTGATCAATTTTAGTGTAAATAACCGTCTTATAACAAAGAACGACGATTTATTTTTGCAACACTGTTTTTTTTATATAAAATAGAAACAAACGATAAAAATCTTTTATCGCCAGTCAATAAAAAAATGGGAACTTAATCTATAAGGATCGAATGGTTTAGCCAATGAAATCACACAATCGGTTCTGAATAGAAAATATTTTTCTTATCTCCACTGTGAAAGTGTTTACGCCGATAAATTTACCGACTTCGTTGTTTAAAAGGTACTATTTACGAATAGATAACCTTCTGAGAAAACTTGAAAAAACAAAACGTAAAAGAAATTTCAGAGAGATAGCGGCTATTTAATCTTAACTAAGCCATATTTTGCAATATCCGTGTTGGACATATCGGCCGATGTTTACTGGACTAAGTTCACGAATAAATTAAAAACAATTTTAACTTTTGTTCATTTAACACAGACAAATCCACCCACCTTACCTTCACTCTTCGTAAAAAGATCTACTTAAATAATATTACTCTCCCAACGCGGACAATGTGCTGTACCTCGGCTGTACATTGACAAACTCCTGAGATCTTCCACGACTTCTTAACAAATGTTCTGATTTACTTCTCAAAAATAAAAGGTTGCTTTACAACACCATAGTTAAGTCTAAATGGACTTACGGACTGGAAGTGTGGGGTACAGCCAAACATTCCAACATCCCCCGTATTCAAACTACCCAATGCTTAATCAGGCGAAAAATACTAGATGCTCAGCATTTTATGTATCGAACCTAACAACACATACAGACTGAAATATTCCTTTCCTTCAAGATGAAATCCGTTCCCGTTTCCGCAAAATTTCACAAAATCTTCCCAACCACCGTAAATCAACTCATCAGAAACCATCGAACCCTCCTCGCCGACTGAAGAGACGATGGCCGCGAGATCTCCTTGGAACAGACGTTGGTATCATTGGAGTACTACCAATGGACATTTTCTCCACTTTTATTTTTAATTTTGTGTATATTTCCTTTCCCATTGTTACATGTTACCAGTAGTTGCAATGTACTACAAATAAATTTTAAAAAATTGTCCAGAAAAAGATTACAAATTAAATTTCCAATTTATTATCAGTGAGTGTTTTATCTTAAATAATTGCATTAATTCGTTTCGCTTATCAAAGAAACTCAAGCATTTTATTGCCGTTCCAAAACATAATCCCGAAAAATATAAATGAACATGAACAATGCATATGTAAATCACGCAAAACTATAACATAAATATGTACAAATGAAACTTTTTTTGGTTTCTAGAGCGTCTTGCCGAAAAAAATTTAATTATGCAATTTCTTTTTTAATTTGGCTTTTTGTCTGTATTTGTGCATGTAATTCGATATAAATGATATATTTCAATTAATTAAGGTTTTTAGTTGAGAAAAAAAGACAGTGTCACGAGCGGGATTCGAACCCACCATCTTCGGCTAGATACGCCGCTGCTCTACCACTTGAGCTATCGTGACCTTTTTTATCTCAAGTAAAAATCTTAATTAATTGAAATATATTGATTGGCCAAGCGGACCACTAAAACTAGTGAATTTAGGGAGTAAATGATATATCTATATATATATTTTTTTTAACGAGGGTATTTCAACTAAGAGGTTATATGCACCGTCTGGGAGTCGGTGTTCATGAGAAAAGCCCATTCGTAAGTATGCCGGTTCGAAAGCAGGCCTTTGGATTCAAAACCGGGACTTTACAGTGATGAGCGCCGTGTCAACGCCTAAACCGTTGCGGCCACCGACGCCCAACTGTTGAATTATTGTCTTTTTAGTCTTGTATGGGTAGTACATGGGGTCTTTTGAGTGGATGGGTTTTATTTATGTCTGCTATCCAAGTAAAGCCCAAGGTTTTGGAAGGAGAGATTCCATGTTGGTTCATGTTCACTGGCAAGTCTGTTTGAGCGTTTTTGTTCGTTCAACTTGATCCACCACCGAGTGCTTTATGAGGTCCAGTTGTTCTTGTTTTTATATGCTTGAACTCTCGTACGATTTAACTCTTCGCACTTCCCAGTTGTTCTTGAATTACTAGTTCGGCAAGAAATGCAGAGTCGGCCGTTTCCCAGCAAGAGTTCCCAGTGTCATCCCTGCCCTTCCTACGGCTTCCCTTCGGCCACTCTATCATCTTGGGATCATACCCAAAAGTACATGTCTCGGTTTGGCCAAAACCTATGGTAGCTTATCGAGCTTCCGAAGCGGGTTGAATAATAGGTCATGCGGCCATAAATTAAGGTCGTGCACAGCAGCGAGTCAGTTTCAGAAGTGTCGCCCTGTGTTCATCTTGTGGACGATGAACTTCGATTTTGCAAATTTAAGCAAGAGAAAAGCAGAATGGAAGCACAATAATGTAATAATAATCATATGGACGGTGGGAGAGATTTCTCAAGATTCATCTATTCATGATAAAAAAATGCTAATTGAATATAATTTCTCGTTCAAGAGTATCACGAAAGTGACGAAATACTATTCTAGATAGTTGAGTGAACCAATTAATATAATTTTTTTTAAATAAGTGTAAAGAGTTCGGAAAAATTCCAGGGGTTTTATAATTTATTGTAACATTGTGAAATGCTGAGCAAAGTAATTAATAATAACCAAGCTAATAGTTTTTATATCATGAAACTATGTACTACAATAATTATTGACAGGCAATAAAAGAATTATTAATAAATAATTGAAATAATGAAATAAATAAATTTTCTAAGATGAAATCTCAGAACGCATTTATTATACTTAATTAAAATATATTATTAATTAGAATGAAATTACGATTTATTATATCAAAGATTTACAAATTTTATTTTAAGATGATAGGGAAGGAAATCAATTGTCTTTTTCCCAATAAGCCTATTGTTTATTTCCTACCCATCATCTTATTATGGAGTTCAAAAAAATCAGGATGGACACCATCAAAAAATTAAATTTTATTGTTAGCAAAGTACAAAAGTAGAACGGGTAGAATTTGCCAAATCACTTACATAAGTGTTTGGAGTTTACTTTAAATTCAAAACAATGCTGTTGAAATGGGGGTTTCCCTTGTGTATGGTTTATGTAAGAATTGGTGGGATTTGTTGGGTGATGTCAGAGACAATTGGATTAAAGATCTTCTACCAAAGAGAAAATGTCGTATTGGATAGATTCCAAATGCCCTGGTAGAATAGGGACACGTGGTATATTATATTACGAAATAATCTTGCCAGTTTAATATATGTATATATATGTATTTGTAGATTATACAACATGATTTTGAAGAGGTTTTGTCCAAATCAAGTGATAATCTTTTGATCAAGTGATAATTTTTTGTAAACAGTATTTTAAAGATAATTTTCGATTTCACTCACCAACGATATATCGTGTGCGCTGGGAAGCAGGCTTTACCATCACAAGAGCGATGTATTTTTGTACGAACGTCCACTTTGCTGCGTACAAACGGTTCTCTGCCCTAGAACAGACTGAAGCCTGAACAATCAGCACATGAGAACGGAACGTGACATGTTCTTCCTCCCCACCGGGCTGCCCGGATCCCACCACGGCGCCGTTGATCGGCCATAAACGCGAAATGGTTAAGTTCGGAATTTTTCAGAGGACATCGGCTGTCGGCAGTGTTTAGAGTGTAAAGGGAAGATTTATTCAATCGAGACGTGTCCAATGACGTCGTCAACAAAACACGTATACTCTCTACTGCGTTCCTCGAGCTCAGTTCTTATACACTAACAGGCGAAAAATTCCACCCACTTGTAAAAAACTTGATTTGTATATATTTTATATATTAATCGAGGTTTCATGTTTTTTAGCGTTTCATAATTGAGTCTTTGTCTAGAAAAGTCAAAAAAAAAAAATACTAGGGAAAATGAAAAATAATAAAACAAAAAAAAGACAGACAGATAAAATTTGTTTTAACTTTTAGATTTTTAATTAACAGTTCAATATCGCGTATTTTCTCCTCTTGCCTTAAATACATCTCGAAGACGCCTCGGCATACTTTCTACTAGCCTGGTAATGTCTCTTTTCTGGAGGTTAGCCCATTTTTCGCCATTCATTGATGGCCTTTTGAGGTTATCCCATAAATGTTCGATGTGGTTCAGGTCTGGAGAACGGGCTGGCCATGTTAAAACCCTGACGTTATGCTGTTGAAGGTTGTACTATGCGAACGACAAGTGGACGAACATTATCGTGCATTAGAATAGGATTCTCGCTGATTTCATCGAGGATAGGCAACGCATGATGGTCCAAAATTTCATACACATAGCGAGTGGCCGTCAAATACCTTCCACGAACGACAACCAACTCTGTGCGACTCTCCATTGAAATTCCCGCCCATACTATCATTGAGCTACGTTGAAAAGGTTGGCTCTGGGAAAAATTACAGGCTTCGTACCTTTCATTCGCCTTCTCCACACACTTTCACCTCCTTCTGGAGATCATAGAGCAAATCTACCCTCATATGTAAAAAGTACAGCAGACCAATCGTCCAAAGACCAATGACTGTGTTCTCCAGCAGATGAGAACCGTACAACTCTGTGGTTGTCAATTCTGGTCCTCTTACGCCCCGAAAAGCCATCAGTCCATACTGATTTCATCTTCTTCGAGCAGCGCGTTCAAAAATTTGGACACCTCGAACTTCCTGGAGCTGATGAATCGCTTGAACAACAGTAAGGTGCCGGTTTGGCAAAATTCTCAAAGTCAATAAAACGGTCATCCTGTGGTTCTGTTACCCTAAGGCGTCCAGAACCGGTCCTTCTATGGTAGGACCCAGTTTCTCGAAAACGTCTAACAGCATCTTGCAGAGTTTCGAAAAGGGAACTCCGATGGCAATAGCCGCATACCTGATGGAACGTCCATCATCAATAAGTGCCACACCACGCGCAACATCCTCTAGCACTAAGTGGCATTCTTACGTTTAAAAATTGAAATTAAGAAAATAAAGATGAAAACTAAACAGTTTATTGCTTCACAATTCAAATGAGCTCAATGAACAATTTAAATTCCGTAAAAAGTAAACTTTGAAAAATCCTTTATCCTTGTTTTGGAGTAATGATTAAGTGTGTTTACCTCTAATTGTTATTCCCAATTTAAAACAGCATAAACGAATATTTATTAATAAAAACAATGAGGCAAATTAAGGACAGAATTTTCTTTTATCGAGCAAATGAAAAAAAAATCAATTGGGTGGAATTTTTTACCAGCCAGTGTATTTCAAAGCAAAACTCACAGTTACTGCCCACCCTAAAAACACAATAATGATCACCATTTGCTTAATAACTCAGTTGTTTTGAAAGAGGACTTTCATTATAAAATATAAACCAACTCTTTTAAACTTTTAAACATATCCACAGGAAAATGTAAATGGACCGTCCTGTACCACGAGAATCTACGACCTACACTAACTCAATTTGCCGACTATATGGACATCCTTCAGAAAGATGAATCGTATAAAGAGACCGACAGTAAACTACAAGGATAGCTGGACGAGACTGAACCCTTTGAAGTTGGAAATTCCACTCTTCTTAGATACACCAGAACAGAAATTTTATTATTTATTTTACTTCTATAGTCCACCCATTTAATTCGGAAACTATTATATTTAGCAAACTGGTCTTATTACAAACGCCGAATTAATTTTGACTAGAATTCTTTTTTTCTTTTTTTTTTTTCAAAAATTAAATAAGCTAAGCGTGAAAGCAACCCAACGATCCCTGCCCTATTATGAGACGATTCCTATCATAAATTAACTAAGAAATAGTCAATCCTATCAAAGTTTTCCTTTCAGTAAAAGTGGCATAAAATAAGCTGTAGAATCGAATTGTACGATAAAAATATGGTATTCTCATTTAAAATACCAAAGTTAGTGTCATTTCCCAGCTAAATGAGAAAGTTATGCGTATCGAAAAAAATTCATTATCTTTTCGATGTAAAAGGCTCGTAGGCACGTTTTTTTACGTATTTTTCAAGAAAAACGGTTAAAAAAAACCCCAAAAAATCGAAAAAAAATTTAATGTCTTTTTAGATGTAAAAGGCTCGTAGGCACGTTTTTTCACGTATTTTTCACAAAAAAATCGAAAAAAAATTTGTCATTTTTGATGTAAAAGGCTCGTAGGCACGGTTTTTTACTTATTTTTCAAGAAAACGCAAACAAACAAAAAAAATCGAAAAAAAATTTATCTTCTTTTTCGATTTAAAAGGCTCGTAAGACACGTTTTTTTACGTATTTTTCCAGAAAAACCCAAAAAAGCACAAGCCATCAATGGTTACTCAGTACAAAAATTAATTTTAGTTTATAAAGCTGAAAAAGCTCTGCTGGAAGCCCGGAATAATTACTTGCGATGATATAATGCACAAAACCGTGGCCTAATTTTCCCTTCAAACTTTTATTTTCTAAATATGGCGGCATAATTCTCTTAGAAGCTCTTCTAATAACTATGATATAAATTTTAATTGTAATTATAAACTGTGTTTATAATCGAGTACTGCTTGAGTTTATTTTAAAATACAAACAATTTACAATTAAAATACAAAATTTACAAGTAGGGTTTTAAGCCCCATTACAAGAACGTATCTTAGAAATAAATTTGGTTTTATAAACACAGTAAAATAATAACAATAACATTGATAATAAAATATTCAAAATAAAAATGACAATAATATATTCTTTAAAATATTAATTATTTATAATCAAATGATGAAACCACATTAAGAAAGAAAAGTAGAACGAGAAAGAAGATTAATGAAAATGGGAAGAAGAAAGGAACAGAGAAGAAAAGGAAGATTATTAATTTCGTTTTTAAATATTGAAATGCCATGGACTGAATCAAGCCGGCGTGGAAACTGAATGTACTTCCTGGCAAAGGAACTGACGGTAAACCTAGGTAAATATGCTACAGGTTTTCCAGTTTGAAATCATAGTGATTGGACCTTGTGCCAGGGAAATAAAAAGCTAGGAATACATTCCCGGAATATAGCCAACTTCTCTGATAGGCAAGTCAGCGACACCAATAATCCATCCCCGGGATTTCGCGGCATAGAGGCAATTGAAAGTTTGACTTGTTAGCCAAAGAGGATGCCAACCTTGGCCACTCTTTTTTTTATGAACTAAAAAATATTCTCTGACACCTACTTTTTCTCATTTTCTTCTTGCATTATTGCTCAAAATAATCTATTCCACTCTTGGTATTTCAGTTAATTTGGTGTTAAATCTTCTAAGCTGAAAAGGCCAAATTCTTTTTCAAGAAGCCCAAATTTTAACAATTTTCTCGAATGAACCCAAATATAGTGGAAGCAGTCGCTGAGGTTTAGCCTTTTCTCTGAAATCATTCATCCAAAAAAGTCACAGCCTGTTTTGGTGTTGTACCTGTGGATGTAGTTTCCTTTTGACAGAAAAGGCAAAAATCCACCAGAAGAATTTAAAAAATTTCTAATTTTATAGACTGAACTATCATTTGGTAACAGCTCTGTCTTTAGACTTTTTTTGTTTTCAATAGCCAAATAATTAAGTTATCTTAATTAGGAATAAAATATATCTAAAACACTGGAAAGAAACAGAGGATAAGATTATTTTAAAAAAATGGTTAACTGCTTGCATTATTAATAAAAATATTATTTTAATAGAAATTAAAAGCAAATAGTATACTAAATGTATATATTCTAATAGTATATATGTATAATGAATAGTTACAAAAATTTTAACAATTAAATACTCATACAGAGTAATAAAGTATCAACTCTAAACGATATTTTATAAATATTACTGAAGTTTACCGCCCAGTTCAGTTACACAGATGTGTTAAATCATAGAAAACCTGAAATACAGACAATTAACAGATGAACATCAGTATTATAAAAGCCAATATTCACCTCGATAATAGATGCGGCAGACCAAGCTTGAGTGGGGCAAGCGCCTTCACAGAAAGCACCATTGGCATTCGTCAACTCGGATAAACCTCGCCACGGATTGTTGACCAAGTGGTTCCAGTGAGTCGAAAGGTACTGTTTTATCTCAGCCGCAGCCCCTTCAGGATCTTCTGAATACCTCAGCTTCGCTCTCAGATAGTAACCGACCAACCAAACCCACTCCTATTACAAAATTAAAAACCGTAATTAATTAAGTTCTGACATAATATATTCATTCTATGTTTGAATGTGATATGCTAGTAATGTAAAATTTAATAAAGTGTGTATCACATATACATTTCGCAGTAATATAAAAACAAATTATTGAAAATCTTGGTAATACTTCTTAACCAAGTGATCAAAAATTAAAATAATAATGATATTTACTGTTTAATTGTTAAAATCAAGAGACTAGATATTAACATTTTTCAAAGTGCAATGAAGAAGGACAGCACAAACACTATTATATTAATTATATGTGAATAAAAGCAAACTAATTTAGCTTCTTGAAGTTGATGGTGGTGTTGGTCTTTGAGTTGGTTCAACATAAATTGTTTTTGTTGGCAATAAATGATAAATATTATCTTACCAAATTCATTATATTAATACACTAAATTTTAAATTTGATTTAATTTGGATTATGACTTTTTTTAAATTATTTTCTCACCGGCCCTTGGTGATAATTAAATCCGTGTGCAACTTTAAAATCTGTCGAATGGTTGCCATTATCGTAATCACCGCAATACATGAGATCAGTTGGATCAAGGGTTTTCATTCCAAGTGGGCCAACTAGCACTTTGACCGACTGGAGCGCTATTCTGGCTTTTTCCAGGTCAAAAAGCTCTGGAGCCTGAAAAATAAACCAATATGATTCAATTAAATAAATATTCAAGGAAGCTGGCACATCACACTTTTAAAGGGAGAGAATATTTCAGAGTCAATGCTGAGGATCAAACCATGATCCACAAATCAAACCACTCAGCTCTATTGTAATAAATACTAATACAATAATTATAAAATCACACAAATTACAATAAAACATCACTTTCTAATAAATCTCTCTATAAAAAAAAATACATGCACTTCTTTCTATGATTTTAATTTGTAATTAGAGTGCATAAGTGAGAATGAAATATAATTAGTTTCACATACAACAACCATTGAGATTAAAAAGTTTGGTCTCAGTCTGAAATCAGCCCAAGGTTGAGTTGCGCCTACGCTGTCCTTATATATGCCTACTCTGTTTACATATTCACTAACGGTCTTGTCTTCCACCCAAAACTCTTTTGTAAAATGTGATTTTATTTTGTCTGCCCATTCCGCCCATGTCCATGTTGTGGTCTCTCCTATAACATACCTTATATTAAACAGCTGTATACATATATACATAAATTTATATATATATATATATATATATAAATTTATGTGTAAACATTAGCTCCTTACCAAACTTATTAATTCGGGTGACACTGTTATAAGGGTATTTCCCTTTCTTGTACAATGTTGAAAGCCATAATATGACAGAATAAGACAGCCCTACAATTTCAACGGCTGAACCATCTCTGGGCGTAGCAGGTTTTCCTTTTGTACCAGCTTCGACGCTCGATCCCATTTTATCCATCCATGTTCCACAATTCCATTCATTCCCACCAAAAACAAAACCTATAAAATTGCATTTAAAAAAAAAAATTAATAGTTTAAAAACACATATATATGGGTGATAGAAAGTTACCAGTTATTGGATGAACGCCGATCTGGTTATCAAACCCGTGAATTGTCATATGTTCGTCAATTTCTTTACCAGCATTACGTTCCCGGAAAGTCACTCCTTGAAAGTGTTTTGTCAGAGCTTCTTGAATAACTTCTTCAAGAGGCTGATCCTTTAAAAATAAGGATATTCAAAATTTCACAAGTGTTTGCTTCTATTCAAAATACTTACTACAAATTCCAGTTCTGACTCGTCTGTTGGAAAGAGGCGGTTAACCTTGTCTTTAAATATTACGACTCCATTTGGCACTAAGTTTGTGTATTCCTTTATAGATTGAAGCCACCACCAAACTGCATCTCTGCTGTTGTACCTAGGTTTAAGGTCATAAGCATCTAACAAGTTTGGGATGAGACCATGACGCAAACATCCGCCATATCCCAATATGTGGTATCTATATTAAAAAAGAAGATATTTTTAATTTCAAATAGATTTTTGGAACAGCCACTCAAGTTTAATTTATAGTGCACTATTCATTCTTTTCTCATACTGACGTTAAACTATCCAATACATCTTAATTTTAATGCCAACGTTTTACAGTGTTTAGTTCAGTAAAAGAATATTTTTGAATTGAGAATTTAACTATGGTCTAGAAAAAGGACAGTCAAAATAACATATAAATTTGGTGCAACGTGAAAGTTATTTATGATTTTTGTTTCTCTTCAGATATGCCATGATACAATTTAAAAATAATTTCAATTGTTTTTAGAAAGTTACCTTGCTTCATCAAATCTATGGGTTAAAATTAAGAGTCCCTTAATAGATATAAAAGTGTCCCGCCCCCACGATCTCATGTAGCCAGATGAAAAATGAGGGAGACCTAAACATAAAGATTTTTTTAAATTATACATTTATTACTATGAATTTGTACTTTTTACCAGCTGCCAATGTAGTGCAAATTTGATGGTCGAAACCATCGGATAAATTTTCTATTTTTGGCCTCGGTGGAGCGATTCCATTCGACAGAGGTGGAAGTGGAGAAGATTTAATAATGCCTGCCATCTGGATAGAGCACATTGCAAGGTTTTGTAGAAATTCATCTCCTTCTTTAAAAAATCTAAAATAAAAGTTGAACATTTATAACAAGACATTCTATACATTGTTCAATGTATCTTACGCAGGCATTAATGAAATTGCTTTTTCTAGCAGAGCTCCATGGACTTGTGACAGAACTTTATAAAGCCCCCAAGGTCTCAGTGATGTAGGCAGATCGTCTATAAGTTTGAATTGCTTATGCAATTTATCTCCTACAAACGATTTGGGATAAATAGAATTAATGGTTAAATAGTTTTCAAAACTATTAATGTTGAGAATGGGATGAGAAAAATTACACTCTGGATATTTGAGATTTTAACGGAATTTAAAAAAAATTAAATATATACTTTTCCATAGAACACAATAAATAATTTGGTAAGTATTAACGGTTTGATAAAAGGCTCACAGTTTTTTTATGTGTTCTATAAGCAATAATTTGTCATTTATGAGTGATATTGTGTTGACAGCCCACCACTGAAGTGGCAAGAAGCCGAAACATGTCTGACAGTCATGATTGAAAATGACCATACTATAAATAATTTATTTCTATTCTATCTTTAAATGTGTAATGTTGATCAAATAAGGTATGAGCTTGGAATTGTATTTAATAAAATGAAAATCAATTTACCCAATCGTTCGGTCGACTGAAGTTGTTTCAACCTGTCTACAGTATAATACATATACCAAGACCCTTCTCTGATATTGGAACACAATGGGTGACCCAAATCATTGTTTTTTGCAATGATATCAAATACCGACATAATACCTGAAAATAAATAAGTTCTTTATACAAAAATTATTACTGTTATTATCATTACTTAAAATAGTTTTTTTTTTTTAAACTTTGCATCAATTGCTATGGGTTTGTATTTGAGTCATTAATTTAAAAATAAATGGCAAGTAATATTAGTTTTAAAATAAAACTAAACCTTGTATTCCACAATAAACTAGATGGCCATGTCCAGGGATGCAGTATGTATTTCCATTTTCTTCATTGCCACACCGATACAGAGCGTAATTAACATCAGCCAGGGAGAAATGTTCTATACAGTCCTGTATTGTCATCCCTTCGTTTATTTTCTTTGCTGCTTTTACCGCATTTTCCTGAGCAACAAACCTTAAAAAGGAATGATTATTATTGGAAGATTACGTTTTAACGTTAAGTTACTCACTTCAAAGCCACAACGGAACCTGGCTGAAAATCTGTTGTAAAGTTCACCCTTGTACCCTGTTCTGAAGAAACAAGTCGGACCATTTTGCCCGACGATATCGGTACATTTTCACTAATCTCAAGATCGTATTCTTGCAGGCCATTAATTACTGTTGAATCTTTAGTGAAATTGCTTGAAGGCTCATAACGTTTACCAGACCTTTTAAAACAATTTCAAAAAAGTATGTCTTTCCAGTGTATTTTTTTGGTCATACTCACTTGTGTTTCAAAAAGGCTTCAAAAATTAGACTGTGTGGAACCGCTTGCACAGTGACTCCCTTTCCTTCACCTGTCTGGTAATTGTTAGGCCACTTAAAAGCTGTATAAGCAACGAGCACAACAGAATCCAAGGTGTTCGGGTTGAATCTTGTCACACAAACAATATCTTTGTCAATTTGATCTACGAACACCTACAAATAAAACCGATTATAATGTGAAAAACATCTAATATTAATTTTGTCTGATACCTGAGAAAAACCTTGTTTAGCTAATTCATAATGCAATTTATTCAAAGCGCATTTTCCTGACATTATGCCGCCTGCAATTCTGGTCTCGGAGAAGTTCATGAAAGTTCGATCTTCCTTGACAACATTTATCTACAATGGATTTTGTCAGAAAAAAATTCAGTTTCAATTGAAATTTTAACTTGCATGGTGAGGGACGAGTTGGTCATAGCCGTAGGTGGAACCAGTAGCACAGGCTGCCATTGAGACAAGAGCCGTCGAAGGAAGCATATCATAAACGGTCTTTCTTTCCACTGGGCTCGAATTATCATGTGTGAGATCCATGAATAATGCATGAGCGATGTTTGACACTTTTTGGGAGTGTAAAGCGCCAATAACTGACCCTCCATAGCGGTAGACTAGGCGGCCAACCTCTTGCGAATCCCCCGCAGACATGCTTTCTATTACATTAAATTTTAGAAGTTTTATATTTATTTAATTTTTAAATAATTTTGTTTAGGCACTCACCTCTAACTAATGAAGATATTCCAATTTTGTTAATAAAAATGTTATCAATCTGATCTGAATTAGTAAATAATTCTGCAACGACATAGAGCTCTGGTCTAACTACACGAGCTGCATCTACTAAGTACTAAAAATTTGAAAAGAATTTCATACTATTACTTTTTGCTTGTGATTTTAATTCAATGAAAGCCAAGAAAAATAATTCTTTTAAATTTATATTCTATTGTTTCAATTTTACAATTTAATTTTGTTACTGTGATTAATTCAGTAACTTGTAAAATTTCAGAGAATGGGCTGTCGTCACCAAGGTTTACACTATATTTCAATCATCTGCTAGTCGCTTCCCCAGATAAGGCAAGTTATGCTTATTATTTGTTTTTATTTTTTGACCCTAGGCAATGCCTATTAGACTTGAAAGAACAACTGCCAACATGGAAAGACGCGCTGCTGCCACTGACCTAAAAGCTACCTAACTCACAATTTGTTATTGTCATTTATGAAAGAAAGAGACACCTTTTTGAGAGTGTGGATGAAAACTATTTATAATCTTATGGAAAAGGAGCAAACTCTCCAAGAATCTGGGACTAACTCTCCCAGGGAGCCCTTGTGATGGCCAACTCCACAAGGGGTACAAAGATTTTTTACACTCTGCTTGGACCATCTGATAGTTGTATTACCAGAAATGGCAAAATACACTAAAACTTTGTTGTTCAAGATACATGGTGCTAAGTTGTAATCTAATACATAGATAAAGACTTGCAATGTTTGAAGAAGAAAAAAACAGAAATAATTTCTTGTTTTAATTCACAAGGGAAATGTAAAAAAAAATTATCGGTTTATCAAATGGCAAGAATTCATCTTGCAACATGTCCTGTTCACATTCTCTCTCTTTTTAATTTTTCTTTCTTGGGAGGTCGTCAACTGACACTTGGTTCATAAAATTGTTATTTATTTTTATTTTTTCTATGAACCAGAGTGATTTTTCTTGTATTAATAAGCGAATTTTGCCCTTTTTTGTGGTTACAATGATTAGTCATGATTTATCACTAGTATAAATACACAATATGCTCAAAACCATAAGATTAAATGGTATAAATAGATGTTCATATTTTAACCTTTTAAAATACTAATAATAGTTTTAAAGTCCTTATGGGGGGTGTCGGAGGCCGCAAAGTTTAAGCATTGACACGGTGCTCATCACTGTTAGGTAGAGGTTCCGGGTTCGAATCCAGCGGCCCTGCATTCGAACCTGACATCTTACAAATGGACTTTTTTTTCAAAAATATCCACACCCCAAAGGTTCATATAACCTCATAGTTGAAATAACCTTGTTAAAAAAAAAGTCCTTATGAGGGGTGTCAGCGGTCGCAATGGTTAAGAAGTAGCAACTCACACACCCAGCGCATATTTCAATTTTTTTCAAATGACCATGAAATTAGTGAATTTAATGAATTAACTGAGGTACACTTCACTAAAGCTCTCCGTCGCCGTCTCAATTGTCGTCGAGAATCCAAACCAATTACACGACATTTGAAAAAAAGCAAAAGGAGGGAAAACTCATAAGGTGGGGTTGAGATGGGGAGTTGATGTCCGAGTGGATCGAGGTCACGATAGCTCAGGTGGTAGAGCAGAGGCGTATCAAGCCGAAGGTCGTGGGTTCGAATCCCTCTCGTGCCATTAACTTTTTTTCATCTTAACTAAAAACCTTAATTAATTGTAATATTTAATTGGTCAAGCGGACCACGAAATTAGTGAATTTGACCCAAATATCAAAACTGTTCAAAATTCCAAAGATTAGATGAGTAGTATTTATTACTTGTGCTACAGGTATTGGCGTGGAGTGGCAATTGTCCAAACGAATTCCATCGAAAATTTCAACCGTTCTTTCAACATATGACCTCATGTGATCCCAGAGATATGGGCAATCATCTCTTTTTTCACCATATCTGTACACACAAAATCATGCAAAACAAAAAATAAATGATAATATTAAAAAAAAGATGATATACCTTAATTTAACGCTATCTCCCCAAACGATCAGTTCTCTCTTGAGATAGACGTTGGATCCAAATTCTGCAAAATTGTTTAAAGGATCATAGTCCATAACCCAACCATTATGAGCCATTATGTACTTTGCTTCATCAGTAAACATCGCGTTTTCATCTAATGTTATTATTTCAACAAAATACCTAAAAACTCCCCAAATTTACTAACGATTCAACATTATTTACAGTAGGAAATTTATCACCTGTGCACAAGAAGATCGTCTTTGGTCACTAATGGGATTTTTGGACCTTTTTGATCTAGTCTAAAATATCGAACAGTCGCTATAGTGTTTTCGACAGCACTCTTTAAATGATTCTCAATTTCATTTCTGATTTCATTATTTTGAGACTCCAGATAATTTTTGAAAGCTTCAGCACATTTTTTTTGCCTTGTATCTTCATCAAAGCAGTCAACTCTGTAATTATTTTTTAACAAAAAGTACAATAAATTGTGAAATATCATGAGATTTATCTCCCCATGAACCTGTAGCTCGATAATTTCTTAACTGCCTTTGCTAATTGGTCTGTCAGATGTGTTGCAGCTTTTCACCATCATCAGTGGTGTTAACAAGACACCAACTACTTAAGATGGCAAAAAGCCAAGACAGACTGCAACGGGCTGACCAGAAACTACCTAGCTACAACAAGAACATTATTACCGTAATTATTCTTACCTGTATATGTTGAACTTCTTTAGTGCTAAACCCATATCAATGGTTGATTTCAATCGCCGAAATTGGGGATCCTGGATAATCGTAAGATTTCTGTCAGGGTTATCGATTCTCTCTGTCAGTGTTACATTTCTGCACTTTTCTTTGAATTCGTTCACAAGCAGATGTACATCCACTAAAAAGCATTCTGGGATTTTTGCTTCTGGTATCAAAACACTTTCCAAAAGGTATCTGAGACTCTTAAAAATTAAATTTCAAAATAGTATCAAGAGTAATTAATTATAGAGAATATTTTCTTTGTTGACCAACATTAAGATGCTCTTCAGAATTAATTTCTGCAGTAAGTCCCATTGTTTCATATACTCCTACAGATACATCGAGAGAAAGTTTATACAATAATCTATCTAGAATATAAGCTGGACGAAGATGAGGCGAGTTAGTCAAGTTGTAGGCACATTCTGGGTGATCTTTAAGCCATGGACTTTCATTTGCAGTATGATTCAATACTATATCACAAATACTTAATATCTGGAATTCAAATTAAAATAAAAACTTGTTGACCACTTTAATTTTTAAGTCTGTACAATACCTTCCATTCTTTTCTAATAAAATTTACAACTTCCAGAATGTCAGCGTCAGTCAAATTGTCACCAAATAATGGATTGATTTTTAACTGATCTTTTAAACTATACGCTGAATTGGAGCTACCCAGCGCCTAAGAGAGGAATGGAAAATTATTTCAAGAAAAAATTTACATGTATATGCAATTCAACCTGTATGGGCGTGAAATGGATCATATTATATCCACACTCTTTGGCCACTTGCAGCTTCTTTTTCCATGTAGACAATGGGCCTAGATTTTTGGAAATGTAAGTAACACATTGAATGCAGTCCAATGTCACGATGTCGCTGCCGATAATTAGTTCAGGTTCGACCAAAATATAGCCTTGGCCATTAATTTTGAGACTGTAATTGAATAGTTAGTATATATATAAAAAATGAAAATAACGTGAAACAACCTACCAATCATCAACAGTAAAACAATAATGAAATGACCCTGACCAATTAGCGATCAATTCTTTCTTATCCAATACCCTATAAGCCCTTTGGACAAAACCTGTGCCTTTCTGAGGGAAATCTGTAAATATTTTGACCTTATGACCATAAAGAGATGGTCCTTCTTTTATTTGTATAACGACTCCTAAAACCAGTAATTTGTTTTAACAAATCAACATTTTTTCTGAATATTTCAAAATGTAAATTTATATTTAATTAATTTGTTTTGATAAAAATGTTTTACCTTTGGGCACACGGAAAAGTTTATCCTCCTCATTCTGATCTTTGTTTATAGTTAGAACAACTCGAGGTAGCTCCATAATGATTTACAGTTTTGAATTCCCTTTGGACCTAACGATATACTGTTATTTAAAAAAGCATTAAACATTTCAAAATTACACTGATTATATATCTTCTACAATTGTTGACTTTATTACAAGACAAATTCAATATTATTAATGTTAATTAAACTTGTCTCTAGCTACAAATGTGTTCCTGGATTAAATTTGTCATATTTTATTAAGCAATGCAATTCCCCATAAGCAATTTTAATAAATAATTATTAAAATTATCAGGTTTTTAAGTTGACCTTTATAATCACAGTATCATGTTTTTTTGTTTTTTTTTTTAAAGTAATTGTTTTATTTAATACAATAATTGGATGTTTGTTTATTTTATTTTTGCTTGTTATTTTTCCATAACATGTTATATGCCGTATTCCTTGTTTTAGACTTAGATGTTTAAAAATGGCATGATTCTGTTATTTTTTCGGTAGAGATTATATTTCTGCAGAACGGAGCATAATTTTTGAATGGCAAATATTCAAAACCAAAGAACAACAATAAAAAAAAATACACATTGCATTTTCTATACACTGATGGACAAAATTAACACACCACCTTTAAATTTTAATGCATGTAGGTTTATTCATATTTTGCGTACCAAAAATATGAAATTTAATGAAATATGGTTGCAAAAATAAGAAATTTAAAAAGAAAATGTTTATTACCTAATTAAAAAATATATATTGATTAAAAAATTGAAAAACAAATAAAAGTTTTTTTGTCCCCTTTAATACCTAGTAAAAGGTTTTTAGGTTTATTTATATTTTGCAAACCAAAAATAGGTTTGGTTGTAAAAATAAGACATTGGAAAAGAAAATGTTTATTAACTAATTAAAAAACAACACAATTGAATGATGAAAAAATAATAATCATGTAAAAAAATACTGTTTGTCCCCTTTAATACCGAGTATTTCCACCTCTGGCTCAAATCACGTTCGTTAAAAACTTTTGCATTCCTTGGAAAAGATTTCTGGCAAAATTCTGATGAATCCTTTCCCATTCATCAAGAAAATCCAACTCTTCTAAGATGTTATGATCTGGGTTTCACCGTTGTACTCGTCTCTTAAGTTGGTGATGTGTTCAATTGGGTTCAAATCTGGACTCTGAACTGGCCACACCAAGCATTCAATTCTGACCTCATTCACAATACCTGCTCTATAGGGCAGGACGTTATCCTACATTAGCAAGAATCTCTCATCGATGTGGGGGGCAAATGGTACATCTGTGAAGAGATCTTCCTCGCACAACAACCAATTCAATGTGGGTGTCCAAGGAAATGCCACCCTAGAACATCAGTGAACCACAATGGAATGCCACCTGACGAACCGTACAGAATGGGGTGTACCTTTCTCCTGAGCGTCTCCATATGAAATTAAGACCATCTGAAGATTTGAGGCAAACTCACCTCATCTGTAAAAAGAACTCATCCCCAATCTTCCAATTCACACGTTCCTATGCAAATTGATGCGTGGTCATTTTCTGAGCTGTGGTAAGGAGAGGTCCACAAAGCCAGATGCCAGGCCCTGAGGTTATTTTTTTCAACCTTCTTCTTACATTCTTGGAGGAAATGGAAACATTTCTTATCTCATTTCCCATAATGTTGCACTTTCATAGAGCCTGATGAATTTATCATCACATGTGTAGACCTACGTTGACCCTACCCTGGCCTTCTAGTGGGAAACCCTTCATAGAGAGATTTACACTCAATCTCCTGACAACTTCGCACTGGCTGTATCCTTCCGCCAATAATGTTACAACTCTGACACTGTCATACTCGCTCAAAGGCCTGACTGGAGCCATTGAAAAAGGTTTAGTTATAAGAATAATATCAAATGAAATAAACGAAGGAAAAAGATTAACTGAATGCAATCTTTAGGTGCAGCTGAATCGAAGGGCAGAGACTACTTTTTTGGTGTGTTAAATTTGTCCATCATTGTAATTATTAATAGATCACAAGTGCAATCGCATTTGATTAGACACATAAGGACCGAACCAACTGACACCATTTGCCAGCATTGCCAAATATTCAGAATTTACATACTTTCACCAATTATTTTAAACAGCGTACACTGTTCTGCATGCTTCGGCCAAAATGTTAGTAATGCATGCAGAAATTATTCACGAAGGGCACAATCGGATTCGACTATTAAAGACGGTTTAGTTTTAAAAAACAAATTCTGTAAGGAAAGTGGTTACCCTTGTTGAGATCTTGTCAACAGACTACGGAGAGGCGCATTTAACTACTTACTTTCTAATATTTGTAACAAATATTACTTTGAACCACTAATTTTAAAACTTGGAGTGGGCTTTCTCCTCGCCCTGGCAAACGAGTTAAAATTATTTACAATTGGACAACAAAGACTTAATCAACTTAAAAGCCTGAAAAAATAAGAAAGTGAATTATTGAGGACGTTTTATTATATTAAACTATCATCTCCAAAACATATTTAATAAATAAGACAATCTAATCAAAATGATAACACCGCTCGAAAAACTTGTAACAGTTCAACAAAGTACATTACGTAAAGGATATTTGATAATGAAAACAACAAATCGGGGTCAAATTTTTATTGGGAATTTGAACCTAGGGCCAAAAAATAATTAGGCAAAACATGGGATGGGCAAATATTGAAGAAAACAACATTGGATAATAACCTACCTATATTTTGCGTATAACAAGAAAAAAACGTGTATTAAGGTTTATGTTTCAATTTCAAACAGGATTTAGTGATTTACATTCAAAATTTACATGTACAGTATGTACGTACACATGCATAAACTTGTACACTGAGGATACAAACGTACAAGCACAAAACAATTAAATGAACCGAGTACTTTATGTGTGAATGTCTGAAGAAAATACATAAAAAGATGTTAATAAAAACGATCAGTTGATCCTGGGTCATGTCGGCTATGCTAAATATAAAATAAACTCGGGTGTAGGGCGCTTCGAGTTTCCCATTTCGCCGGCTAATTTTCCAGGTGAAAAGCTTTTCCGATCGATAAGGAGTGGAAAACCCTTTATTTCCCTTGAATAATTTAATGTTCTCCAAATTTTCATTCTTAGACGTGCTCATTACGATTTTTTATACAGTCTAATTGTAGAGATATTCACTCCATGTCCAGTTTCCAAATGTTAGCTTTTTTCTTTTGGTGTATAATTTTTTTAATCGATGGATTTTCCGTATTGGTCAGTGTGTCCATTAATACATACAGCTTTGTACAAAAGTAGGCGACCAGGATTCATTTGTTCAAAATTTCATATAAATTTTACAAATAAAAAATTGAACCATGTTCCGCCTCATTGATGGAGCTATTAAACCAAACAGTGATTCAGCTAAATATCTGGGAATGACTAGATGCCAAGCTGAGATGGAAATAGCACATGAAGAAAAAAAGGGCGGAAACAGGTTTAATATGTAGACAACTATATTTATTCGCACTTAAAAACAACTTTTCTGTACATCCATTGATGCAAGACATCCTATTTGTCATTGAATCTCTGCAAAATCAGGGAAATAGAGTAGTGTGGATTCCTGGACACTGCGGAATATTTGGCAATGAGAATGGGAAACGACTTCTAATGTCAAATTTAGGGAGATTAAAGACTGTGTAAAACCTTGGGCCTCATCTCATAGGGGTTCCAGGCACAAAGCAGTTGTAGGCTTAGAATTGGTCATTGTAGGCTTACTCATTCTTATCTCATGGCAAAAAAAGATACTCCACTTTGTGATGTTTACACAGAAAGAATAACAGTTAAACACATTTTGACAAATTGCAAAAAATATGAAGGAGAAAGACATTGGCTGGAAATTCCAACCAACATCAAAGACTCGCTTGGTGATGACTCCGACCAAATAGACAAACTACCAACTTTCCTTAAAAAACCTAAACTAATTTCTGAAATATGAAGATAAAATGATATAATAATTTAATACAAAAGAATATTCATTTTATGCAATAATCTGTATTTTACTCAATGTTGGGAGGTGTCTTAGGGTGAGGTTTGGGTCCAGGGCGCGTGATATTGCCAGGGCCTTGATTCCACTGTCGGGGAGGGGAGTCCCTGGGCTGTGGCCCACTCACTACCCAGCTTGAAAGCTTTTAAGGCGGGAAATGACCCAAAGCGGTTGATCGCCTTTTCTAATTAAAAAAATAAATAAATGAAAACAAAGTCATAAAGCCTACCTGGGCATATGGTATTCAACTATGGGGTTGTACCAAGGCATAGATGTACATGTAATGTTCAGGGAGTGTATTATACTGTGCCATTTAAGCACTATTGTATCCCCCATTCTATATTTATAACTAGTGAGACCTAGTTCATCGAGAAACTTAATTAGTAGGCCTAGGTTGTACATTCCAAAACACATCTTATTGTGGGCAAATGTGGTGCCACAGTTTGATAGTAGGTGTGTTGATGTCTCCTCTGCTTCTTTAATCTGCACATGCCATGTTGTGCTATACCAATATTCTTCAGATGCACATTCAGTCTGCAGTAACCTATTAAAACCCTGTCAGGATTTGAAAATTTTTCCACTTCCTTTTATGCATTCTGTTGTATCTTTCCTTACAAAATTTACTAGAAGGTTCTTTCTTGTATTGCTTATGTCTAATGAGTGAATTCAACTGTTTCCTCATTTTCATTTTGTCCTTTTGTCTAAGGCACTCATTAATGGAGTGAATCCCTCTGCCACAGAAGAGCTCAGGGCTTATCAGAAGTATGGCAGCCTCTTTCCTTGCATGGACGTCGGTCTCTTTTGACCTCTTCTCCCACATCCTGGGAGCTAGCAAAGGGTGACTTTATTTTGCATACCTGAACTATTTAGTTTAGTTTTACAATTCAACACCACCTTTGAGCTAATGTTTGAACTTACTGTTTTAATGGCTGTATTCTTGTTTTTGTACCCTTAGTTCAAGTTAAACTGGGTACATCATTCAATTTCTTTGACTGGAAGATATTGGTGTATTTTCCCATGGTTCTGAGCATTTTGTTCCAGGACCGAACAAACTCCTGTCCCACATTCTTACGTTCTACATCCATCCGTGCACAAGGGGATGGTAACGTTCTCAGCAGGGAGGCTTTTTCCCTTTTAATTTAAAAAAAAAATCTGTAAAATTAATGGTTGGTCAAGTAAGACTAATTTTAACAAATAAAAGGAAAACAACCTTTAAATATTACTGCATTTAGTGAAAGCATGATGAAAGTACATGTATAAAAAACAGTTTAAATTAAAAGGGAAAAAGCGTTTAGGAACTATTTGAATAATATGTACTGAGGCTGCGATGATGAAGGTTTAAACAACTAAAATTCAGAGAGAAACTTTTATTTGATGTATAAAAAGCATGTGAGAAATACCTTCCAGCTATTAAGTACATGGGTGGCTCAAAACCCGAGCCGGCACTTACTGAGGACTGAAATGAAATTTTCTGCCAGAAAATCATGGCAATTGAGCTTTAAGCTAAGGAGTTTAAAAGGCACAAAAGATTGAAAGAAACATCTACCTTGATAGGCATGCTTATACTTGGTGAAATGACACCCCAGGCTGGTAAATTACTTGCTAGGTAATTACAAAATCATCTTTATTATGCAGA
This sequence comes from Cimex lectularius, assembly GCF_000648675.2. Taxonomy (NCBI): domain Eukaryota; kingdom Metazoa; phylum Arthropoda; class Insecta; order Hemiptera; family Cimicidae; genus Cimex; species Cimex lectularius. The sequence continues at coordinate 287,544 of NW_019392743.1, forward strand.
AACATGTTAGTAAAATAATTTAATTATTAGTTTACTATTTTTTCGCTAAGGTTTTTTCTATTTGTTCAATTTGCTTATTTCTGCAATTGCTAATCTTTTGAAGACTGGAAGATGATCAGATGACCATGCCTTAGATGTTAAGAAAAAAAAAGTCCGTTTTTATATTTTATAAAGTGTAATTTTCTTTTGTATACATATATTTTTTTGTAATTATGATTGTATTTTAATGAAAATAAACATAATTCTATCCTCACTGTTATGGTCTATGAGGCAAGTTTAATCATTTTTTGTGCTGGATTTGTTACAATACCAAAACAGTGAGCATAAGAAGACTAAAATAATCAGAAATTATCTCTTTTGATCTCTTAATTATTTTTAATATTTGTGACTGTTTGATTCAGTTGCTCTTGTGAACCAGTGGTATTTTTTTAAAATTATCTTCCACTATTCATTAGACAGCAGTAATTATTACATTTATATTAATGACATAGTCTGAAATTAGTCTAACATAGTCTGTAAGCAAAATCAGGTTAAAAAAAAATTCTGAGATTTTTAATGTACTTCATTATATTTTTCTCTGTTTATATTTTATTTACACAAATATATTTAAATTAATTTTACATTGCACTTTATAAGAAAACATGTATACAGCCTTTGCCAATTATACAACGTAGGCTTTCTAAAATTAGACAGTAAAACTTCTATATTTAGAAGCTACACCCCAGAAAACTTCAGGTCTTATCCAAAGCAAATAATACTCAGTGATATGTCATGCAATTAATGAAACAGGAATGGAAGAACAACAACTATGTAATATTTTACATATTGAATTAAAATATGGTTTTTATAGCTGTATAAACTATTTCCAATAGGAAATGTACATTCTATCGTACATTTATTTCTCACCAGTATGCATGAAAAGCAATGTATTCTGAACTTTTGTTTATACATTTAATTGAGGTAAAAGTAACTCTTAAAGTATAAAATCAACTTAACTTGCATTCAATAATATTGTGATTAACCCTTTTTACGATGAATTTTATAAATTAACAATGCTTTGATTTACACTCTTAGTGAAAAATTCAACAACAATTTAGCTTATTGCTCTGCACTATTTGGTTATAAACGAAATAAAATAATAACAATTATCTGTATGTTTTTTTATTTTTGTTTTATTTATTAAACATAAACACACAAATTCTTCATATAAAACTTTTCTATTTATCGTAGTTCTAGTAAGTTACTCAACAGATCAAACAGTTATATTTATTACATTAATCCATAAATGTATTTAGTAGTCATAATTGACCGTATTAATTATTTAAATTAATTGTCTTTTCACCTAAGGTTGAGTTGAGATAAAAAAGAAGCTTTGAAAATATGGCAAAATATAGGAAAATTTGAAAGGTTTTAAATTGAGATGAGAAGTTTGTGTCTAGGTGGAATGAAATCGCGATAGCTCAAGTGGTTAGAGCGTATTAGGCCAAATGTCGTGGGTTTGAATCCCGCTCATGACACCAGCTTTTTCATCTCAATAAGATCTTAGATAAAAAATATAATTAATTTAAGTTACATTTATTTTCATTTTATAATGTTAAAACAGTTACGGAGGAAGATGACCAAAGTCCTTGGTGTTCACTTCCTGACATCATTATGGAACAAGTGTTCTCATATCTGAACGTAAGGGAGAGATATTATTCTTCGATGGTATGCAGGAGATGGCGCGATGCATTTTATTTACCGTATGTCTGGTCGATATTTACGTTTGAAGAATCGACGCTCACAAGGAGGCGGTTCAATTATTACTCTGGCTGGCAAGTAGGTCAAACATTGCAATTTATTTCACACAAAAAAAATTTAAGGGAATGTTATTTATATGTCTCAGTTCACTTTGGATCACCTGAGGGCACAACTGTGTCTGGGTACGGTGGGCCGGCACTTCCGAGTGTTGATTTTCAGTCCGATGACAAACTTCTACAACATGTACGAGTTTATGAACATGGTCTCTTATTATACCGAGCAACAGGGGGCGGACAAATTCACTGTAAAAGGGGTTGGAAAGAATATCCATACCCTGAGATACACATTCCCCTGCAGGCTGCTATCTGGTGATGATGAAAACCAGCAACTGCATGTTTATGGGACTGGAGGTGATTAACGATACCGATTGCTTATACTTTTTCAAGAAATGTACTTTTTATACAAAACAAAATCATTTACTTTATAACACAGTGATAGTAGTCAAGAGAATGAAATATAACACAAGAACAATAATTTGATCTCAAATTGAAAATCAATGTAAAGAAAAAAAATCCAGAAAAGAAATCTGAAACAAAATAAAACAAGATACATTAATTTCTTATAAAAACAAAGTAATAAACACAAGTAAATATAAACAATGTTTTAATTTGCTTTGAGGTAAGCTGTTGGCTGCTGTCAAAAGGCTAATGGGTAACCTGAAGAAGCTGCGCCGTTTGGAACTGATAGATCTAATGCTCGACAGTGCCGAGGCGCAGACACTGTTAGACGACGTCTGCTCAGATTGCTGTACAACATTGAAGTTTCTTTCAATTATCAATTTCACCAAGGGCCAATGTCAATTAATTCATGTGGGAGTATTTTTAAATTTGCGAGTAAGTGAAGTGAACCGACATAACCCAATTTCTAAAAATAAATATTTTCTCTTTGCAAAATTACTATTAGGTTTTAGTTCTAAGTCCACAGAATATTGGTGAGGACGCTTTAGAATTGCTCAGCTACACTAAACTTCGACACTTGCATCTGGCACAAACCAGGCTCACGCCGTCATCCGCAGTGCCTTTGAGCCCTAAAGCATGGAAGCTGGCAGCAAAAAGGAATACAGACATGAGAATCCATCTGACTCTGAGTTCAAAAATACAAACGGACATAATTTGGCAAGAGGAAGCACCTGTTTCCACAGTCTTATTTGACTCACCCCACTGTAAGGTACTTAATATTCAGTTACGCTAGGAAAAAGATAATACTTTCTTGTTATTTTTATTTGTTATTTACATACAAAACCAAAATTTGTTTTCAGTTGGAACCTGAAATCTTAACAAGGGTAACACTTTGGTACAAAAAAAGCTTAACTGTGTTTGGCTATTTAGGCCTGCCAAAGTATTCACAACCTAAGTCGTTTAAGGAAAGAATCGATCCACTTTTACTTATGCTAATAAAGGACTGCACACAATTAGAGACTTTGGTAGGTACAGAATCAAATTACTGTTACTTACAATTATGAAGTTTTAAATTAAATTAATCATGATAAAAGTTCATTATTTGGTTGATTTTTTCTCACAATTACGAATAATTCTGAAATAAATCCAACAATCAGTATATGATTTCCTTCTGTGGGATTAAGACAAAATAAGGACTATCATTGTTTTTAAACAGAGAGATACTTATTTCATTTTTTCCACCTTTTATAATAGGACTACCAACAATGCACATAACAAAAGTTTCTTTTGCTGTCGATAAAGTTGTTGATTATTTTTTAAATTTATTTTCTTAATTAATTAATTTTTGTTGGTAATTTAGAAATTTTTTAAAAATGTTTTTGTTTCTCATAAAAGAAATGAAACATTTTTAAGAACTTTCAAATAATTAAGGTTTTTAGTTGAGATAAAAAAGCCAATGTCACGAGCAGGATTCGAATCCATGACCTTCGGCTAGATACTCCGCTACTCTACCACCTGAGCTATCGTGACTTCGATCCACTCGAACACAAACTTCCCATCTCAAACCCACCTTTTTGAATTTTCCCTCCTTTTTGCCATTTTTCGATGGGGTAGAGCTGTGGCGTATTTAGCCGAAGATCGTGGGTTCGAATCCCGCTTGTTACACTGACTTTTTTATCTCAACTAAAAATCTTAATTAATTGAAAGATATTTATTGGTCAAGCGGACCACAAAAACTAGTGAATTTTTGAGAACATTTTGAAATATTTTTAAGAAGGTGTGAAGTTATAGGGGAGCAACTTGTTGAGCCGTACTTCAACACCAAAAATTTAACAAGCGAAAGATACTTAACATCTCAATTAATTATACTTTTTATCAAAAGTCTTGGTTGAGATGAAAAAGTTACTATCATCAGCGGATTCGAAACCACCACCTTCGGCGCTAATACTTGAGCTATAGTGACTTCAATCCACTCAGACATCAACTCACACAACTCACCTCAACCTACAAACTTTAGAATTTCCTTCTTTTTGCTATAGTAAATTCACTAGTTTTCGTGGTCTGCTTGACCTCTCCGTGTCCATTACATTTGTCGCCATGAATCAAATAGATTACATGACATTTGAAAATGGCAAAAAGGAGGGAAAATTCAAAAGGTGGGGTTGAGATGGGAAGTTAGTGTCCGAGTGGATCGGTCACCATTCTCAAGTGGTAGAGCAGCGACGTATTTAGCCAAAGGTCGTGGGTTCAAATCACGCTCGCGACACTGACTTTTTTATCTCAACTGAAATCCTTAATTAATTTTTGTTATATTTTCAATTTCAAATTGTTGAGTATATTGTAAAGACGTTAAAGGAAGGTAAAAAGGAAAAAATAAAAGTTAAGTTAATAAAAGTAAAGTTATTATTAAACATTTAAAAAAAACCTATGCATTCAAAAAGAGGTCAATAACTTCATTAATCTTAAAATTATTTGGAATAGTTAAACTGAAAATTACATTTTTGCCACGAATTTCAGAGTTAAGAATAGTTCAAAATTGGTCACAAAAGGTGTTTATTGTTAAAATAATTTTAAAATCTGTTTAGGGAAATTTGGATTATTTAAATTATTTATATAAGCCAAATATACACATGTAAATGTACATTGTCGAACCTATCACTTTTGCAGTCCATCGGCAATTCCAGCTTTTGTAATTTCAATAAATTGCCAGTTGGCCTTGAGAATCATCCACCCAGGGTGTTCAGAGTCCGGGGTCAGACCTCGGTTTTATCCGTCCAGCCGCTGAGGTATGTGCTCTGAAAGCTGTCTACGGCTATGTCAATGTTCTAACACAATCAGTTCCTATTCTTTTCACATTCTGACTCACTCTTAAATACATTCTTACTTATTTACATTCAATTCACTCATGGTGGTGAAATACTTGATATTACACACTACAAATAATAAATACTTTCACTCTCAGCACACACTAGGGGACACAAAAAAGTCAGTACTATATACGATAAAACAACCCTGTTCCTTCCAAAAATCAGAACAGGGAACCCAGATAGTGCTCGAGCTCGATGCTCATTAGGGCGGCAATTCCACAAGCTCTTTATATAAAGCCATGTAGGTCCACCCTTCAATTAGTTGGGACACACTGAGCAACCTTCCTCTGCAAGCTACCCATATGTGACACAGACACATACAAGGGGGGCTTTGGCACATTTTTTTTTCCTTTTTATTTATCATTTTTATAAGTGTCTGTGACAACCACATATGGCCTATACTTAATCGGGAGAGAAGGACCCTTCTTCTATGGGTCAGTTAGCCTATGACGGCGCCATCATGTGAGCTTCTTTTAGGGAAATGATAATCCAAAATGTGTATCAATTTGTTAGATATTGTCTTAGATATTTTATTTTATCTAGAGCAATTGGGTCAAAATTTTTACATCCTGACAATTTCAATTCCATGGGCTGTGTTGGGATTCGAACTCAGAGCCAAATGGCAAATACAAGTCTAACCACTCGGCTTCCCAGTGGTGTGTTATGATATATTATAACTTATGATTAATCAATAAAAAGTATGTCTTAAGTAAATAAATGATAATCCTAATGTATAAAATAGAGATGTGTAATATTTAGTGAGTGTTATGTAATTATTATTTAAAGATCGTGAAAAGATGACCTCAATAAAGGTCCAAACGTTGGCACGATAAAGAAAATGTTTTTCTAAACTTACAACACAGAAGACCGCATCTCACGATCTCTAAATAATAAAATAGAATTATGAGAAGTTGTCCAAACTTTTTTTTTTTGTAGATAGTTCGTGAAAGGATTTCAACAGCAACAATTTTATTGATTGTGGACAATGGGCCGTCACTGAAGAATTTTTTTGTACGAAGAAATGCTGTTATACTGAGGTGCGATTGGCCTAGAAACCCAAGTTGGGATTCGAGTTACTATTCGTGGTTGAGAAACGGGGCATCTAGTTATGATCAAACTGAAAAAGAAGTATCAAAATGTTTTGGATACAAATGGCAAATGTTGTCCGACAAAGAATTCAAAAAACTGGACATAAGACTATACTGAAATATTTTGTGGCACTATCTAAGATGAGTGATATTGGATTCAATATTCAATAAGATATTGAAAAGAATTGTTAATGATGAGGGATAAAATGTTCATAAATTTGTAACGTACTGAAAATTAAATTCTTAAATAATGACACTACCTTGTTTCTGTTTATGATCGGAGTCGTGGCATAGCTTTATCAAATATGTCTTTTTTAATTTTTGGGTAGTCAGGATGCAAAGCCAAAACACGTTGGCAGGTTGCAATAGCATCGGCATAGCGTTTACTTTTCAACTGGTTGTATCCGAGCTTATAACCTAAAGATGGGTTTTTTTCTCTGCACAGGTTCCACGATTGTAAAAAATGCTGGCCTGCTTTCACTGAAAAATTGAAATAAATCAACAGGCCTTATTGCAAATAAAATAAAATCAAAACTCACGGTAGTTTTGCTCCTTTTCAGCGATGACCCCGAGAAGTTCGTAAGCCCTCGCACTAGACAAGTTGTGAGTTATTACTCTTTGAAGAATATCTGAAGCCTGTTGTTGCGATCCGGCCTGAATATAGAGCTCGGCGAGAATAAGCCAACACCGTTCAAGATAATCTGCTTCTTCAAGAGTCCAAGGATATTTTGCAAGTCGTTTCAAAACAGCTTTTGCCCGTGCAGACTGACCTTGGTCAATGTAGCCCATCCCTAACCCAAGAGTTGCTCCTACCCTAAACAATTTTGACAAATATAGTTAATACATATGATTTTTATCAACTACAATGTGAAGCTGAAGAATGAAACGAAGAATTTCTTTTTCACTCATCAGCAGATATTGAGAGAGACTTCCCATGATTTTTTAAGTAAAAAAAATTGGAATTACATTGTCTTACGTCTAGAATCTTCACCTAAGGTTGGCTATAATTTTTATTATAAATAAGATTGTCAGAAATAAATTGAAAAAGTCTAAAGTGCTCTTTAGATTTAATAATAAGTTACATCAAGAAGAAAATTCATTTGATGCATTTTCACAAACATGTTAAAAATTCAAAGAACGTATTACAATTAGAATGTTACTTTTGTAGATTGGCAATTTCTTATAATTTTGTTATTTCTATCCTTGCTATTTTGTCTGCCCGTTTTGGCCTCTCACTATCTTCAGAGGTGAGACAAGCAAGCCCTGCCCTAAGTCCGTTTAAACAAAATAATGCCAATCAGCATAATATGCTAGAAATTATACCATTTAACCTGACTCAAACCAAAACAGTGAGGATAGGCTGTCCAAAATGATAGGAAATGACGAAACTACAGGTTCAACATCTCATAGACTTCAAAAGGAAATCTCAAAATTTATTATTATTATTGTGTAGAGAATGCGAATTAACCAGCAGTTGATGAACAATTTTTTTTTCATAAATTGTTCAACTCTTTAGTCTTTAGGATTGAACACCACATACGCCTTAAATTAAAAATTAGGATTTTTTTCTAATTTATTGCATCATTAGTTGTAATGGACTAACCTGTGTGTCTCATTGTTGGTCAAAGTTGTGAAATCAATTATCGCCTTTTCTATTTCAGATCGGTCTTTTGTTGCTAGACGTACAAAACTTGTCAGTAAAAGAATGCCATTTTCTTCGTCTTGATTTTTAGGCTTTAATTCGGCGAGCAATTTCTGGGCGGTTGTTTGGTCTATGCAAATTTCAATCATGTTATGAACCGCTTGGCTGCCCCATTCAGGGTCACCCCTCGCACCACTGAAGCAATTGACTGCTAGTTGGAAATTCCCTTTGTACCAGTTGTACAGACCTAAAAAAAAATTATTGATGTTGGTTGTCGAAAAAACAACATTTTCAAAAAATATATATACCTGTGCAATAATGAAGGCCTGGGTGATTCTGATCTATAGACTTGGCCATAGTTAAGTAAGGCAGTGCTAGTTCAAGTTTTGCAGCCCTTCTTGCCACTTCGATGAGACGTGCCAGAGCAACCCAATAATCAGGTCTCCTCGCCAGCAAAGAAGAAAAGTGTGCCATGGCTGTGGCAAAATCTACCCTCCTCAATGCGAGATCGGCGACCATGAGGAGAGCAGGTTCGTTCGTGCTGTCTTTAGCGAGTAATGATTTGCACAAAGACTCACAAGAGTTCCAGTCGTTCACTTCCATGTAAAGTTTCGCCAGGGCGATTTGTATAGACGAATCCCCAGGGCTATAATGCAAGGCCCTTTTGTAGTAATCAATCGCAGCATTGTGGTCCTTTAAAAGATTAGCGTAAACGGCCATTTGTTGACATAATTTTGTTGACATTGCTAAATCAGTCCTTCCACTTTCTTCTTGAGCATCTTTTAACGTGTTCAATGCTTTGTTGAGGTCGCCTACTTTTTCATAAACCTAGAAAACAGATAAGAAATCAACTCATAATTTTGTTTATCATGATTCATGAGAACCAACTCGATGTTATATGGTTGGACTGGTCATGTATGATCTGGTGATACAATTTCAATGTACTTGAAATCATAGATTGCAAAATGCAAACAGATATTCCTATTTGTTAACTTTTTAAATTATTATTTAAGGTTTAATAGTCCTTTTGAAAACTACATGACAATTAATACATAATTATCATAAGAGTAATTTTTCACTGAAGAATAAATATAAACAAAGAAAGATTTATAATTGTTTACCTCTTGAAATATTTACTTTGAGTGCATTGAGCAGTTATGAAAATAGAAAATAGTATTTAATAAATCATTTCAGCAGTACTATCATGTTGAAGACAATCGCTAATCGCTACTGCTTTTGAACAAAATGTGTGCAAGCCTTCGAATGGGTATGGTACTCGTGGATGCTCTGAAAGCTTGAGTGACTTTTATCTACTACCTGTTCCTAAAATTCTACTTAACTGGCGGATACTTTCAAGTCATTGGCTCCTTTCTATCGGCTATTGCACATATGCAAGGGTACCACAAGAAAGTATCTTAAGACCCATACTCTACACAGACCTTCCTACCATTTCTGAAATGATCTTTACCACCTGTGCTGACCACCAAAATCATAAAGTAATAATAATAATCCATCTTTTTAAAAAGATTGAACAATAAACTCACTCTACCATTCGTCATTTCTCATAAAGAACCTGTCATTTCTACCAGAAAACCCATGCCATATCCTTTCAGCAGTGGTTCAAGCGATGGAAATGGCAATAAACAAAAATGTGAATGTATCACTTTCAACCTTTGGAGAAGATGACTGCTCTCATCTATAAAAGCATACCCATCCCATCAGCACATGTAGTCTGATATTTTGAGCTATTCACTGAACTTATATAGAACCCACTCAGTACTCAAAAGACGAGAGTTAAACATTTCAGACTTCATAGATTGCTGGACAATCAAACAAAACTGACTGACAAAACAAACGATTTAATTTATATAACTATTTTAGGATCAATTTGTACATAAGGCATGCAACTTTGGTGTTCATAAAACGTTCCAACCTCCAACTTATCCAACCTCTACACTACAAAATCCTCCGAATCATCGTCAATACTCCTTTCTTATCCAATATTATCATTCAAAATGACCTTCAATAAGTCCTTGAAGTCGTGAAAAGCCACTACAAGAAGTTTTACAAATAATTATCTAGTCACACAAACGCTCATGGAAGAAACCTTTCATCCCACTCTCTCCCTGCTGGCTGAAGCATCATTGGCCTCATGACCTTCTAAGTAACACTGAAAATGATCAACACTAATATATATATGAATGACACTAATGAGTAGTTCCTCTTTTTTTCTTAATTATGTATATTTTTTGCATTCATTTTGTTTTATTTTGTGTTTTAAGATGTTATCAAATTTACTTAAGTGCAGCAATTGGTGCAGGTTTAAAAAAAAATTACCTTTGCCAAAATGAAAGCTTTCTTTGATAGAGGAACGTCGGCCAAAGCTTGTTCTGCTTTATCAGGTTGATTAAGTTTTAACTGTAATTCAGCCAATTCCAAGCATCCATCATCACCTTAATTTATCAGAATAAAAAAATGTATACAGTTTGAGATAAAATAAAGATAATTAAATACATTTATTTTATATACCTGATGATTTATAGTATTTGATCGCTTTCTGATAAAGATGACAGCGGACCAATATTCGAGCAAATTTACAGGACAAATTTGTTTTGCCAGCACTGTTAAGCATTGCTTTTTCATAAGTTTGTACCGCTAATTCAGGCTCCTAAAACAAGTTGATTCTGAAACATTACACAAAACAGTTTTTTAAGCTTTTCTAAAGTTCATACCTGAATTAACATGTAGGCATCTCCCAACAGGACGAGATTATCTGGATTTGGGTCGTTTTCAACTAATTTTCTGTAACAGTTTGCGTAGCCATGTCCGTCTTTTAAATTGTTCAAGTAAACATCAGCCTTTTGCATCTGAGCCTGAAATTTTTTTGATTGTCATTAAAAATAAATTTTGTCATAAAAAATTGACATTTCAGTTATTTATTTGCACAATAATGCAAATCATTAATGGAATAATTTGTTTGATAATGAAAAACCAAGAATCAAATTCGATTCTTCCACTACAATAAATGCAATTTTCTTTTTTCATTTTTTAATAACTGAAAGGTCTTGTAAATACAAAAAATTCGTAGGAATTTTGAGCCATAAAAACAATAATAAATAAATAAGTAAATTAAAAAAAAAAAATTATCCATATCACTTTGAATAATACAAGGGTACATGCATACAAATACATAAATGTAAACTTTACTTTTATATAGTTAGGATTTTCCTTTGGTATTTCTGATAGAAGAGCTAGCGCTCTTCTCACATCACCCTCCAAAGCGCAGAGTTGGGCCTTTGCAATGACAACAGTTGATTCGTGTTCTGTCCCTTTTAACAAATCATTAGCTTCCTGAAAAATTTTAACAATAATATTTTTTTAAAATTATTATAAAAAAGCATATAATAAAATGTACCTTTAAATCTTGTGCTGCTAATTTTAATTCATTTAACCTCATGTGAGCACCGCTCAATTCTGCAAACGCTGTACCCAATTCTTTCTGTGTCAATTTCAACCCTCCTATTAAAATTTACGAGTGCTCAAAATTTAGCAAGTCTTATATTTATTTTGAAGTTTTATATTTAATTTTTTACCTGGCCCATGTGCTATAGCCTGCTTAATGTTGTTAATGCAGAGAATATCATTTCCTTTATGTTTATGGACTAAACCGTTTAATAGATGATATTGAGGGTATTCCCTTATTTTAAGATTATTGCTCAGCCCATGTTCTAATTTCATAGATGCCAATTCAAAATCTCCCTGTATTCGATGAATATTTATTTAATTAAAATTTCCATAAGTTAAAATAATTGTTAATTTATTAACTGACTTGTTGCAAATGTAAAGTGGCAGAAAGCAGATAGGCATGTGGGTTTGTTGGATCTACATTTTCTATGACGTTAGAAAGTGTATTAGTAGCATCGGAATAGTCTCCTATTTCAATTTGAGCTTTAGCTAAGTCTAAGCTTGCGTCTATCAATCCAGGGCAGGTTTCTACTACTAGATTTAAAACCCTTATTCTTCTTTTATCGCCAAAAGTCTGAAAAAGTCAAATAAGTGATCCAATTAATTTTTTGGTTTTATAATTACAAAGAAAGCACAAACCGTGTTTGGATACATTTGCGATATTCTCATCAAGAGTTCAGGGTCTAGATCGATTAAATATTCCGTTCCGAATCTGTGCTTAGAAGCCTTGCTCTGCTGCGTAGAAACTGCTTTGTCCAAAAGTTCCACGGTATTTCCCAATGACAACTTAGCTCTCAATAAAAGCACTTCAGAATTTTCTTTTTTCTCATCCAATTCCGTAAGAAGTTCAACTTGTTCCCTCACCTCGAATGTGTTTTAAAAACATTAATTTATCGAATCATTTAAACACACAATTTTAATTAGTATATCTCAATACCTCGGCTGTAACTCCATAAAGAGCCAAATGCACGATTGAAAGATGCGTCAAGGATGCCGATGCAGAATCATCTTTGCTCGCTTCCTTGAAAATCGTTTCGGCTTCTCCGAGTCTCCCGGCCAAAAAGTGCAAGTGCCCTACTTCAATTAGTACGTGAAGGACGTGTGAGCCAGTCCTCATGGCGCTTTTTGCAAATCTGTCGAGTTCAAGTAAAACCAAAAGGTTTTTCCCGCAGCATCTGGAAATTATTTAAGAATATAACTTGAAAGACTTCTAGTACTAAGAAACTTTAAGAAACTAAGTTAAAAAAGTGACATTACAAGCGGCCCATAGACGATCAATATTATTGCACAATATTTTGGGTTGTGCAATTTAATTGATCGTGTGTAGACGATATTGAAAGTTTGTGCAATACATTGCATGATTGACGAAAAGTTGAAAATATATTGTACAACCTGGAAAATATTGCACTGTCTGTTGGCATTATTGCGCAATATCAGTCAGTTTGTGAAGTACAGCTAGTAATAAAATATTGCACAAACTTCAATATCGTCTTCAAACTATTCAAGTTCATTGCACAAACAAAATTTTGTACAATATTATTGAACGTTACGGGGCAACCGTCAAATTATTGTGCAATCTATATTGTACAATAATATTGACCGTCTATGGGCCGCTTTAAGGCGGAGCCATAGACTATCAATTACATTACACAATATTATGAATTGTGCAATATTTTGCCTGTTTAGGGTTAGTATTTAAGTTTGCTCAATGATTGAAAAAAGTTTGAGCAAGTTTAATTTTTATTGCACCATGTAGGGTTAATATTGCACAATAGTTTTAGTCCATGTGTAGCGTTTGTATAAATATGTATCAAGATGTCATTCAATACTATTGCACAATAAAAATATTGTGCAATGTAGGTCTAGGGATCTCCTAACATAATGTTAATAGTTATTAATTTCTAAACTCTTTCTGGAGTATGTCTGATATAAGAAATTAAATTTATATGCTCTTTATAATAGTAATATGTATATAAAGAAATTAGAATTACCGTGAAAATACAGAGACCACTTTTAAAAACAGCCACCAAGCTTTTGGCTCCTGTCTTTCCAATTCACTATGAAGCTTTTTTAGCACTGGAAGCGACTCTTCATATTTTCCATCAATAACCATTTTCAAAGCTCTTAACTTGTAAATGAATACAACTGTAATCAGTATCAACAAAAATGTGTAAATTAAAGCTACTTACTTGTAAAGCTACAATGTTGTCAGCTTGAATGCCTAATGCTCTCAGTGAAGTATCCACAGCGTGATCCCATTGCCTGTTGGCCAGCTGCAGCTTCATTTTCTCCATAAGTGGAATCACACCTTTAGGGTATTTGACGACAAAAGAATTGACTTTGTTAAGTCCGTCTGTCGGAGAGAGAGACAACACTTCACCCAGCAGAGCCTCAGCATTATTTTTATTCTAAATTGTAATAAAAATCATTCTAAATTAATTTCATCGATGTTTATGAATTATTAATTTACCTGCTGAAGTGCTGTTAGAAAATGCCTATTTGCAATTTTATTCTTTTCTAGGGAGAGGTGAATCCACCCTAATAAACATTGAACTCTCACCAAGCTCTGTTCACTTTTTATTTCATCCAGAATTGATAATGACATGGTGTAATTGTTAGCTAAATAGTGATAAAGGGCTTCATAGAATGGATCTCCATTCGAATGCCTGCTTTCTTCTATCAGCAAAGCTTCCAGTCTCGAAATCGCTTCTCTATCCACAACCTAAAATAAAAACTGTTACGATTTCTCACCAATACAATTTACGATGTCCTTACATGGCAGTGATTGTGTGCATAAATTGAAGTCCTTATAGCCGCTACAGCACATTTCTGTTGGCTTAAAAATGGTTTGAGCGTTTCCAAAGATTCAGATACTCTATCGAGAAAGACGAGGGAAAAAGCTCTGATCATAGCTACTCCTGGATCACTGATATTTGAACTACCCTCTCGAGCAGCAGTTTCGAACCACCTCTTCCTATAGTAGTAATGCGTGTTGAAGTACTCCATTTTTTTATTCTACTATTATTTCTTTGTATTCTGGTCGTGGATTGTCCTTGACAAATTTGATAATAAACGGACAAGACAGTTTTACTTTGATTTGATTCTTAATGCAGTAATGTAATACTTCCTGAAATAAATAATAATTGAAAAACCATGCGATAAAGGACAAACATTTACATATTTAAAACATTAATAATAAAATAGTAATTTTGAAATTTAATTACAATTTTTTAAGGAAACAAAATTTAAAATTGTTTTGCCTCTTCAAAAATATAAAAATTGAATAATAGATAATTAATGAATGTGGATATCGTATTTCATACATCAATGCCTAATTAAACAGTTATAAAAGAGTAACACATTACAAATTATAATTTGTATGCAAGGGATTTTTAAGAATTGTAGTAAAACAAAACCGATGACTCATGAGTACCTAGGATTACATCTGGAATTATGACAAAATTGGAATGACCATACCAAATTGTCTAAGGATAAAAACATGGGCTTAAGTTTCTCCTAGAAAACTGATCTTAAGTACAAAAAGACTCATCCAGGATACTTAGCTTACTAGACAGATGTTCATAGCAATAAAATGCAAAACAGAATTAGATAGCACTCTAGGATGAGGGAATAATTTCACCTTAGTGTCAGGAACCACACCCTAATGCAAGGAATTGTTGTTGGATAGAAGAGACCCTGCAAACTCCAGAATTGGTAAAAAAAAAAAAAAAAAAGTGTATGTATGTACATTAATCTCAAACTACCAATTTATTAAACAACAATTCCTCAATAAATTGTTATGAATCAATAGTTTGGTCATTCCCCATCATTTTAGTCTATCTACCATACTATTTGGTCTGTCATACATTTCAGCTTTTTGCCATCTTTACTTATAGGTGGAAATTGACCTGATTTTTGATTTTACAATAGGAGGAGACTCATCAGACTCCTTTTGTTGGGTGTGCAAGCTATTACAGATTATTTAAAATTAATTATCATTTTTAATTTTACAATAAGAGGATATTCATCAGACTCCTTTTGTTGGGTGTGCAAGCTATTATAGATTATTTAAAATTAATTATACTTTTTATTTCAACCTTAACTTAGATAAAAAGTATAAATAATTTAAATAATTAATATAATCAATTTTGGCTACTAAATACATATATGGACTATTATAGATTGTTGATTCGTTGATCTAGCTAAAGAGCCTTTTGCCCTGTATTCTCATAAGGGAGGACTTGCTGCTCCTCCGCTAGGTTTTGGCTATGAATACAAACTCATGATGTCGAGAAGCAAATCATGTTTTAAAACCCTTAATACCGTGTAGTAAGTAGAGCCCTTGAGTGCACCCTGGCTGGTTGCGGTGGTGCTGCCTGTCTCGCTACCTCTGGAGATTCACTTCTTCTTGATTGAAACAGACTCAAGGCCAGATAGCCGTTAGTCTTTTATAATGTTACCGAAAAGAGAAAACTTTGGTACGAATGAACAGACCAAAATGATAAAAAATACCAAACTAGAGGTTCTTCACTCAGAAGCCAAGAATGTTCATCGCCTTACTATAGTGATAAGGCTAGTGGAAAAAAATGCTGGACTATATTTGTCCGTCAATCTTCTCTTTTTTTGCGTACTATCATTTATTTTATTTTGTATTTTTCAAAAAATGTACCTAATTCTCAAGTGACATGTAAATTAGGCACCTATGAAGCTACTGGAATGAGTGTTTTGTGAGCACAACGGTATTGTTTATTTTTGGCAATGACGTTTTGTGAGGTTTAAAAAATATATTTGGTGCTCTCGATGTGACAACAGACAACTCTCACCTCTGTCAAAAGGCAATACAAATCGAAATACAGACAAGTAAAATGGGAAATTTAAATTAGAGTCTAAATGGTCAAGTCGTTACTGTCGTCATGGCAATCGTTTTGTTGCGTCCAGGTCGCCCGGGTGTCAATCGACCGGCTGCCAAACTATAGGAAACCAGTGCATACTTGTGCCAACAACTGCCCGAGGCCGAGTTTCCTGAAGCCTATCGGGACGAGAAGCGTTTTCAGGTCTAATACGCCGTTCTGCTTTTCGTAGCGGACGAAAGCGACTTCTAAAAATAAAATAAAAATAAAAACATACAAAAAGTAAATTGTGGAGGAAGACACGGACTTTTCGACGACGGAAGGTTGAGGATGAATTTCTTCTCCTCCTCGTTGTGCAGTACTTTCCTCAGCGGGGCAGAACTATGGATGAACTTGAAATTCCCCAATTTAAAAAAATTCAACAGCTTATTCATGTAAGCTCTGATAGCGATTGAGAAGATTGCCTGATCGAAAGTGTACGCGAGGACGAAGCGCGCGGCGTCGAAAGGCGAAGTTCACACTTTTCACCTCCTTTTAAAAAAAACTATTTCAATTTGACATTTTGACGTTTGAATCGAACGCCGGTCTACCAAATGTTTTTGTTACCTCCTATTTTCCGATTAGGTTCGATATTTAATTAACGGATTATCGATAGCGGTGAAAGCAGACGCCGCGTGGAATGGGCGCGTTTTCAACGATACGCCAGGACGGCGCTGAATAAGCGAGTCAATAAGTCCCACGGCTTAGCGTCCAGCGAGCATCGCATCGCAAAGCGAAATTATACAAATTCGGTCGAATCGTATAATCGTATAAATCGGGTCTGATTCAGATCCAAGACCGCCAGAGTCGGATTTGATCCTCTTTGCGGTCCCGGTCAGTGCCCCTTCCGCCGAGGCGATCGCCCACTGCGCGCCAGTCGCTTTTCAACGCCCCACTCGTCCAGTTCGTCCGTTTCTCAAGCCACCTGTTGACTCAGTTTCACCACTCTAGGAAAAATGAGGGAAATCGTACACATCCAAACCGGCCAATGCGGAAACCAGATCGGAGCCAAGGTGACTAGAAAAGAGTTTTTCACATTTTCCAACCCGGGAAAATCGCCGGAAACTCTCGCCCTTTGTATTGCGACTCCATATCGTTCACTCCCTCCCTCCTTCCCTCGTCGGTAATTTTTTCCTCACTAATTTCTGCTTTCAATCCATTCCAAATTTTAAACACAGCTTCCAATTTTGAAAAGGGTATTTGTTAAAATAATAAAACGACGATAAATTATAAAATCAATGGGATCCTTTATGTAGGAGAAGAATCCGGCCCTCGTGACGCCCACATCGATCCGACCATGTATGGTCGCCGGGCACAGACTTCGTTGAATTTTTATTTTATTAAATACTTTACAATTTACAAATAAAATTTTTACATCGCACTTTAAACAGTTTTGATTTACAATTTGAATAAATAAAACTTGGGAGTACAGAAAGGACATGTTGAGAAAAGTCAATTGATCCTTCCGTTAAATTTTTTCTCTTTGATCTACAAATATATATTCCTTTTTAGCTAATTATTTATTAATCATTAAATCCTATCTGGACAGATCTACTAAATATTATACAAAAAATTATTTGTAAAAAAATTAATAATAACGCCTTGTAGCCGTAATTTTAAACAGTGATGACCTCTGACCCAGAAAAGGGATTCTCCTTAGGTGATTTGCAGTCTGTAGATTATAGCTGTAATTTCCGCCATTTATGTTGGGTTTGTTCTTTCTCTACAACGACCTTGTTTTATTATTGCATAAAGGAACCACCTGCTTGCATTATTGTGAAATTTCCCCTTTGGGGGTCTGAAGAAGAAGTAACATTTATTACCATCATAATTTATCACGATATGCGTTCTGACTCTTTTAAAGTGAAGTGCGAAAAGCATCTGCGCTTTATGACCTTCAACTAAAATCTCTATGACAATGCTATATTTTTTTTTCTTTTATGGCAGTGCAGTAGGTGGGGAAAAATTAGAGAAAAACTGGCTGACACTTGTAATTCAGAGTTAAAGTAAGTTATAAGAATTATTTAAGTAGAAGCCATACAATTTGTGCATAACGGACAACATAATTAGATAATTTATATATATGTAATATGTAAAATACTACATACATTGACCTCCCTTTGGGGGTCTTTAAAGCGATGGATAGTTCAGTCATTTCTGTAATTTTTTTTTCTTTTCTAAGACACATTTCAGATTTTTTCCTATTCAATCCTGCGCCTGCAATATGACAAAATGAAAAAAATTAATGCTTTGTTCTTCTGGTATTTCTATAGAATGAATCATCTTTTGTCATTGCATCACTGGCTTGCCATCTGCTTGGGAACTTTGTTCTGGAATGTTTTTAACTATTTTATTCTAGCTGCAGAGGCTCCTCTGCTTTCTTCTAACCATAGTCCAACTGCTGAAAGGGCCCCATACTTGTTCAGTTCATTTGGTTTCCATGTATGATGTCATACGAATAATTAACTGAATTTCTAAATTCTATAAATAAATTAAAAAAAGATGGCGTTGGATAACTTAACATAAAAACCTACTCCAACCTTAAATATCGAACTGTCAACCCCTTAGGCAACACAAATTAGCAATACAATATTAATTAACAATCAAGAATTAAAATGTATTGAACTGTCATTGGACGTTTGTCACGCTGGAGGCTCTGCTCTCCGTACATCACAGGGGCCGAAATTGAGAAGGCTAGACTAATATTATAGGGCAAGTGTATGCTAGACTTTGGTGCAAGAGGAGAGACCAGGGGGACGCACTAAGATATATCAATAAGTTTTATTTTAAAATATATACCCTTATTATATGGCAAAATTTTGTTGTTTCATGATTTAATTTAATTACACTCTCCTCCCCTTTATAGAGAAAAGGGATGGGTCATAACTGTACAATACTTGTGACTTTACATGGACAAAAGAATAATAGACACCACGTATGTGTGATGCCATCTGACCAATCAAATAAAGTTAAATCGATGTAACGTCCAGCTTTTGACTTAATCTCTAGGACCCCGATTCATTTTAGTCAACTGACGGTTCATAAAAGTCATTGACATAAATCATATTGAAAAGGAAAGTGTTTTCCTACTTGCAGCATACAGGTTTCTTCAGTGCACAAGATATATTCAACCATTCTTGGTACATCTCTTTTTCTTTACTGATTTTCATTTTTCTCCTACAGAATTGAATCATCTATCGAAAGGCAAAATGCTTATTTTCTTTTGCCACCCATACAATGAATTTTTTGTAGCAACAGCTCGCCAAAAATATAAATGAAAACACACAATTAAAGGAAAAGATGGAAAACTGAGTAGCTGCCAGTTTTTTATTTTTTCAGTTTCGATTCAGGTAATCTTTATGGGTTAACGAGGTAAGTGTGTTAACATGGAAATCCCATATTCAGTTGAAAAGACAGGAAGACCAGGAGGTACTACAAAGTAGGCTACTTGGTCAAAGATCTAATTTACAACTCCATTTTCATCTACAAGACTCCTGAAACAGATATGAACTGAATTGAACTTATTGGGGTCGGTGAAAGAATCAAATTCTTATAAAATCCTATCCACTCTGGAAGTTAATAAACACTCCTTTCAGAATTTCGAACCAAATCCCAATGACCTTGATATTATTAAATATATATGTTAATTTAAAAAAAAAAATCATCCACATTCGCTAGTCCAGCAGTTTTCTTGACCTATTATTCCTCGAAATTGCACACATCGATTGAAGTGGTTATGACGCTGAGAAATTGATTGACCCAATTTAAAAGGATGTCGCCAGCGGGTGTAACAAAGCTATCTTATCATTATGGCGAAGTTGTAAGTTCATTTTAGGGGGTAATAAAAAAGAATTTAGAAACCCTTGTCTTCAAATATCAGCGTTTTATTTTTTTTTTTTTTACTTTTCTTTAAAATTTCTTATCGCCTTCATATAATGCGCCAAAGGTTTATTTTCTTATTTAATTAATTATGAAATTTAGCTTTCAGATTTTTTAATAGATCAATGCTGAACTTGAACCCATTGTTCGATAAATAATTATTTATTAGTTTTTAATGGAATGTTAAATTAATAAATAACTGTTCTTTGAATGAATCAGTTGTAGTGCACTAGGATGGAATTCAGGGACTGGCAAAACGTGAGATAACCCGGGCTTCATTCCATATGAAAAAATGCCTGCTTTGGCACGTTTGACAAAATAATAGTTTACACTTAGCTTAATTGAAACACTTATCTCACTGTTTTCTGGCTTAAATGTTATCATTTTTCTACAATTGCTTAATTGCTGAAACTCATGTCTAGAAATCAAGTAAAATTGATCTTTTTTTTTTTTTTNTTTTTTTTTTTTTTTTTTTTTTTTTTTTTTTTTTTTTTTTTTTTTTTTTTTTTTTTTTTTTTTTTTTTAATACTAGGCACAAGGTATGATTATTTAAACAAACAACCTTAATTACAAAATATTCTGGTTGTGGTGTGCTCCTTGATTAAACCTAGAAATTAGAGGACCGCGGTAGCTGAATGGTCAGCATGATAGACTCTTGGCTCAGACCACGCGGTCGTGGATTTCATTCCCACAGTCACTCCTGGCCCTTTTTTTCACACAACCCTTCCCCTTCCACAATAGAATATTATCAACCGAATTATACTCAGGCTAATATGCAAGCTCACAAGGCCATTACAAAAATAATAATAATAATTAAAATTAAAAAAAGTAAATACAAACATAATAAATTAAAAAATCTAGAATTTTAGTTTTCTGAGTTTACCTTTTTTCTAATGGAGATCCTTGTACTGCTTTGATTTTTGATCATTTAAGGTAGGGTTCTATATGGCCATAAAGAGGAATGTTGAGTGGAAAGAAAAATTGATTATTAATATCAATTAATTGACTTAATACCTCCAGGATTAACTACATTCTAAGCCCTTTTAATCAATTTGTTCCATTCCACATACTCTTCAGTTCGAGAACCCTTTTATTTAAAATAAAACTTTTTTTTTCCCCAATGCCTATGCGATTGTTGATTCATCATTCGGCACCTTGCAACCCAATACAATTTTACATTTAGGGTGGCACTGCTGCTCATTTAGCGTGAACCAGGGGGGCATGTCTACTAGCTGTATGGACGTAAGCAGCATTTACCCCCTAAAAAAATAATAGTAATAAAAAGATCCTACGTTGGTTTTCTAATCCCAGTGGGTTGGGTGCAGCTAGTTCCACTGTTTTGATCTAAAGGATTGGAAATTTTTGATTCCCAGTTGCATTAGTACATTACTTATTTTTGTTGTGTAGTTCTGGGAGATTATATCTGATGAACATGGCATTGACCCCACTGGAGCCTATCATGGCGATTCTGACCTTCAAATTGAAAGGATCAACGTATATTACAACGAAGCTTCAGGTATTAAAACATAAATATTTATACGACTTAAAAAGGTCTTTACAAATGAAACATCTATTTTAATAAATAATCTGTCCACAGGGGGTAAATATGTGCCTCGTGCGATCCTTGTCGATCTTGAACCAGGGACGATGGATTCTGTACGATCTGGCCCGTTCGGGCAAATCTTCAGGCCTGACAATTTTGTTTTCGGCCAGTCTGGAGCGGGAAACAACTGGGCCAAAGGGCATTATACAGAGGGTGCAGAGCTTGTCGATTCTGTACTGGATGTGATCAGGAAAGAGGCTGAAGGATGCGACTGTCTTCAGGGCTTTCAGATGACACATTCATTGGGAGGCGGAACCGGTTCTGGAATGGGAACACTCCTTATTTCCAAGATCAGGGAAGAATACCCCGATAGGATTATGAACACTTATTCTGTCGTTCCATCGCCCAAAGTAAGGGATATTATAACAATAAATATTTTAACTTAAAATTGGCATTATACTCATAATTAATAAAATTATATATTCAATTTTAATATTCATTTATTTTGTAGGTGTCTGATACTGTTGTTGAACCGTACAACGCAACACTCTCTGTGCATCAATTAGTCGAGAATACCGATGAAACATACTGTATTGATAATGAAGCATTGTATGACATTTGCTTCAGGACTTTGAAACTGTCCACTCCAACTTACGGAGATTTGAACCATCTTGTCTCCCTGACGATGTCAGGTGTCACTACGTGTTTAAGATTTCCCGGTCAGCTTAATGCCGATCTTCGTAAACTCGCCGTGAATATGGTTCCTTTCCCGCGTCTCCACTTTTTTATCACTGGTTTCGCACCGTTGACGTCCAGAGGTTCACAACAATACAGGGCTTTAACAGTTCCCGAACTCACTCAGCAGATGTTCGATGCCAAAAACATGATGGCTGCCTGCGACCCACGACACGGACGTTACTTGACTGTTGCTGCTATCTTTAGGTATGCATTTATCATACAAATTTTAATTATATTATAACAGGTAAATCAGCAAACTTGAACAAGTAAATATTGAAGCATTAATTAGATGTAATATTGTACACTTTATGAAATATATAAATTTTTAGGGGTCGCATGTCAATGAAAGAAGTCGATGAACAAATGTTGAATATTCAGAATAAGAACTCGTCATACTTTGTTGAATGGATTCCGAACAATGTGAAGACCGCGGTCTGCGACATTCCACCTAGGGGCCTTAAAATGTCTGCCACTTTCATCGGAAATTCAACTGCTATTCAGGAAATATTCAAAAGAATATCTGAACAGTTCACAGCTATGTTCAGAAGAAAGGTGAGTAATTGTTGATTATTGGTTTTATAACGAGAAAAATTAATTTGTATTTTATTTTAGGCTTTCTTGCATTGGTACACGGGAGAAGGAATGGATGAAATGGAGTTCACAGAAGCCGAATCAAACATGAATGACCTTGTGTCTGAATATCAGCAGTATCAAGAGGCTACTGCAGACGACGAAGCTGAATTTGATGAAGAGCAAGAACAGGAAATGGATTAAACTCACAACAAATAATCTCCTTTTTTTATAATCATCGATCATTCTTTTGTCATAACATTTTTTTTAATCTAACCCAATCAGTTTTGAATTATTCCTGATTTTTTTTTTTATTATTTTGAAGCAATTAATAATTAAACGTCTTAAGAATTCTAAAAAAATTATATATTACATAATGTGTTCTTTTTATTAATAAAAACTTTATGTAATAGCTTTTCCTGTTTTATTTATTTTCCTGCTTATGACCTAAGTACTTATAACATTTTAACAGTCCCTAAAACATTAGATCTCGGAAATAATGCAACTCTTATTCATAAACGAGCCATTCAATTTTTCTAACATTGACTATAGCTCGTAGATCATGCGGTCATGGGTTTGATTCCCACTATCGCCCCTGGCCCTTTCTTCTCCCCAACTACATATATACATTAAACACATTCATACATTGACTAATATGCGAGCTCATAAGACCATAAAAAAAGTAACTCAAGATGCAGACCATAATTAAATTATTGAGATAAGTTTTGCCAGGTTGATTAGTTAATTATAGAGAAAAGTCACTGTCATAATGATGTTTTGATATCATTGGAGTGTTTATTTATTTCTTATTTTAAATAGATATACAGTAAATTAGGAGCCCATATTAAAAAAAAGTAGGAAACCATTACAGAAAAATGTATTGGCTGATAGAAACCTTCAGTCCTGTCAATGTTGATGATCCAACTCTGTGAGATATTCAATTCACTAGTTTCGTGGTCCGCTTGACCAATTAAGAGATCTGTGAGATAATTGAATCTACAGTGTCCAGTCAACAGACCTGCAATAATTTAAATCATTTTTTGGCTTAGCTGTAGCAGGTCGGTTTGCTCTGGCTTTTTTTTACTGTCTTTTGATCATGTTTGTTCTGGGGTGTTGTTCGACATGTGTTTTGGCAAAAAAAATCTGAGCACACATTCCCAGGGAAAAAAACCATGACAAATTTTACAAAAATTCTGTTTCTGGAAGCATACTGTCCCATGTTGCCTTCTGAGAAGCAACTTTTAAGCACAGCTCCATTTTCCAGAAAAACCATGGCAAATTTAAAAAAATCTCTTCCTAGAAGCAGAAGTCCCATGTTGCCTTCTGTAAGGCCAAGTTTTGAGCACAGCTATGAGTAAAACTCAGTTTTCCAGAAAAACCATGAAAAATTTAAAAAAAGCTCCATGGAAGCATACAGTCCCATGTTGCCTTCTGTGAGGCCAATTTTGAGCAAAGCTTAATATTCCAGAAAAACAGTGCCAGATTTAAAAAAATATCTTCCTGGACACACACAGTCCCATGTTGCATTCTGTGAAGCCAAATTTTGAGCAATGCTCCATTTTTCATTAAAACCATGACAAATTTTAAAAAAATTCTGTTTCTGGAAGCATACTGTCCCATGTTACCTTCTGAGAAGCCAACTTTTAAGCACAGCTCCATTTTCCAGAAAAACCATGGCAAATTTAAAAAAATCTTTTCCTGGAAGCATACAGTCCCATGTTGCCTTCTGTGAGGCCAAGTTTCGAGCACAGCTATGAGTAAAACTCAGTTTTCCAGAAAAACCATGAAAATTAAAAAAATTAACCCTTAATTTTCTTCAACTTGTTTAACATTATTAGTATGTGTGGTGATTAGTGACCGTTAATCGATATTTATTTAGAAATCGTGCGATGCGGTCTGGTGTGATGTAGGTTTCAGAAAAACATTTTCTTTATCGTGCCAACGTTTCAATCTTTATTGAGATCATCTTCAGGGCCTGGGATTTACAAACATTGTTTACATATAACAATTACATCTTGGATGTGGAAAAGTGAATTTATACAATTCAAAATATATTTTTTATAATTCAGTCAAAGTATTTCTACTTCTTTACACAGAAGACAAACACTTTGAGTGAGTAGAAATACTTTGATTGAATATATAAAAAATATATTTTGCATTGTATAAATTCACTTTTCCACATCCAAAATGTAATTGTTATATGTAAACAATGTTTGTAAATCCCAGGCCCTGAAGATGATCTCAATAAAGATCGAAACATTGGCACGATAAAGAAAATGTTTTTCTGAAACCTACATCACACCAGACTGCATCTCTCGATTTCTAAATAAATGAATGTTATTAGTATGCTGTGTAGTAAAGTATTAGTAAGTAACGTTAATTAGATAAAAGTTAGTCGTTGGACTTTATTGATCTCGTTGTGATATTCATGAAACACAAAATTGGTATTTTTTATTTAAGGCGATACAAATACATTTGTTATTTGTATATCGATATTTTACATTTAAGGGATGGAAATGTATATAAGTACTCTCTAGTGGCATGATAGATGTAAATAGACTTTTACTCTTCTAAACTTTGTGCTTTCAGCCTTCATGGTAAAAATGTATATTTTAAAAAGAGAAAATTGTTTTTAAAGCGACGAAAAAGAGATTTCCATTGATGAAAAGTTTGCGCCTGGGTGTTCGGTGGGGTGCTGTCGTGCTGTGTCGAAGAGGGGGTGCGGCTCCCTGCCCGAGGTGGGACAATCATTTGTGAAAATCGTTCCTCGTCTGTTGCGGCCCGGGATTCGTACGACGACCGTCTTTCGACACCGACGTTCCCAACCGACTTTCGACGAAGCAGTCAAATTTTACTTCTATGTGAAGTTCGAGCCGGGCTCTATTCAAATCGCCTGGGTGAGTAGTTTTTCCACTTTAGATTAGATTGTGATGTTGACGACATTGAGAAAAACAATCTCGTTTTATTTTTACCGTTTCGGATATTTGACAACTCCAATCTTGCGTTTGTTTCAATAAAATACAATTTAATTCTAGTTGGAACAAAAAATGTGAAAAGGTTTTTGTCGTTTGTTATGAGAAATTATTATTATTATTTTAAAAAAAAATTAAAATCGTCATGGGATTCGACTGTAGCCAATCCTTATCGAGTTGTTTTCTCATGGATCTTTTTCTTCTACGCTTTGGGTTTTTCCAGTTAGTTCATCATTGACAAAATGACGCCTAACAAAGTAACATTTCATTCGGATGTTTATCACAAAGAAAACAATCGCCCCGTATTTTTCGTTATTTTAACCGACATAAAAAAATACGGGCAAAACAAATGTTGTGCAATATTAAATCAACACGACATAAAATATTTTTTCAACACGAATTATTTATTCTTTTAAGGTCACTATTAAATTCGCTGGTGTAAAACGCTTTTTAAATTTTTTCACTGTTAAGCACAGAATGTCTAAACTCAACTGGTACGGTGTGACTGGTAGTTTATTGCCTTGCATTGGAAATTATCAGTCTGCAGGAAGCTATTCATAAAAGTAGGATTGTCTCGTTCAGATTCACTACATTCTGGGGGTCCCACAAGGTTCACACTTGGATCTACTGCTATTCCTCATATTCTTTAATGATGTTGATATCTTCACTTAATAATGTTTTGTTTTATTGCTGGCCTATGATCTAAAACTTCTGTAAAATGGATACCACACATGATACAATGGTACTCCAAGAAAATTTACAAAAGTTTCATTTGCGGAATAATAATTTGTCGTCTGAACATTGAACGAGTAAGGTAATTCACTAGGTAGTCGAAGAAGGTATACCGATAATCTTTAGAAAATTCACATCTAGCAACAGTCCATTCGACATGGACTTGGTCGTTACATTCAACTTGATACTCTCATTTAAAGATCATATGGATTATATAACTGCCAGATCTTATAAATTATTGGGCTTTATAATCTCAGAAACACTCAAAAATGTGATAAAATATAGTCTTTTATATACTTATATGTTTCTCTAGTTAGGCTTATCATGAATTTTTATCTCATTTGGTCTCCTCATTACTCTAATGCCACCGCCTATCAATGCAATTGAAAAAACACAGCGTAAATTTTTGTGTGATACATTGCATTATAATCTATTGCTAAAATTTTTTTAGTTTTATTAATATTTTGCATACCAAAAATAGGTTTGGTTGTAAAAATAAGACATTTAAAAAGAAAATATTAATTCTAAAAAACAAAAAAAACAACAATTATTGAATAAAGAAAAAAAAATCAAAAACATGAAAATGTTAAAAGAAAACTGTTTATCCCTTTTAATAATCATGTCCGTTAAATGCCATTGCATTCCTTGGAAAAGATTTTTGATAAAATTTTGAGTAATTTTTTCCCATTCACCAAGAACAACTGTTTCCAACTCTTCTAGGATGTTGGGACCTGGGTTTTGTCATCGTACTCGTCACTTGATCAAATCTGGACTTCGAACTGGCCACACCAAGCACTTGATTCTAACCTCATGCTCTATAGGGCATGACGTTATTCTGCATTAACAACAATTTCTCACAGATGTGGTGATGGCAAATGGCACTAGTGTTCTTTGATTATATCTTCTAAGTACCTCTGTGAAGAGATCTTCACAGCTACACTGCTGAGATTATAGCAATAGCAAAGTGCTTAACTACATAAGCCCCATCCAGGGAAACGATTGTCATCTGTACTGACTCTTTGTTGGCGCTATTGGCCCTTAAAAACAACTTTTCTGTACATCCATTGATACAAGACATCCTATTTACCATTGAATCTCTGCAAAAACAGGGAAATAGAGTAGTTTTCATGTGGATTCCTGGACACTGTGGAATATTTGGCAATGAGAAGGTGGACCATTTGGCAAAGCAGGCCGTCCTTAATGGAGTTAAAATTACAAAAACACCAAAATCCGATGTGACAGCTTGGCATAAAAGAAAGTCTTGGCAGTTATGGCAAACAGAGTGGGAAACGACTTCTAATGTCAAACTTAGGGAGATAAAAAACAGTGTAAAACCTTGGGCCTCATCTCATAGAGGTTCCAGGCACGAAGAAGTTGTCCTTCCTAGACTCAGAACTGGTCATTGTAGGCTTACTCATTCTTATCTCATGGCAAAAAAAGAGACTCTGCTTTGTGATGTTTGCACAGAAAGAATAACAGTTAAACACATTTTGACAAATTGCAAAAAATATGTAGAAGAAAGACATCGGTTGGAAATTCCAACCAACATCAGACTCGCTTGGTGATGACTTCGACCAAATAGACAAACTAGTAACTTTCCTTAAAAAACTAAACTAATTTCAGAAATATGAAGATAAAATGATATAATAATTTTATACAAAATCATTCAAGTTCAGTATGCAATAATCTGTAATCCACTCAATGTTGGGAGATGTCTTGGGGTGCGGTTTGGGTGCCCATCTGGTGGTGGCTGTGAAGGGGTGTCCAGGGCCTTGGTTTCCGCTATTGGGGGTTCCTGAGCTGTGGCCCACTCACCACCCAGCTTGAAAGTTTTTAAGGCGGAAAATGACCGAAAGTGGTTGATCGCCTTTTATAATTTATAAAAATAATAATAATAATAAAAAAAAGAAGAGATCTTCCTCGCACAACAACCAATACGGTGAGGGTGTCCAAGGAAATGGCCACCCCAAAACATCAATACCCATCGTGAAATGTCACATGAAGAATATAGCATGGAGCGTACCTTTCTCCTGAGGGTTTACTATCATCTGAAATTTTAATGCCAACTCTCACCTCATTTGTAAAGAGAGCTCATCCCCAATCTTGCACTATCCATTTCACATGTTCCCCTGTTTAATGAAATCTGGCCATTTTCTGAGTTGTGGTAAGGTGCTAGGCTCTGAGGTTATTTTCATTGAGCTTTCGTCTTAACAGTCCTGAAAGACATTGAAACATTTTGGACTTGTCTTATCAGATTCCTTATCTCATTTTCTATAATGCTGTGGTTTCGTAGAGCCTGATGAATGAATTTATCAACTCCCTAATCCGTAGACCTAGGTCGTCCCTGTATGAAGCCCTGTATCTCTGAAGTGCTGAAGAAAGCTTCCTATTATAGAGTGATTTACACTGTGTCTTTCGGTGGCTTCACGCCGGCTGTATCCTTCTGGCCACCCCAGAACATCAATGGCCATCATGAAAGCCACATGAGGATCCATACAGCATGTAGAGTACCTTTCTCCTGGTGTCGGCCACGTAATAGCCATGTAAAGATTTGAAGTCAACTCTCACCTCATCTGTAAAGAGAACTCGTCCCCCAATCTTTCATTGTCCAATTCATATGATAAGAAGAGCAGGTGCCAGGCCCTGAGGTTATTTTCATTGAGCTTTCTTCATACAGTCCTTGAGGAAAACGAAACATTTCAGGCTTGAATTATGAGATTTCTTATCTCTTTTCCCATAATGCTGCAGTCATATAGCCTGAAGACAGATGAATTTATCGTCTTTCTTGTCCGTAGACTAGGTTGACCCTCTTGGCCGAAGAATCGTTCTTACTGTAGAGTGATTTACACTCAATATCGTGGCGACTTTTCACTGGCTGTATCCTTCCTCTAATAATGTTATTACCCTGAAATTGTCATATTCACTCAAATGTCTGACGAGCCATTATGATTATTTAGATTGGGGTCGATGGAGTACTTTTATAAATATCAAAGTATTTCTACTCAATCAAAGTGTTTGTCTTCTGTGTAATTGTGCCATTCTTGCGTGTCGTGTCGAGAATGCCAGTGAGATTTTGCTATTTTGTGTTTATATATGTTGGATTTTGAAGGGGTGGGGAAGGATGTCGGTATAGAAAAGATTTGATTGAATATATAAAATATATTGCATAAATTCACTTTTCCACATCCAAAATGTAATTGTAATGTGTAAACAATGTTTGTAAATCCCAGGCCCTGAAGATGATCTCAATAAAGATCGAAACGTTGGCACGATAAAGAAAATGTTTTTCTGAAACCTACATCACACCAGACCGCATCTCACAATTTCTAAATAAATATCGATTAACGGTCACTAATCACCACACAGATGACGTTATATTTCACCCTCATCCCTCGCCATTCACACTAATAAATACATGCACTCAACAAAACATATAGACATACAGCACATAAGACATACTATATACAATAATAATTTAAAAAAAAAAAAATTTTCCCTAAAAAGCGGAACAGAGGACCCAGAAACCCGTTTTAGTGCTCGAGTACCATTTTCAGATTGGATGGCATGCCTACATGCTCCAAGGCATGACATGTTTCCAGTATGTGGGACACATCGAGCAACCTTTCTCTGCATAAGGGGCACCTGCGTGGGCTTTGGCCCAAGAGCAGGTGCTTGTGTGTCAACCACGTGTGGCTTATTCTTAATCGCATAAGGACGATTCCTTGTTTCTGGCTCAGGTTCTCGGAGGGCCATCTACAATTCGTGCTCTTGATGCGCAAAAGCCTCTCGGATGACCACTGACGCTGCCATCTTTCTTTTATCATGTTCTTTACTGCTAGCTTGGCGTCAGAGGGCCTGTTCGCGATGGTCCGGTCTGAGGTAGAGCCATTATTGAAAAAGGTTTAAGTATAAGAATAATATCAAATGAAATCATCGAAGTAAAAAAAAATTATCTGAAAGTGTGGGATTATTAGGCGTAGCAGAATGGAAGGGCATAATGCTTTTTTTGTTCAAATGAGATTAATCAGTACAAAAGTAAACAACGGAAATAAACAAAACATTATTTATGTTTATTTTGACTAGGATAGCTCCTAATTATCTGTAACTAATTTAGAAAGATAGTGGATTTAATTTTAAACTAAATAAATTGAGTGGTGCGTTAAATTTGTCTATCCGTGTAGATGGTCCTGATCTTCTTATATCTTTCTATGTTCCCAGAGTTAATACTAAAAATAATTATCTATTTAATGTTCAATTTTCAATTGTCTGAGCCATACGACTAAAAAAATCAGCTTTAATCTCCATAGATATTTTTGGCCTGTTAGGTTCCCAATTCAAAACTAAAATTACTTAATACAAAATGTCAAATCTGAACTTTAGTATCAAGTTCATTAATCTAACAAGTCTTATCTATTTATAATTGTATAATTTCAAAAACTATATTGTTCTTTAATGAATATACTTATATATTTTTGATAAACGTTTATCGTAATGTATATTATACATGTTATATTTTTTATGACATATGTTCCTATTTGATATTAATTATTTAGTGTTATGAAACTTACATTTTTGTAACAAGCGTAATAAATATTCAATAATTTAAATAAATAAATAAATTTGAATTATTGATACCAATTGAATTTAGTAGATATGGAATCTTAAAAATGATGGATTAATGTACCAAGCCTCCCTCTTAAAATCTCAATCTAAGTTCCTGTTTGATAAGAAGTTTATATATAAATATACGATGTGCAATGAAATATCACAAAAAGAGAAAAAAAAAACGCTTAACAAAAATTTTTAACACGGGCACTCGACACGACACGCAAGAATGACACAATTACACAGAAAACAAACACTTTGAGCCCTGAAGATGATCTCAATAAAGATCGAAACGTTGGCACGATAAAGAAAATGTTTTTCTGAAACCTACATCACTCCAGACCACATCTCACGATTTCTAAATAAATATCGATTAACGGTCACTAATCACCACACACTTAACAAAAATGTAGTAGAATGTTGCTTGCTGCTTTTTTACAATCATCTGTGTGTAATTATGTAGTTCATGTTGTATTATCAACATCAATGGCACTACTAGACTAATGTGGTATTGTCTCCCTTATGCAGAAGTTTGACAGTTTTCTCTCTTGTTTGTCTTTCAGTTATTTATGTTAAGTGAAGCTGGAGTTGTTGCATCATCTTTGAATCATTGTCTCTTTTCTCACTTTTTTCAACCCTCCTGTTTTCCTTTCTCGGACGTTTCTAACGAAAATTTTTTACTTTTGCAATCTTTATCAGATACACTTCTTTTTAAAGCTTTTTTTATTTACTGGTCCATCTGTCTCTAGGTATTGATTTTTTTGAGTTGCCCTGTTGTTCGAATGACTTCATATTGTTTTATTTTTAAGCCCCTGTTTCTTTATTAATTAGTGATAAAAGATGGTGTCATTGGTTGAAAACAATGGTTCTACTCACAAACTGTTTTTCGTAGTTATCCAGATTTCAAACACTCAAGAATGAAATTTTCAGTTTGACAATGACTTGAGTGTTCAAAATCTGGATAACAGCGAAAAACAGTTTGTGAGTAGAACTATTGTTTTCAACAAATGAATTCATATGCTCGCTCACTCCACTTTAATTATTTTTATAAAGACATAAAGCCATCACAGATGAGGCATTGGATAAAAAATTCCAGGGGCAATGTGGATGAACAAATGCACAACCATATATGACAAATTGACAAGCTGACACGTAGTCTACTGCTAGTTTTTACTTTATGAAAACATTTTTGTTTATTTAGCAGTCGATCTTGAAAATTAATGTTCTCACCTTTCAATCACACTTGCGAAATGCATACGGAATTTGCATTCAAAATTTGAAACTGTTGTTTTAGCCTTTTGCAATCATCCTGGTCCATCTATTCACTCTGATTTATACTAGAAATGCACAACATAGACAGAATATGAACTTTCAAACGCTAACTTTCAGATGTAGTAAAGCAGTGAAGATAAACACCAGGATGATTGAAAATCATACAGCTTTAATTTTATTCTTAATTTTCTGCACTTTTTCTTTGTGCAGGATGCCTCTTCATGTGGTTTTGGTGATTTTCATAATTGCTGAAAATTGACATTTATTTGTTTTATTTATTATTTTTGAAGTAACTGGAAAACTTATTTGTCCATTGCTATTTTTTATTTATTTATTTTGATGGTTAAAAACCTTAGTGGTTGTTTAAGCCCTGGTACAGTTTTGTGTGAACCAGAAGAGAAGGAGGCCAACAGAGGGGCCGGTGGACCGACCGCCACCACCAAACAGGGGGAAGTAACGTTGGTTTTTCCCCTTACTTTGTGAAGGTAGGTGCTGCAAATTCCATGTCCTTAGGTGAGTTACTGTCGAGCATAGATGCAGGGATATTTGTTCATCTTGAAACCATGGTGGCGCCCTACCAGTAGGAACATTTTTTTATAATTCTGTCTGTTTCATTTCTGAGATATTCTTTTGGCCAATTAATTATAAGATAGGTTTGTAAAGTCGATCTCATATTCGATGTTGATATAGGCTGGAGGCGAGCCAGAAATTTTGGCACCTTTAGCTAATTTGTTGACATCATTGCATTTAAAACTGGTATTTCTTTTTATCCAAACCACTGTAATTCCTTCTTTTCCTTATTTCTTCAGCTAATATTAAAATTTGTTCTATTATATAATTATAAACAAACAGTCTGTTGTATTGTTGTTGTAAGCTTATGTACCCCACTCAGACGGCCAGTGCCTATTTCTGGAAATTTTAGGTTGAGCCCGGTGACATATCGTAATGCCTGTTCCATAGCAATTAGCTCTGCCAAAATTAGTGATAATTTATCGAAGAGTGCATATTTCTCCTGGTGGTTAAGCTTGGGAACATAAAATGAACTTGGATTTAATAATGACTCATCTGTGAATAACAAAGTGGCCATTTGGAAAAAGTGTTTAGATCAGCCAGGTATTTTTTATTGACTTCTATGTTGGATGATCCCTTGCAGTCTTTTAAAATGGTTGAGCTGATAAAGTGCTATCTTACTAGATATATTGCTGACTAAGCATGTTTCGAGGTAAAGCTGTGCTGATTTCTAATGCACTTTGCGAAAATGGTGATGATCCAAGCTTCATAGTCAGAGAAGGTCTTTTTCAAAGTGTCAGCTTCATTTGGCAAACTTGTCAATTATCCATTTCGACCATTTTTGTTTAAGGTAGTGTTTCAGTGGTTCACCAGTCACCTATTTAAATAGTTAAAACATATAAATTTATTCAATTGTTGTTTAATCAAGTGCGAGTTTTTCTGCTCATTTATTTAAGTAACCTTTCAGCAAAATCTATGGTATGCTTAATTAACTATTTATTTATTTTTATTATGGATGCATACAGGTTTTATTTATAAAACCTAAACAGTTTTGATTAACAATCACGCAAAAACAAAGGGCTTGCAAAAAGGAAAGCAGTTCAATTTTGTTAATTGTGACAAGGTCAATATTTAACATCTATATTCAACAAACAGCTCAAACTTAAATTTTTGCCAAAACAGGTTGCATGAAGGTATAAGAAAAAGGGTTGTTAAATGAGTATTCTTTGTTCACACCCTAAAACTAAGTAATAATGAATAGTCAACCGCTCTTTTCAAAAGTTTTAAAATAAAACAAGCCACATGTATCTTAATTGGACAGAGAATGGGCAAAAATTGGAATGGGCCAACCTATTAGACAAGGCCCTGAGGTAGTCTACTCTAAAACCAATAAAACAAGATTTCTAATAAAAAGATGTTTCATTAGTAGCCATTTTAATTTTAAAATTACACTATGAGAAGAGACCATTAGGATACAATATAAATAGAAATATTTTAATGAATTTATTAGTACCATGAAAAGAACACTTTTTAAATTTTTCGACACGGTAAAGTCGATAATTTCATCAGGCGTTGTTATCACCTTGCCAAAGTGGCACTATCATCAGACCTACATCTACTGTCTCTCATTCTTGTCAGACTCATCAAAAATCCCATTTTCAGCTCTGCCCATTATTTTGGTGTTATTTCAATAGGCAATGATTATGATTTTTATCATTTACTGCCCTGCTGACTTTTGTCTGAATAGTTATAAGTTTATTTTATTGCTTTAGATTTGAACCTTTGTGAGTTTTTCTACCCTCTCATTCAATTTCCCCTTTCAGCTAAATCTGTGATGACCCCAGCATGTATTAGTCAATTGACATCTTCCGTCTCTTGGAAAATTTAAGATACTAAAGGTGTAATATAAAGTATAACTTAGATTCTTGCTTATTATTATTGTGTGGGGATTAGTGACCGTTAGTCAATGATTATTTGGAAATCGTGAGATGCGGTCTGGTGTGATGTAGGTTTCAGAAAAAACGTAAAAAACCTTTTACCTCAAACAAGCCGATTCCTTATACAAAAATGTCTTTCTATACCGACTTCCTTCCCCACTCCTTCAAAATCCAACGTATATAAACATAAAACAGCAATATCTCACTGGCACACTCAACACGACACGCAAGAATGGCACAGAAAACAAACTGAGTGAGTAGAAATACTTTGATTGAATGTAAAAAGTATTTATTTGCATTCTATAAATTCACTTTTTTCCACATCCTACATGTATTTGTTAAATTTAAACAATGTATGTAAATCCCAGGCCCTGAAAATGATCTCAATAAAGATTGAAACGTTGGCACGATAAAGAAAATCTTATTATTATTGTTTATATTACATTTTTATTTTTTTTAGGTGAGGGGTATTCAATAAAAAGTTCATACTCATAACAATAGAAAAATAAAAATATTATACTAAAAAAAATAAGTGTAAAATTTTTTTTATGGACAATGAATTACAAATGACTTATTCAATTTCAGACGAAGACTTGTAACAACTGAGTGTTAATTTAGTAGATAAACATGTCACTTTATCCGTCACTCGAGGATATGAAAGTGGGACAGATGGTGAAGGTAAGACATATTTTTCATTCTACCTTGACAAAAGTTCAAATTGTAAAATGAACATGTTTTTTAGGCTCAGATAAAGGAGGCTTCATATCCTACGTTGAAAAGAAATGAAGAGGACAAGACTATCACCAAGCCCAGTGGGTTCGCCATGCACCAAGCAGGGATGGCGGTTCCTGTCTACCCTTCGTTGACCGAATATATG
Source organism: Cimex lectularius (assembly GCF_000648675.2). Taxonomy (NCBI): domain Eukaryota; kingdom Metazoa; phylum Arthropoda; class Insecta; order Hemiptera; family Cimicidae; genus Cimex; species Cimex lectularius. Next base: position 323,328 of record NW_019392743.1, read on the forward strand.
GGCCTGGACCTTTCAAACAAATCGATATCCATGAACATTCCCGATTACTCAAAATCTCTCGCAATCCAACAGCCGGCTGTGAGTTTATCTATTTATTATTATTTTTGTTTTGTTTCAAACTTTTAATTTAATTTCATTTTCAGGAGAATATGTCCTTAATGTCAAATTTTAACAATATGGTGGCACCTTTATCTGGAAATTCGCTTGGATTTAAAAGGGCCAATGTTACCAATGGGATCAGAGAGGTATTTCCCTATTTATTTTTGTAAATGTCGAAATGTCACTACAAATAAAATCTATACAGTAATTCCTCGAATCATGGTTAGGGACCTGAATCAGCGATGTTAAGTTAAACTATGTTAAGTGAGGCTTATCTGAGTATATATCTAAAGAAAAATAACAGAACCGACTGCTATGATGTATTTTTTACACTACAGTAATTATAAAAAATGAAAAGAAAATGAACAGAAGGGGGTTTTGGAGAATCATATTAACAAGAAACCATCAACCAATGGTACAGGTCCATAGAAACTACTGCTGCTGAACTACTGATGCTGTAATGAAACATGTCGTTAAACAAAAATTGTGCTGCAAAAGTGAAGCGATTTAATAACAAAACAACATAAACTGAGATGTTAACTTAAGATTTATTTACTTTCTATTTTCACATTTTAATTAAAATTTTTTTTTTAAATTGTATTACTATCATTGGATAAGTTGTGTTAGATTGTTATTTACTCTGTGAATTTATTATTAAGTATTTAATAAATACTTTGTACATTTAAGCAACATTTTAATTATTTAATATTTTACTAAATATTATCTTTTTTTAAACATATCAAAGTTGTAAAATTATATATATTTCAGTTGTTCTTATGCAAAGATAAGGATGGAAAAGTTGGCGTGAGAGTTGCGAGTGTGAATAGTGGAATTTTTGTTTGTCTGGTTACCAAAGGATCTCCCGCCGAGATGGGAGGGCTGAGGTTTGGAGATCAAATTCTCCAGGTAAACGGCACTATAGTGGCTGGTTTCTCTGTCGACCAAGTGCACAAATTGTTTAAAAAAGCTCCTGTAAATGAGGTAGTGGTCGTTGTCCGAGACAGGTAAATAATTTTTTTTTTATTTATTTTTTTTTTTACAAATAACAAGACAACTTACGGTATGTTTTTCCAGGCCTTTTGAAAGGACTGTTATACTGCATAAAAACAGTTTAGGCCATGTTGGCTTCCAGTTCAAGAAAGGAGAAATTGTCACATTGGTGAAAGATTCATCCGCTTCTAGGAATGGATTGTTGACACAACATCAACTTCTAGAAGTTGATGGTCAGAACGTAGTAGGCCTCAAGGACAAAGAGATAACCGCCATCATCGAAGCAGCCCCGTCTCCGCTCACCGTCACCATTATTCCCGTCAATATCTATGAGCACATCATCAACAAGTGAGCATTCCATTTTTATAAGTTAACAGTGGTTGGGGTTTTTGTTCTTCAAACGACATGGTTAAATGGTTTTATTTTATGTATAAATACAATTAGGCGATTAACTCAACTAAGTAAAACAAAAATTTAACTTATGTATAAACTTATTTAGAAACAAATTAGGAGACTTTAAAACTTTATGAATGCTCATTTATGAAATAAAGGTGAGATATGTTTCTTTATTAATAAGGAAAGTACCTGAATGGATATTATCTACATTTTGTAGTTCAGCTTTGATTCCTAATGGAACTTAGAAAACCAGCTGAATGAGGGTAGGAAAAAAGTAAATACATTTCATTTTGACCGTAGGAATTCGATTAGTTAATAATAAAAAAAAATTGTTTTGTTTTTGTTTGTAAATCTACTTTTTGAAAGTAGTTGGTGCAGATAATTTGCAAAATTAGAGTTAACTACAGCATGAGCATGTGCATGTAATGATCGATCAAAATCATCAGATTGCCTTTAGCATGCCTATTAAATTTTGCACAAAGAAAGGCATTGGAAGATTGGAGATGATGGAATGTATCATTTAAAGATAATATAGTACAAAGTATTATTTTTATATAACAGAGCTATTTTAAATATTTAGTCTTTAATTATATATATTCTTGCACGTGATAAGTGCAACTTTGATTTAACTTTGGAAAAGTTTTGTTTATGTTCACTTTATTTTATTTTGTTTGTGTGGTTTTATTTTGCGTTTTAAGGTTTATTTTAATTGGTTTTATAATTTTTTTGGGGGGTGTCACTTTTTAATCCTAAGGAACTATCATCACATAATTTTTTTTAAAAAATAAGTTCAGATACCTTCAGAAAATATTCCGCTTTACTAAATGTTTACTTACCAAAGAAATTAAAATAAATAAAAAGAAAGAAAAAAATATAAAGAAAATGAATAAAAATTTGTTACAGGATGTCACCTAATTTAATGAAAAACCTGATGAGCCACAGTATTCCAGCGTTCTAAACAACTTTTATTTTACTAATCTCATATTTAAAATTAAATTTGCATAAAGACTGGAGTTCCAGTGCCAAATATAATGTTATGCCGTTATTATTCATATAAGATTTAATTATTCTTATATTTATTTAATGGAGAAAATATTCATATATTCATGCTAAAAGTGGTAGCAAGAAGTATAATAAATAGTTTTTATAATCTTTTTCATTATTATTAATTAATTTGAAATTATTCCTATAATCTTCAATTATTCTTATCTAATTTCTGTTTATAAAGCAAGAGTAATGATCAATCTTTAATAGATTTTGGTCCACTTGCATATTTTCATAAAATACATACATACAAAATCTATCTTTTTTCATTTTTATTTTATTTTTTTAATTTTTATAATTGATTTGAGTTGGTTAATTAGAATTAGTATTATGCACTTGCATCCATCTGAATTACTCAGTTGTTGAATGTGTGGTTTATTCGAATGATTTCATATTTTTTGATACTAGAGTGTAATATTAAATAAAGATAAAGCCGGACAATGATAGATCGTAAGTGCAATATTGTATTGCAAATATGTGCTAGCCTATTAACATGAAATACATTATATAATAAATACAGATATATTGTTTTATAGAAAAAAAATCTGTTTTATGTTAGGTAAGAAAATATATTGTATAGTTTTTTATAATTGCAATTATAAACATAGACTTGTCACAATTTCAGATTCATGATTAATTATATTAAAATTTAGCGCAATCAATTTGAGCCGATGTTTAGTTCTCTTTGATTCATGATTTTTTTTGTAATGAATTAAGCCTGCGGTTTTGAAAAACTGAATGATCGATCCTACCCATAGTTAACCGCAAGCGGCTGTGAGAACTCATTACACATTTTAAACTGTAATAAATTTTAATTCTTCACTTTTGAAATGTGATATATGTACCTTTAGAAATATGTTTTGGCGACTTGCAGTGTCAGATTGGATGTCCAGCGATATAAAACTTCGCAATTACGATTATCTCACAATTTGTTTACTTTTAAAACTAAATAGGTGTTATTGAAATGTTAACGATTATTGTATTATATATTAATTAATTTCCCAAAGATTATATTGTATATAAAAATTGTGATTGTGACATTATATATTATAGAAAAAATACATTTGTTTTCTTATACACTACAATTTAGTGTTTTTCTTTTTTTTATTGTTTCCAAAACCTCAGTCCCCATATCATCGATAATTATTAATTAGTGTCATTCTGCTCACGGCATGTTTTGCAAACATTGCAAATTAGGGTCAACCTTAAACATCAACACACATTATTTATTATTTGTACCATTGGTATTTCTCAACTGACATACTTTCCTTTAAATGAGGGGTCAGCAACTTAGTTTAAAAAAAGGGCCAAATCGTAAACCAAATCTGGTTCAGCGGGCCAGGTTGCATGCACTAATAGAGTATTCTCATTTTATTAATATTTTTCAATTAATTAATATTTATGAAAGGCATTGGTCGAGATAAAAAGGTCAGTGTCACAAGCGGGATTCGAACCCATTATCTTCGGCTAAATACGCTGCTGCTCTACCACTTGAGCTATCGTGACTTCGATCTGCTCAGACACTAACTTCCCATTTCATAAATATTAATTAATTGAAAAATGTTAATTGGTCAATCGGACCACGAACTGTAATGGATTTAATAATTAAACTGAAGTATATCTTCAGCTCTTCGTGGCCATTTCATTTCTTGCCGAGAATCAAATAGATTACACAACATTTGAAAATGCGAAAGGTGGGTTGAGATGGGAAGTTAGTGTCCGAGTGGATCGAACTCACGATAGCTCAAGTGGTAGAGCAGCAGCATATTGAGCCGAAGGTCGTGGGTTTGAATCCCGCTCGTGACATTGACTTTTTTATCTCGACCAATACCTTTCATAAATGTTAATTATTTAAAAAATGTTAATTGGTCAATCGGACCACGAAATAATAGATTTATTATTATTTAAAAACTATAAAAACTTAAAAAAGGGCACTCTCAACACGACACGCAAGGATGGCACAATTACACATAAGACAAACACTTTGAGCCCTGAAGATGATCTCAATAAAAGATCGAAACGTTGGCACGATAAAGAAAATGTTTTTCTGAAACCTACATCACTCCCGACCGCAACTCACGATATCTGAATAATTATTTAAAAAACAAAAATAATGGCTTTATTTTTGAATATTAGGCAGAGTGAGAAAAATTTGAGAAAGCAATGAATTAATTCTTGGAGGAAGGACAGGGGCTACTGTGGAAATAGAACCCACAATTTCGGGTACTACAAGAAGCCTTTCTCGCTGATCATTCTTGGTCCTCTAAACATCAATTACACAACAGTTACAGCAAACATAATTATACGTGGCTTAATATCACTGTTTATAATATTTTTTTCTTCTTTCTTGGAATATCATTATTGACCGTTGGGAATCAAATGATTTTATTTTGACCCTAATCGTCTCATCTGAGACAAGAATATTAAATTTACTTCTTGCCTGAGAATGATGTCCCAGAAGCAACTGTCTTTTTCTTTCTTTTATGATAATCACTGTCATTCAATGTGATACATACAATTTCAGTACTGATGACTATTTGACGATCTTCAAGTTGTTCGGCAATTGTGGGGTGGTTATAAAATATGTATATTTTTTCCATTTTATTCTCTTTTCCCAACATACCTTGTCCTGATTGGTGATTGAAGGGTAATGAAATAACAATTTATAAAAATTATATATTATAATTAAATCCATTTTGAAATAATGCAAATTTTTTTCTCTTGTTTACTAAACACATAACCAATGAGACCATATTTACATTTTATTTTAGAAAAATATAATTTTCATTTTAAAATAATGAGCATTAAACTATTGCTATATGAGATTTATTACCAGTTCATGTGTGTTATTAATTTAAGACAATAATAAATTAAACAATCAATCTTAAAAACATAGTTGTCTGTTTTTCTACTAAAATTATAAATAAAGTTCACAGATAACAATACATATATTTTATTTTGATAAAAACTACTATCACATTAAAATTAGAACAACTTACACATCTATATAGAATTCATTTATGAGTTTTTCAGTATAAATTTGAAAAAAAAACAAACAATTATATTCAGTTACTAAATTTTGTTCGATAATTATTATTAACAAATGTTCGTTATACTAGCAAAGATCTTCGTATTGTAAAATAATCATGGGAACAGGAAATAAAACTTTTATCACGAAAATAACTAAATAGCTGTACTAGTCAGACATAAAGTTATGGTTTTGAAAGAGGGAAAAAATCAGGTACTTAAATTTTCCTATGCTGAAATATGTGTACTTCCATTAAGACATGGAATCCATGTACCAAATCTGTGCAATATTTACCTTTTATAATTCATAATGGATCATTTCATTCAAAAAGAAAGAAAAAAAATTAGCTAAAGTCTAAATCTAAAAATACTAACATTTGATTTGTGACTCGAGACAAAAAAGCAAATTTGGAATTTCAAGTGGCAGCTCCACGACTAGAAAAACTGCTATAGGTAAAACACACTGGTACTAATGTTCAATTTCAGCGAATAATAACATTGTATAATTACGTACCTAATTAAAAATATAAAAACGGAAAAGTAAAAAATAAAAAGTTATTTTATGAATGTAAATAAAGTATATAAATAAGGGGGTTGACTATGCTTTGTGGTCACATTCCCTACGCTAATAACACCATATCAATCTCGACCAAATACAATTAATGACTTTTTGTGTCAACATCAATTTTGTCTTAGGCTTTTACAAATTTCTTCTTTTTCCCACGTCATTAATTTACATTTCATCTATCAATACATAAAATTTCTTATTTTAGATTTTACAATAGCTACATAATTTATTCTCGATAAAATTTATTAATGTTTAACTTACGATTCACATTGTAACAATAATTGACACTTTTTTTCAACGCTGAATATTGTCTAACATTAGTAATAAATTACTTTTTTAACTACAAACTTTTACAAAAAAGGATTTGGTGATTTTAAATTTGAAAAAAATTAATGTATACACAATTGGAAATAATTTGTGAATCTACTAAACAGCCTCTAATAATGAAATTTAAGTTTCATTAAGTTCCTATTGCACCATCTGACCTACAAGTTTTACCTCTAAAAATCTTTTTTGCAATTAATTTATCCAAAAAATCTAATTAATTAATCTTTAACTGCTATATGTTGGCACTGGGGTGGTGAGCCAGCACATTAATCTAACGATTCTCATCGTGCAAATTGTCCTTTCTACACTACTTATGTTCTACACGTTAAGACTTAAAAATTCTTTAATTTTTAAAATATTTTACATTAAGTTTTGTACAGTTTGTTTCAATTTTGAAAATATTCATAATAAAATGGATCTTGCCTAAGAACCACTTTATATTATGTGAATTGAAATTAGAAATTTAATAAAATTATGTAGGTAGACAAAATTAATTAAATTTTTAATATGTCGTTTGCACGGTGGCCTGCCTACAAAATTTCTTATTCTTTAACTCTACCGAGGCTTATGTAGACTTTTAATTATAGCAGTTAAAGAGCTATGGCAAAATGGAATCTTCAAATTATGTTCTGCCGACTATGGTACAAACAAATCTAAATATACACTGATACCAGGGGAAATAAGAGAACAAAAGAAGAGGTGATCGATCGCATTACGACCTGAGAAATGGAAATTCGCCAAGTGGATACACGCCTCATGCTTCCTCTTCAGTTAGAATGTTAGATGAACTCAGATCCATACATCATCTGCTCGTTGCAGGACATGAGGTGCTTAATGCCGAAAAAGAACTGTTGCCCGATTGCAAACTTGACATTGATCCCCTGGAACAACAAAAATAAATAAAATCACCAATAATAAAAATTTATTTTATAGTAGTATTAATTATTAGCATTTTACTGACTTATAATCTGACGAAGAAAGTATTTCGTAAAAATACATAAGCGTAGCTTTATGATCACCGATGTGCTTCCAAGAAAGGATGTACCTTCCTGGTTTCGAACATACATGGGAACCTTGAACACTTTCACCGTCCCGACAAGTCACAGGCCCTTCTACACGTTCAATCTCTTCTACTGGAGAAGGATTTGCATCTAAACGAGGATAAATTTATTAGAAAGTTGTAATGCTGTAAAAGATAAAATAAATACCATGGTTTGTTGTAGTGTCAGTGTCACTAGTGGACAATTTGTTCGACCTGCATACAGAAAATGAAACGTCTTCTTTCATAATGTCGAAATCCCACGTGATTACAGAGCCAATGTCAGTTATATTGATGGAAACGTCATGGGTCTAGAATTAAAATTGAATTGGTTAAAGAGAGCGTTTCTCATGACTCATGAGTTTACTTTCTGATGACTTGATTTACCTGGGACTTTGTTATGCTCACTGAATGATAGATGCTATCATCTGTCATGTGATGGCCCTCTTTACAAAGTTCCCCTTCAGTTAAGTACATACTTTTCGGGATGAGACTTACATCTTGTACAACAGTCTGAAAAAGATAATTGATTTGACCAATATTTTTGCATATTAATACAAATAACTAAATGAACGAAAGACATCTTGTATAAAATTAAGCACAAAGGTAAAATAGATTTTATTTATTATTTTAATTCCGTGGATAATCAAAAATGGTTCTAGTGTTGAACCCAGTAGCTTATTGGGTGTGTGTATAATATTTTTTTAAAATTTTAAATTTCGACTTTTACTCTTATAAAGGCAATCCTAGCCCTGTTAGCTCTAGGGTGGAAAAAACTCTATTTAAAGAAATTGTTAAGAAAAGGGTAGTAGATCCCAAAAGTCGGTCTAGAATAAGCTGCGAGGCATGACATGAAAGCAGATAAAATTCATTTCATGCTATAAAAGTTTATCTTGGGCAGAGTGGTGGATGTCTGTTGAAATTTATGTGGAATTTACGATGATAACATAGTAACTGAGCGTGCATGTCAACATTGTTTCCGATGTTTTTTTAATGGAGATGAATCAAACCATTATGGTAGAGCGTGCCAAGCTAGAGCATCTTTGAGGCAGCTTTGAAAAACCTTGCCCTGGTGAACAGACAGACGTCGTGTTTCACCATGACAACACCAGGCCTCAGCTGCACTCACTTAGGTCTTAGGGTAAAATCGCAGTTGGGCTGGTAATAAATGCCCCACCATCCATGCTCTCCAGACATTGACCCTTCCGATGTTGACTTGTTTCACTCCCTTGACAACCACTTAAAAGGTAGGGAGTTTTTGAATAAATACGCTCAGAAAATCAGACTTACGTTGGCGTTTTGTATTAAAATAAAATACATTTAGTAAATTTTGAAAATTCGACTTTTTTCCTGAAAACTAAAAAACACACACACACCTAATGTGATAGTAACATATATTGCACACCCACAAAAAAAGTGACACGTTGAAAAATTTCTAAAAACCGGTTTATTCCTTTATCATTGTCACTGTCATTCATTGACCACCATTATCATTAGAGCAAGCAAACTAATGTAAAATATTGAGAACAAATGTATGGAAAATAGTGTCACTACTAAAAAAGGGGTAAACGGTTTTTTAGGGGTAGTACAGCTGGAATTTTAAGTTTTGTGCTTTCGCTTAAGTTCGGACACATGAAAGACAATTGATGGATTGTGACAGTTTTTCTTGCCAGCATCCGTAATGGCGTGTACTTAATACATAAGTAAAAAAAAGTAAACTTCCATTTGTCCCTCCTGTAAAGTTTTCTTTTGTTGAGCTGTGTCACTTTTCTTGTGGATGTGCTGCTTAAGGATATATTTTGATGGGAATAATTACCTTGCATGGGCCACCAAGGAAATCAGGAATATATTCTTCAGGAATATAATCAACTAGGCCACCTGGCTCTTGATAATCGTTTCCACCGTATAACAGAAACTTTGTCCTAGTTATATCATCTACAAATCAAATTGCGCATAAAAAATTTGCATACAAAAAACGTAAGGAATAAATAAAATAACATGAGTATTAAATGAACAGCAAATACTTATACACCCAGAGACAGACACACTCACGAGTGAGCCTACATGACAGATTTAAGTTTTATTTTTCAAACCAATTGATTTCTAATTTTGTACTTTGCATTACAGAAGAAGCTACTTCTCTTTGATGTGGCAAATATTATAAAATAATTTATGTAAAAAAAAATCAAACATTAGTTTTGTCATGCATATTCTTACCTATGAACGTTGAAACAAGGGCCCACATAATTGGAAACACCCTTGGAGCCCTAATGATAAGAACTCGACCAAGGGTTTCAGGATAGTTAGCTTCAACTATCTCAATGATGTGAAGGAGCGCCTGAATGCAGATTAGTTTTGTATTAAATTCTGATTGAAATAAAACAAAAATAAAAAAAGTACCTTGATCCCCGGCCTCCACAGATGCCTCATGTTCAGACCTTCCAAATCGACGAGGAGGCACCATGTAGAAATAGGTTTACCCCAACTCAACGTCGCTTCTTCGGTAAGGCGCAAGCCTTCCTCGCATACATGAAGAGTCTGCAAATTTTATTCAATTAGATAATTCAAATCACAAATGAAACAATGACAGTAAGGGCCTTGAATAAATCATAAATTGTTTAAATAACGATAAAAAATAAAAATAAGAAACATGACTTACTAGCTTTAATAAACCATCTTCCCCAATAGTCTTGAGAAGGCCTTTCACATCCATTTGACCCAATCTCAGAAGATACACAGGTCTTCCATCTATTCATAAAAATAAAAATATTTAAAAGATTAAACGGGCAAAAATTAACTTGGAATTAATTTAAAACAAAAAAACTTTATATTGATATTTTGTATACCTTTGTCATGATGATGCCATCCACCGGGAAAATAATCTTTGACTATTTGTGGGGTCACATATTCAGACAGTACTTTGTCCACCCCATGTTTCTTTCTCCAACTGAGAGACTCGGAGAGAAGGTGTCGAGCTTTGTCGACGTTAAAGTCTCTTGCTCTTAGAAATCTCAAAAGCATGGTATCATTAGGAACCTAAAAAAATATAGTTTTTATATATACAAAAGTTGATTTTAATAGACAACATCTTACTTTTCCTTTGTGCAGTTGGGCGAATGATTTTCTCAATTGAACGAGTCTCGACTCCTGAATCAATGTCAAATGTCCCAAATAACGTTGAATGTACTCAGAATCAATTTGAGATTGACACTCTAAACAAGTTAATGTTGTACAATATACTTGAAATGAAAAACACAGTTAAATTAAATTTAAAATTCACTAATGAGTAATGAACCTTTTGATGTCTGCTGTCCCGAATTCCTCCTTGGCTTTGTACATAATGTGACCATTTCTGGGCTGACAGTCGCTTCATTGTTATCATTAGTATCCTCACTAAAATTTCAATTAGAGTATTCTTTAATGCTACTGTAGGAAGAACATTAAAATGATCAAGGATGAATACTTACTTTGAAATGGCATCTGGGGATGGCAACCATTTTGGCACGTGTGTAATTCCTTCTGTTTTCAATTCTACTATGAAGTGTTCCAGCACTTCTTTTCCCCTCGCAATATTCTGCGAAAACTGTTTCATCGCCAGTTTTTCAATTGTGTTTTCAAAGCCGAAAAATGACTTTATATCAAGCTCTGCGCATTGCTCAAAACAAGTCCATTCATTGTTTTCAGGATGGACCTAGGGTTTAGACATACAATTAATTATGATCTGTTGTACAGTTTAACGCTTATTTAATTCAACAAATGATGTATTTACAAAGTAACGGCAAGTTTCGTTAACAACGACCCTCGACTGAAAACTTTCGTTGTATGCTTTTATATCCAAAGTTCTATTTCTTAAGTTGAGACTATTCTTTTGTATAAAATAAATAAAATCCACTCCAATTATCTGCAAAAAAAATAAAATAAAATAAAGAATTATTTTTTTTATACATGATTTTAATGTGATTCTGTCGATCAAGTCATTGAACAAGTATTCTTCTTATCTTGTTTTGGTAAAGTAGTAATATCAACAGACTTGAATTAATTGGCAGATAGACCGAAAATTGTATTTTTCCCCTTGTCTAGAAGATTTAATGATAATAGGCATTTATTCAGTTCATACCAATCCACAACAATAAAAATTCTAAACATTATTTACTGGGCAAGTAATGCGGTAATATGTTGTTGATTCAGGAAAAATGAAGATTTTTTTGCAAACATGTGCACTGCTGAATAAACAGTGAAAGGTTGAATCACAGATAAGAAACTTGATATTTAATTTAACATAGTTCTTTGGTCAAAACCTTTTATTGTTCCATTATGTAATTCCTTTTTTTTCCATGCCTTCCATTGAGATAATTTATCTTTGTAATCTTGCAAATGGGGAGGGTGCTGTTTCGCTCTTTAATCAAAGGAGGAAACCAGTTTGGGACCAAGGTAAAATCTATTTATTCAACGCTGGGCTTTATAAAATAGCAGGAAGCTAATTCAAATTCACCAAGGGAGACAGATTTCTATTTTTTGTTGTTCGATTATTTATCGTGAATTGTATATAAACATTTAATAATATTATGAACCATTTCATTAACTGTTTAAATACACTGATGGCCAAATTTAACGCACCACTCAATTTATTTAGTTTACAATTAAATCCATTATCTTTCTACATTAGTTACAGGTAATTAGGAGCTATCGCAGACAAAATAAACAGTAAATAATGTTTTATTTTTTTGTTTACTTTCGTATTGATTAATCATATTTGCACAAGTAGCATTGTGCCATTCCATTTTACTACACCTAAAGATCTCTTTCAGATAATCTTTTTCCTTCGTTGTATTGTTGGCATTTGAGTGAGTATGACACTGTCAGGGTCACAACATTATTAGAGCCAGCATGAAGTCTGACTGAGAGTAAATCTTTCTACAATAGGAAGGGTTCTTTGGTGCTTCAGAAATACAAGGCTTCAGACTTGAAGGCCTAGACAGGGTCGACCTAGGTCTACAGGCAAGAGAGATTCACCACAGCATTTTAGGAAAAGAGATAAGAAATTTCATAAGAAAAGTCTGAAATGTTTCGATTTCCTCAAGGACTGTAAGAAGAAGGCTCAATGAAAATAAGCTCAGGCCCAGAACCCGCTCTTCTTACCAAATGAATTCGACATTGGAAAATTAGGGACAAGTTCTCTTTAGTCTTTACAGTTGAGGTGAGAGTTCAAATCTTCAGATGGCAGTAATTTCATATGGAGATGCCAGGAGAAAGGTATGTTCATGCTGTATGGTTCTTCATGTGGCTTTCATGACATCCTTGGATGCCCACACTGAATTGGTTGTTGTTGGAAGATCTCTAACTTCATAGAGGTACTTAAAAGACATAATAAGAACATGTAGTGCCATTTGCCCCTCACATCACATGAGAGATTCTTGCTAATGCATGATAAACCAAGATATTGTGGATATCGATCTGAATGAGGTAGGCATTGAGTGCTTGGTGTGGCCAGCTCGAAGTCCAGATTTGATCCCACCAACTTAAGTGACGAATACGATGATGAAACCCAGGTCTTAACACCCTAGAAGAGTTGGATAGGGCTGTTCTTGATGAATGGGAAAGAAATTATAAATAAAATCATGGGAAAATCAATAATAATAAAATCAATGGGAATGAAATATAAATTTATTGGCAGTGCATTTATTTAGCTATCAGTGTATTATTTATGAGCTGATTTAATATATTGTACAGTTCTTCTGTGTTAAATTGCAAAATAAAAGTATATTTACTGTTTAATAGTTACCACATGAATTTTTATTCATTCATACTGTTTTGGTATTTCACCATTTTTGGAAGATTCCAAAGAAATCACATAAAGTGAAGATAGCAAATCGGCAAAAAGTGTCTGAACTAATATAAATCAATGGGAATAGGAGGTACCTATCAAATAATATGTTTGTCACCGTACAAAAGGAAACCTCTTAATTTAAAAGTATATTATTTTAAATGTAAGACAATACTTGTCCATGTATATAACAAATTAATTGACTGGAAGATTATACCATATAAGAAAACAAAACATCTCAATGGGTCAATAAATTGAAATTTTAGTTGGAAATGATAAACAAAATGTATCAGATATCAGATATTTCAAACTGATAAATTTAAATTGTCTTACTGGCTTAAAAAACCAATTATTATGTTTTGCAAATTGATTAAAAAAATACAGTCATTGCTGTACACACTTAGTTTCCAGTTAGATTTATAATTTCCTATTTGGAGCATCATAAATAGACCACTGTGAAAAAGGGGATGATAAATAGAAATACATACATGAAAATGGAAATGTTTAGTTTCAAGTACTTAAGTTGGTTGCTTAGGGACTTGATTGAATTTCCAAAGAAGTCTCTTTAAATAAGGAAAAGCTTGATGATGAAAGGAAAGTATTTGACAAATTCAAAGTAAATGAAGATATGCAAATGAACAAAACTGAGATCCTTGTGATGAGGAATGAGTTTGTACATGAAAACCTAAAAGCTGTTGCTTTGACCCCCTCCTTCACCTACATTATATTACAGTAAATCATTCAGATACTCTTTTTAATGTATATGAATATGTGATAAACTAATGGATTAACTTTATGGCTAGTAATGAAACAGTATGGGGAACTTTATGAAACTTATAAATCAGCACTATCAGACCTTGATAAGTCTAAACTTATGGAGGTCGATTAGTCAGTAGTAATTACGTATTTCCCCTTTCCTCTTTTTAATTCAATAAATCTGAAAAAAAAAAAAAAAAAAAACTATTTACATTTATTAATAAATTCCAACACTTGTCGATCAGCAATAATTCAATGAATTGCTTAGCTGCTGGGGCAATAATAAATCAAGGATATTATTTGTATTAATGCTTTGATGGGGGGGGGGTATTTGACTAAATTGTCTTTATTAAAGAGAAATAAATAATTAAATTTAAAGAGTTTTATCGTAAATAATCAATATATCGGGGTCTAATATCATCACCCAAACAGTATTTAAAATCACATTTCAAAGATTTATTATATTATAAAGTAGATAAAAAATTTAGCTTTACAATGGTGAAATCAATTATGTGAATAATAGATTTGATGAGGTTAAATTAAACAATTAACAATTTTATGATGTTATAGTTGGAACTAATTTCATTTGCTTTTAAAATTTTGTTGTTGTTATATCAATTGTCAAAAATATCAATATTGTGCTCACTCACTAATCCAAACTAATCAATCACTGTAGGGGTATTCAGATTACAGAGCGTATTAAACAAATACTTATATATTTACACAAAAACAATTTCAACACAATTTATTATTATTGCATCCACAAAATTATAAACCTATTAGAATATACCGTCAACTTTTCTTTAAAAAATCTGTTTAAAAAATTTATTTAACATTTCCCTCATTGCTTCTTCTTCTTTTTCTCACAGTTTTGAGCAGTAAGTATAATATACTTAAAACAAGTAGTGAACGGAGGTGAGGGATTCATCGAACATAAATTTTTTTTGAAAATTTCTGTATCTACGCTGGTCTTGGACTTTTATATCATTCTCTCTCTCTCTCTTCCTCATTCACTCACTCACTAATGCTCTCCACTCACTCTTCCTCTCTTACTCTCTCTCTTTCTCTCACTCACACTCACTCTCTCTCTCTCTCTCTCTCTTCCTCATTCACTCACTCACTAATGCTCTCCACTCAGTCTTCCTCTCTTACTCTCTCTCTCTCTCTCTCTCATTCACACTCACTCTCTCTCTCTCTCTCTCTCTCTCTCTCTTCCTCAGTCACTCACTCACTAATGCTCTCCACTCACTCTTCCTCTCTTACTCTCTCTCTCACTCACACTCACTCTCTTTCTCTCTTCCTCATTCACTCACTCACTAATGCTCTCCACTCACTCTTCCTCTCTTTCTCTCTCTCTCACTCACACTCACTCTCTCTCTCTCTTCCTCATTCACTCACTCACTAATGCTCTCCACTCACTCTTCCTCTCTCTCTCACTCACACTCACTCTCCCTCTCTCTCACTCACACTCACTCTCCCTCTCTCTCTTCTTCATTCACTCACTCACTAATGCTCTCCACTCACTCTTCCTCTCTCTTTCTCTCTCACTCACACTCTCTCTCTCTCTCTCTCTCTCCCTCTCCCTTTCTATGAAATAATGTTTCCCTTAAAATTATGGCTTTTTGAATTTTTGTCCAGTTCGGATTACTGGAATGGAATGTTCCAAGTATCGAAGTTCATATAAGGGAGAGAGCTCTGCATGCTTATATTGGCCACGTTAGTGGTTCTGGGTTTGAATCCTAGTATAGCTCATGTAATTTTAATTGATAATAATTTAACAAAAAAACTGTAAAGTGGCTGGATTTCATGACCACAACTCCCAATGGTTTAGTTGGACATTAAGCCCGATTGTACGACAGGGATTACCTTATTTTATCAGCCTAATTCTTTTTACAAAAATGATTTTTAATAAAAATCGCTTATTTAAAGAATAATATTATTAAATAAAGTATTTGTTTAATTTCTGCTATAACATAACATATACAGATATTAAGAAGTAAATAGTAATATATAGAAGCAGTAGTTCGACACAAAATACAAGCAAATAATTCTATTTATCACTTTAAATATATAAATTAAATATTAAGTTTCTGTCAAAGGATAAAATTCATCTATTTTACAAAGCCCCAATGTAAGCAGATTATCGGTCTAACCTGGTAAAAAAATTACAACTGTTCAGTTATCTGTCAGAAAGGATCACATTCAATTTTATCGGTGTATGTCCTATAGTAAAATAATTTAAGTCATGTTTATGTTTGAAAAGGGACTGATTGATGAGGCGAGGGAATGAGGGAATTCAACTCAGGTAAAAATGAGAGGACTGGGACAAATATTTAATCAAAGCCTGGAAATATAGGTCATGTCTTAACTGTCTGTTCAACTCTTCACTGAGAACTTTTAAAAATTTTAACTTTAATTTAGCAAAGCGTGTAAAAGTTGTTCTTTTAAATATAAAACTGTTAAAGTCAATTTAGAATGTGCGACAGTATAAATCCTTGACAATAAAGGTTGGTATCCTTTCTTCTTTGCTCTACTCTTGCGTAAAAAAACTATTAATACATTTAATATTCTACAAGGAATAAACAGTCGTATTTTCAAACGCCCGATAAACGAAAAGGAAACTGTAAAGATTTCACGTCCGGCCGGCGAATGTTTCAGCAAAGGTGGAAATTCGATTCGGAAGCGAGCTCCTGAGTTCCTGGCTCGAGGAATGCCTGGACCCGCCAAGGACGACGAGGTGTGTTCAGCCGGGCCGCGATGGTGTAACGGGAAGTGGAGAAAAATCAATGACAGGAAAATATCTAACTTCAATAAAAGGGTATCGTGCAAAACAGCCTTACGTTTTGTAAGAAAGGAGGAAGTTTCGACATCTGTTTGAAAAATCCTTCACGCTTGCGTATTAATTATGGCTAGTTTTAATTATAAGTAATGCTGCAAAGGGGCAAATGCGGCTGCCGTTAAAATTTAAATAAAATTTTGCAGAATTTCTTAATCGTATAACATTTGCATAAAAAAGAAGAAAAATATACCCAAAATTAACATATGAAACTTGACTTTCTGACTTGTTCCTAACAGCTAGGACGTTCGCAAACACTTGATTTGTCAGAAACTCAATTTAGTTTTGAGCTTAACTTCAGCTTTTGTGTAATCTTAATCAATGTCAAAAAAAAGTTAAAACGGATACAAGGAAAATTTGGAAGAATTGCTAGCGAATGGCGTGCACGGTTTGAAAATATACAAAGTTTGAAATCAAGATTTTGTGATATTGAAAAATAGTCGTAAATTTCTAAAATACTTGTTTAAAAAAAGTAGGCTGGTGGAAATAATTACATATCAGAGATGATACAAATAGACCGATAATCGACTTCTATAATGGAATTTTGGAAACTAGTGCCAGAATCAACCAATATCCACACTTACAGAAAGCTGCTTTCCGTCTAATTTCAACTGTTTGTTTCAACTGTCAATCCATCAACTCCACGGGAGTTCGTGAAGTCGAACAATATCAACAGAATGTCAATATAACAACTTTAACAGATTTGATATGAAAATCTCAAATATTTGGCCAAAAGACTTCGTTAGATGTTATCTTTTTGAATATTTAAACAATATATAACGTAAGCTTTATAGCTTTTCAGATTAGTGTAGAATAAAATTACCTATATTAATTTAATTTAAATTTATATATTCAATACTATGTATAATTACAATAGCTTTATATTTTACACTAAATTATATTTTCAATCTAAGGTCTTGATTGAGATGAAAAAGACCTTATATTGAAAGTATAATTTATTAAAATCTTTAATACAGTCAATTGCGTCTGTTAAATACATATATAGCTTTTATATTTTACAATATATATGAAAATGGAATGCGGCTCTCATTGACCTCAAGCGAGCCCATCTCTTTATATAGAACACCCAATGAATGAATCATAGCACAACTCAACAACCAACGAGGCTAAACCAAGCTGGAAACTACAGCCAATAAAACTGAAAAGTTTTAATTTTAGACAAAAGTGTTATTTAATTTAAAATCTGCAAATTCCTATATAAATTGATAAAAGGCTTCAAACGATATAAAACTAAACGAAAATGTCGTCCGAACTTTCACCTATTGCCAAAAGGGATTTTCAACAACAATAAAACATTTGAGAAATAGATTTTGATTTTGTCTATCTGCTGAGGCCATGAGTTTTTCGCATCGACACGATAACCGGCCCTTACAGATTAAATGACTCATAGTGCTACTAATTTTGATGTCAGGCAATGCTGTTATGCTTTTAAAACATAACAACCGCGTTTAAAGAAGGTGGGGCAACGAGAGAATAGATCACGCTACGAATAGATTTCGTTGGATCAAAATAAGCATTCTGAATGTTTAAAACCCAGAAAAACAAAATTAACCTATCTGCGGGATTTATATCTATTTGCGATAGTCATTTATCGTTTACTTTTCATAAGGAAAATTTTTTGAATGATGCCAATTTTAAAAGGAAAATCATTTTGATTAACTGCAAAGTGTTCGTCATATGCAAAGGTATCTGTTATCTGAAATACTTTAGCGTTAAAAAAAATGCATTTCATTTCTCATTTAAAATTTATTCTACCAAAGGAGTGATAAACAAGGAAAGAATGCAAATTAGGACGATAAGAGTGAGAAGTGTACGTGCAAGGACAACATCCGAGATACACTAACAAGAAGAGGAAACGAATAATTGCTATGGCAGTTTGACCACTTAACAACGTTATACGGGCAGTCATAATTCGAATCTTCGAGCTATATCGGGATTAGTGATGAAATATTTATTTAACGAACTTTTATGAAAAATGTCTTCTCATGAGCACTGACCAGAAATACTTATAATTGTGTACAAAGATTATTGGGTTGTCCCACATGAAACGTCCATTGAAGATGGTTTTCTGTCAATTCCCAGCAAAATATTAACGATCTTTTAAAAACATTTTTAATCTATTTTACAAGTTTTTTTTTCTAAGCAGATATTCAAATTTTAGTTTAATTTTAAACGTGACAATGGGAACACGTAATTTTCTATAATAGTTCAAATTAGGTCATTCTGCTGCCAATGCTGCAAGGAATAATAATCGGGTTTTTGTTAGGTTTGGAAAGTTTTCTTCAAGATCTATCCATGAACTACGGAAGACCTTCAACGTCAATCGATGGCGAACTTTGTAAGAAAGCTGTAGAAGAAAATCATCAAAACCTTCAAAGAACTTCCGCTTAACTGACACTAGTTTTCAAACGCTTAAAAATAATCGAAAAAGTTAAAAAACATTCGTTGGATGTCGAAACTTGGAGACTAATCACTTGCATGGTCCGTCTATTCTCGCTCGTTTTTAACTCATACGTGTTTTTCAAGCCATTTTCAGTGAGGAAGTGATTCAAAATTCATTTTCGACACGTACGCGACATTTACGCGTCGTAAAATAAAGATTTCTTGGGATTGTGACAAAATGCGATGAAATACGGGTCATTTATAACAATTAGACGCTGATCGGGTCAGTAGTTACATGTCGATCAGTCTGAAGTAAATTTTAAATTTAGTATATTCTAACTAATAGAGAAATGAAAAGTATTACCGAGTGCAAGAACACCAGGAGTAACGGCAAGAGATTTGAGTTCCTCTGCTTGAATGTCAAAAAATGAGCCAAATCTTGGGTGTTGTGACGAAAAAGCATCATTTGTAACAATTAGACGCTGATCAGGTCAGTAGATAGATGTCGATCAGGCGTCTGGTCACTCGAAAAAACAGAATCTTAATCGAAATCAAATAATGGTTGTGTGTTGGAGGTAATCCATTTGCTTTAAATATCAACCCGACGTACTGCGACGAAATCGACCGGAAGAATTGAAACATATCAAGAAATAGCTGGCAAAAATTAAAGGAGCTTGGCTGTAAAATCATACTTATCCTACTCTCCATCAGGATACATTTTCTTTCCTTACTTGGATAATACGTGACGAAAAATGATGAAATGAAGTGAAAAAAAAAGAACGATCATATTGACAATCGAAGGTCAGAAGTTAGATGTCGATCTGCATGGTCTACACGACTAAACAGAATATAATTCTTCTTTTAAATATCATAAATGAAACCGTTAACAGCCAAAATATTGTTGTAACGCAATAAAATTTGATTGTAAAGAAAGTTGGAATTGTTGAACAGGAAATGCCATGATGTTTGATCTTGGAGTTTGGAATCCTACCTAATTCTCGTATATCCTCTTTTTGTCGGATAACTTTCCGATAGATAACTTTATTCCAGTATTGCAAATACAAACGGACATTAAAAAGCTTTTTCAACTTTCTGTCCAATGAACTGGGCATTTAATCGGTGTCAACACAATAAATCAGCAAGGAATCGGAATCCCATAAAAATAATAAGCGTCCCTGTTACAATGTGAGAGAGACATTTTTAAATTGGTAATGTTTGTCCGGTACGCTCAGTAATTTATAATGTTCAGAAAAACGAAAGCGTTATGATAATTAATAGAAAGCCAGAATAAAATTGCATTGTCAGTTCCTGCTGGCTTTTCAACACAGTCCAACAACAATCCTCGATACGAAGAGGGCCAGATTGTTGGTGGAAAAGTGATTTTCTCTAATTCTTCTCAATGCACTGACCTTTTTCAATAAATACGGAGCATCGACGTGAAGCTTGCATCTCCTTTCTGTCACTCTCAGCGAATTATCTGGCGAATAAGTTTCTGATATGATATCACAGTGGGCGACAATAGGTATCTGAGGGCAGCATGGAAACCTTCTTTCGTAGGCCTGGAAAAATTAAAAAAAGTTATGAGATAACGATTAAAAACAACTTATAAATAAATGGGAATGACAGCAACGAATGATGAGTTAATATTTGAACAACTCAAGGACAGTTTGACCTTTGAATGATTTATGATTAATTATGATGCACTGTTGGATTTTATCTTGGATAATTTTACAACCAGAAAAAAAAATATTGGACAACTCCGTGGAATATTTTCTAAAGGTTGTTTATAAAACAAGGATTTTTCAAACTCCAAAACATGAAAGTCAAATTTGATAAATACCCGCAAAAAACAAGATTAATTTATTTAACCAAGCAATAGTTTTAATTGATCAGAATTTTCTTAAGAATAATTTTTCTTTCATTTATTAGCTACTATTTGAGAAACCGAAAACGAGAATATTTTATCACAATAAAGATAAACATAGATAAAGGCAAACATTAAGTTGTTAGTTTTACTAATTTTCCTAAAGTCCAACATATACAGGATGTTTTGTTCATTTGGATTTTGATCGGCGTAAAAGCTCTCGCGTATCAAGAGCACGATAGGTGGTCCTTCTAGGTGATCTGACTAGTAGAAGGGTCATCCCCATCCGATTAAGGATAGGGCATACGGGATTGACACAAAGACACATACTTTTTGGCTAAAGGCCGCGAATGTGTCCGGTGCAGAGAAATGTGACTCCATATAGAGAGCGCGTAAGAATGCAACCCGATATGAGAATTGTGCTTAAGCACGGCAGCGATCCGATTCTTGGAGAAACAGAGTTGTTTTATTGTATATAGTTTTATGCCCCTAGTGTGATGAATGTGAACGTATTTATTAGTGTGAATGTGTAGTGTAATAGAATAGAATATAATGTATTTAAGGGTGAGTGAGTGTGAATTGGATCTAGGAACTGCAGGGATTGGGTGCTGAATTGACCTAGTTGTTGACAGCACTAGGAGCCCAACCTCAGCGGATGAAGGGATAAGACCAAAGACAACCAACACCCGTGGTGGGTGAGTCTCGAGGCATGCCTGAGAATAAGTTGTAAATTACAAAGTTGAAATTTGTCGTGAACTGCGAGAAGTGATAGGCTGAACTCTGCAAATGAGAGTGTTAAGTTTTATAAATCCAAATCCAAATTATTTGGAATTTGGTACTTTGACCATCTGACTATCATGGACTGATAAATGACACGTTAATGGTGCGTTTCATAAAGTGGCGAGGTTGTTCAAAATAAGTAATTTTCATTGGAAAAAAACAACATTTTACAAATACACCGTCTGACTTTTTAGTGTTTAACGCTAATTATCGCCTGTAGCTATAACACGATTTTACACAACTTGAACCACAAGAAAATCATTGATAAAAATTGAACTTACTTGTTTTAGTATCTGGAAGGGAACATTTATAATTTAAACTTGGTTCGATCGACCAACTGCGAACGGGCTGTTGTGTAATTTTCCATTTCGGACCACAATCGACTTACACCGCACCGCGTAAGACGCAACCGCTCTGGCCATAACATTGGATGAAATCGACTACATTCAAGCAAACTATAAAATATTACAGTTTAGTCGATGAAATGATACGATAATTTGATCATTTCAGGATCAGATTTGCACCCAGTGGTGCTTGTTTACGGTAGTCAGTCATGTGCCACCCAGGAGAGTGGACGAAAAATGTATCAATTTATAATTCGATCTGTGGAAAGAGTAAAAGGGCATAAAAATCGCTTAAAACAATTGCCGCACTGAACGCAAAATGTCAGAGGGGGAAAGTTGTGCAGGTATGGACCGTGAAGCAATTCTGTTCCTTTGACTCTGGAGGATGTGAAAGGGACAGCGATTCATTTCGGACATTCCTTCACGGTCCACGTTACTTCTAACAAAAATTACTAAAAAAAGCTAAAACTTTTAACCCTCAAATTTTTACAGCTTAGTAGAAAAAGATCATCGACTGATTTTTATGCCCTTTTGCTCTTTCCACAGATCGAATTATAAATTGATACATTTTTCGTCCACTCTCCTGGGTGGCACATGACTGACTACCGTAAACAAGCACCACTGGGTGCAAACCTGATCCTGAAAATCTGACATAACTCTGACACTCTGACATAAAAAACCCAATAACATTCCCAATAAAAATTAAAAAGAAAAACTTATCTGGATCAAGGAGTATCGTCGAGTAGTGCGCGAAATGAACGTCTTCGGCAGGTCGGTGTCAACCAACAGACGCAGCGAAAACAGACGGACCCGATTAACTACGAGTTCTGTTTATAAAAAAATCCTCTTGGAACAATTGCGAGTAAAAGGGGATGATTGCCGTTTTTCGTCGCGTGCAGGTACGCATCTGCTGTTAAGCATAGCGTGAATACCAAGAAGGTATCGTGCTCGTGATTTAACGCAAAGGGCACAAGAACACGAACCACGGCATTTCATGAATCGAAGTTACGTTCGGAGTAAACTGCTTCAATAAACCATTTATTCTCCATTTACCAATTTGCCTTTTCGACTTGGGGTAAATGGACAACTGTGGTCAGTTTATCAGAGCTTTCGCTGCTTAGGAAAACTACAATAAGAGATCTCTCTGCATTAAATTATTGTTATTAGTTCAAATGAGCTACGTTAAATGAATTTTGTACCCCTGCTGTATCTGAAGGTTTATGATTTACAGGCAAATGGTTCAAATCAGGTGGGATGGGAACACTAAAATAACAACCATAGTGATCTCCACAAAAGAAAGTTGAATATTTAAGGAGTTGTACAATACAAAACGCTTTGCAGGTAAGAACCTTATCAATTAGCAATACTGCTCAGGATGTACACGACGATAAGACCCATCCCCACATTTGGTGCAATTGCCTGGGCAAATACAGTCAAGCTAACTGCGAAATATAAAAAACTCGAAGGACAAAGAGGCTCTCGGGTGTTACAGATGTTTACGTTTAAACAAAACCTCCAGACCAGCCGCCAAAATTGTGTGGGATTTCCTTAATGTAGATTGACGTTAATTGGGGAAAACGTCTCGGTCAAGGAAGAAGCAATCTGTGTGATTTCTCTCTAATGGCCTGATGAGGATCTAAGATGTGATTAAACGTGATTAAAATGTATTTTGGTCGTGATTAAACTAATTTAATCTGTGGATTTGTTAATGAAGTACCTAAAGAGTTTTGTGTTATGGCAAAGCATAAAACGGGACTATTCTACTCTTTCACGAATGGAAGCTCATTGCCATTCTGGTCGACCGAAAATGGCAAGCCGAAACGCAAACCAAAATCGTTAAAAGACGGATGTAGAACATAAGAAAGCAAAGAGGCAGTAGCAAGTCCTCGGGCGTGTACATCAATATATTTCCAATCCGAACAATGTTTACACCTGAATAGAAACATAAAAATAAAGATATAGCTATCATATCAGATAGCTTAACGGCCATCAGACCACCGTGCTCTATCATTATCAGCTCGAAGATGTTTTAAAACAGCTACTATGGGTTCCCGGGCTTGCATTTGTTGAGGGAACGAAGAAACGGAATTCTCTTGCAAGATCACACCGCTAACAAACCGAATCCTTCTGCAGGATATGATTTCATACTGAAGAAAATAACTTGAGGGTAGAAGACAGATAAGAATTAGATCTGTCGGTAGACACAAACAATCCAAACATCTTATAGGATTTGAAAGTAATGAATTACAGAATATAAAGTATAAAGTCTACCATGAATCTGACAAACTTGCTTGTGATCAGCACGAGAAAATGTTATGAGATTTACGACAAAACCGTAGCAAATGGGCCCATTAATCTAAACCCTCGAAGAATTAGGACCGATCCATGGTAAGAACAAAAAAAGAGGGACTCGACAGCTTTTAAAAGGTGAAATATAAAGCCTAGCTTCACACTGTCAATCATGTTTTGTCTGTCAACAATGTTCATATGTTGTTCAACAGCACCAAGTAGAAAACGTTGACCTTTTTAGAAGCACAGTTCATTCATAGATTAGTTTGAGATCTGTGATTACCTAGACTGATAATTTAAATATTTCGCCAGGAGCATCTAAAACTTCAAGGTGCTAAGGAAAAGTGATAGTTCACCGAAGAGTATCCTCTTCGAAACTACATAGAATCATATTTCTAAAACCAGCTCAGTTTTTATCTTTGTCCAAAGGTCATTGCTAGCACTTTCCATCAGTGCGTTTTTCCTTATTCATCAACTTCTTTTCTTCAAATTCCTGTAATAGCCTTTCTAGACATGATTATCGTTTGAGAAACGCAGAAACACTGACGTCTGTAGTAGAAACAATGTACAACGGTTCCATCAGAAACTATGTTTTACAACTGTTACGAAACAATGTTCAATATCGTCCAGAAACATTGGTTACCTGTCTGGGCTAAGCTTAACATAACTCCAATCAATCAATACGCCTGTTTCTAAAGTTCTTCACCTTACATAAGGCCACTATTACTTAATTTTACTCTATTTATTATTATGTTTACAGGCAGTCAAAATTAATTTTTAATAATGAAGTGGGATTACACGAGATAATGATCCATTTTTCATTCAAACATCTAGGAAGTTCAACGTTAACATTTAACTCTGGTTTGCTATGGAACTACTTTCTAAACGGGCTGAAAAAAATGCCAAAAATTGCCCAATTGTTTGTTTTTTTAAAAAACGTTTCTATAAGATATGAGAGGCTGGAAAAACTTTCCACTCTCCTCGGCCGTTTATCTATCTTCAGAACGCGTGAAAAATTGCGTGGAATTTACTTAGCGTCTGTATCCCAGACAGCTTCTTCTGCTGGTTCTCCATTTCGCATTGAATGAGGTTGAAAGTTTTCTGCCGATTTCACTTTGCCTGTTATCGTCCAATAATGCCGTTAGACCGGCGGTTCCTCACCTATCAGAATGAATCACCACGATATCCGATTGTTTTGCCATTCCTTTTTAATTTTATCTTTCGTATGCAGATAGACAATTCAATTAAATCGGATTTTGAATTTTAAAAAAAGAACAAGAAACCCCGCGATCCTATTCAAGCAACAAAGATTACTAGAACGTTCGTCTCGAGACAAAGGTCTGACGCAACAGTCGTAGAATCTTGTCGATCAAGGCAGATAATCAATACCATAATTTACACTGGGAACAGATAAGCGATTCCTAACATTCTTGTCTAAAATCGTGTCATTGAAACATAAGTTATCATGGCTGGTAATGGCCCACATAAAAAAAAGAAACAATTGTATCATCTACTCTAAATTCGGGGTTAAAGTCAAGTATAGCTTGCATTTTCTTTATTTTGGACAATGTCACTTGGCAATTGTAAATTCGACATGATATGAAATACTTGATAAAAAAAAGAAGAGATCAATTTTGGGACAAATGTTTTATTTGAGCAATTTCCGTTCTCTTGTTCGAATTTTCAAGTTTTAATCGCTATAGTGGATTATTTTACGAAAATGCAACTCTTGATGATGGTGATGAGGCTACAGGGAAGCGGGGTTTGTACTCCCCAGGCATAGCAGCCTTCTGGCTTATGGATAGACAACTCTTAATAAATTAAAAACGACCAGAATTGATGAGACACGAGACAATAATAAAATCGCCTCAAGAAACGATAAAATGGACTGGCGATAAAAACATCGTTAATGGCAGTCCAGAACATATCACGAAAACAGGGGTCAAAATAAAATTCCAATTGGTAAATTTATAAACAAAATACTGTACCCAATAAATATAATAATTTTAACAAATAAATTTGTCAAAAACATAGAAGACGCAGGACAATATTTTTCTTACTAAGAGTTGTCCTCGTCAACTTCACATAGAAAAAAGTAAAATAGACTTAATTTTTAGTCAATAAACTGTCATGATTGTTACTGTAGGAAAGAGGCTACTGGCTTCGTAAAGATCAAGTGTTGAAAGAGCGACTTTAATTTAAGGCAACAAAACGAAGGAAAAATAATTTTGTCTTTCGACATTCGACAGCACCATTCGTTCATTTTGTCCATTTAAGCGTACATACCAACGGCTCCAGTGCCACTTAAAAGGCATTTAATTCCGACTTTTTTTCATTCGCCTGGGCCAATTAATTATTGCAAAAACGTTCAATGCACGTGGGAAAAAATTTCAGATTATTTTCGACTGGTAAAATTACAAACAAAATACTGAACAACAAAATGGTAATAATTCCTCATATACATGAAAGATTGAAACATTTCAACGTCGGACATTTTTTTTTTACTCTTGTTCTCAATCCTTAACTTTGTTATACTAACAAATATCTACAGAAGAACGCTGAAACACTCGTTCGATGTAAAGAAATATTTCCTTTTTTTTTTAAATTTATTTACTTGAATGTATATAAAATGAAATCTCATCTCTACTTCAAACAATAAACTTACACCACAATGGCTTATCATGCCAATTTGCTTCTGCTACAAATTGTCATCCTAAGAAGCGGAAGATCAATAAAAAAAAGAAGATTAATTGGCGCTTTACAGTTTAAAAAATTACAAACATTTTAATACATCACCCAATTTATTGTTATATCTATCTAAATAACTACAATATTTGTTAGTTAATGGTAAAGAATGTCAACGTACAGAAGCATTATCTCACCTCACATGCCAGATAAGGAGGCCATGTCATCATTACTAAAAATTGTTTGAAGTTGTATTTTTTTATATTTAACTTTTGGCCAATAAACATCTTTTTTATTACTTTTGAAAGAAAAAGTATTATATAGAAAAATATAAAATATTAAAAATATAATGTATTATACGAAATCTAATGGATTTAAAATATATAATTGAATTTTAAAACAATCAAAAATTAGTACCAAAAAAGAAAATGTGTAATTTGTTTCATAAATATACTCAAATACAATTGTTGCAAATTAGAAAAAGAAATCTACGGACAATATTTTGATATACCTGATTCCTTAACTGCATTCTTAAATGCAGATTAATGCAATTGTCGTTTGAAGTAAAGAATTTTACTTTTTACAAATGACTTTAAGACAACACGAAACAACTTTATTATAGTAAAAAGTACTGAATATAATTAAAATACCGAATAAAATTTTCAAACACTTCAACAAAGAAAAGAAATTTGTCTTTCGACATTAGCACAATTCGTTATTTTTGTCAATTTAAACCCGCATACCAACCGCTCTATTGTCTCTTTTTTTAAAATTCGGATTGTAAAAAAATATTATGTTGGGGGCTTGTTAAATGTACTAAAATGTTTAATGCCAGTTCGAAAAATATTTAGTTGTAAAATTTTCAAATTGAATCCTGCCTTTGTATTACAAATTAAAACGCATTTTAAGTGTCTCCGGAGTCGTTGGTATGCGAGTTTAATAGACAAAAAGAAGGAATGGTGCTCATGTCGAAAGACAAATTCCTTTCTTTGTTGAATAGTTTACAAATTTCACTTGGTATTTTAATTATATTCAGTACTTTTTATTATAATGTAGATGTTGCTTGACTAAAAAGTCGTTTATGAACAAAATTCTTTACGTCGAACGACAATGGCTGTCAAGACAAGGGCTATCACGGTCGATAAATATTGTCCGTAGATTTCTATTTCTAATTCGCAACTTGTTCCTGATGTTTTGACGATATTTATTGAACAAATTACTTTTTTTTTGTACAGCTCAGTATTTTTTCGTTCGCAAACGAATTGAAAGTTTTTGAACAATTCCTCAGAATAAAAATTTTGAAAAGTCCAATAAAAATTAAAATGTCTTAAGTAACAAACAAAGCAGTTGGTGTGCACGTTTTGACAAAAAGAAGGATGGTGATAATGTCGAAAAACAATAATTATTTTCTCTTGTCCTTGTTGATCATTTTATAGTCATTTTTCTTTAAATCATTTACATTAAAAAAATCTTTATATCAAACAATGGCATTGTTGTACCAATAATGGTATGGTGAGGGATTGAGGACTATCATGGTCCACAAACTATTGTCCATAGATCAAACATTTCTAATCTGTTACTTGTTCCCGAAGTTTTTGATGATATTTATGGAACGAAGTCAATGTTTTTTATTTTGTACAGCTCAGTTTTTTTTTTCTTTCAGCAAACGCATTGAACGTTTTATTCTTTAGAATAAAAATGTAAAAGTCCCATTACAGATGTAGATGCACGTTTAAATGGAAAATGTTGAAAGACAATTATTTTCTCTTTTCCTTGCGGAACTTTACTAGATCATTATATTATATTGTTTTCTAGCCAGTAATTTTTCCTGTAATAATAATAAAAACCAAACAATTTATACAAAATGTCTTTACGTATAAAAATTGGCTGATAGTTGCCAGAAAATCGTTCCGTTTGTCGTTTATAAATTTAATAGATGGAATTTACGTATAAATCGTTTTTACAGGGTTTTTATTTTAAAAAAATGAAGAAAAAAAGAAAAGCTTCTAATTAAAATTTCTGGTGTACTCGGAGGCGTTGATATATGCGTTAGCCAAAAAATAAAAAATAAAATAAAGCTGTTTACGGTTTTATTGTTTTAAAATGTAATCCTTTTCTTATAAGATTTTATCTTTTTGTAGTTTGTACTCTTTTCTATAGTAATAATAAAGATGTTTATCGACTAAAAGTGATTTAGAATAAAAAAATAATACTAGGAATAAACGTAAAATGTTGAAAAATCTAACGAAATTTTAAGACAATCGAATAGAGAAAACAATTCGTCTTTCGACATTTGTACCATTGTTAGGTTGTTGACCATTGGTTGTGCATACCAACGGCTCTGGAGCCACTTAAGACATTTTAATCGGTCTTTTTTTAAACTGTTGTTGTTATTCTGCGTGGATCGGTATTTGTTCAAAAAAACGTTCAACGCGAGAAGCCACGATATAAAGCCGTGGACGCGAAAATTTAGCCAGATGACGCGTTGACCCTGGGCAAAATTTCTCTGACTTATCGCGAACCGTCGCGGATAAATTTTTTTTAATCGTTTCCAAGAGCGAAAAACTACGGCGACGGCGGATCCAAGGGTCAATCAATCGCAAAGGGGTCAAAAGTTGAAAGAATCCGTGGTCGTTCCCCTCTCACCAAGGGGTCTTCTTCTGAAGTTGACACTGAATTGTCGCCCCACGGAAGAAGGCGATATTCAATATCAACATGTGGCCCAGCTAACGTCATTTACAAACGTCAATCGATAGAAGGCTGAAAATGACATTTTATTTTATTTTTTATCCGGGCGGTTTTTAAAAACGATTTTTTGTCTATCGTCGGTTTGCGTTCCGCTGCAATTTTTTTGAACAAATTGTCGACTGACTTGTGTACAAAAATGCTTGCCTTTGTGTTGATTTTTTAAATAAAATCGTTGACCCCTGTGACTGTTGAAAATATGCGGCAGATAATGAACGTCCGTCTCCAGGGACGCCCGGACGAGTTTAAAAGGCGATCCTTATCCGCCGAAGGTCCCCATCAGACGGAAATCCGGGGCATACAAGGCGACGGCGTTCACCACACACACACAAAAAATAAAAATAAAATACAATAAAAAAAAATCCTCTTACCTTCATGACGAGTTCGAATGGGTACTTGTACACCCTGACGGGCGACTGGTACTTCTGGACCATTTTTGCGGATCGTCTTCAGGGGCTGTCCGGGAGCATAACGCGTCGGCCGGGTCGTGGGAAAGAGAAACGGTCGGATTTCGGCTTTCAAGTCAGGCAGGGCGAGAGTTTCTCTTCCACGGGCCGGGACGTTTTGAATCGCGTGCTGAGAGTCGACGGCGTTCTGCTGCGGACTGTCTCACTCTCATTGACCCGGGGCAGAGTCGGAAACGAGCCCTGTGAAAGGACGTCAATCGCCTCGACCCCAGCGCCCCTACCACGCGCCCGCAACACAATTCCACTTAATACTTACATCTCATTCATTTCATTCTACTAAATACTGACTACTAACACTACTAATGCAAAAAAAATTGCGCATACACCACAAAAAATATAGCAAATTTAGCTTTTTAATTAGTCCTCAGACAAACCAGTCCAAAGTGCTCCATCCAACATCCATTATTTAACTCCCCACATTTTTATTATTATTTAACGATGTACTGTCATAAATCTATTTACAGAAGTAAAATGAAATAATACTAATTGATATTAATCCATTTAAGTTTAGTGGTCTAATTGTCCATGTTAATTATTTCAATTAATTATTCTTTTTATGTAAGGACTTGGTTGAGATGAAAATAGAAAAGAATAATTAATAATAAAAATATAAAATATACTATTATAATTTGATGATGTCTTGATCTGTTACTCACAAAAAGATACACAGTTCAAATTATTTTTTATCTTGATCTCTATTCCACGTACAGACAACCAAAAACACACTTTTATGAAATTTATACTTTTACTTTTATTAATTTGTTAACACTTTTTGAAAAATATTTGATGGTTTTTGTATTTTTAAGTCATAACAGTTGACGAGGGGGAGTGGGCAGCACCATGAAATCGATACTTGTTTAAAAAATAAAGAATANTATATATAATCAAGATGAGATAATATACTTTTTACGCAGTTCAAGTTAGATCTTCTAAATAAGAACTGCAACGAAAACTCACTAACGGTCAACTTATCCAAAACGAAATTTGTCCTGTTCTATAAAGGTAGAAAACCAAATAAAATTAACAAATCTTTAAAG
Source organism: Cimex lectularius (assembly GCF_000648675.2). NCBI lineage: Eukaryota > Metazoa > Arthropoda > Insecta > Hemiptera > Cimicidae > Cimex > Cimex lectularius. The sequence continues at coordinate 354,848 of NW_019392743.1, forward strand.
AAATAGAAACAGTTGGCTCATACTGTTCATCTTGAAATTTTTTTACATCATATTGTAAATTCACTAAAGCTGATGAGTAGAGAAAGAGTCAAGGTGTGGCGGTGTCTGCAAAGGCGAGGGAAATCCTTTACAGAGGTGTTGGCTTTGGAAAATAAATCCAAATCAGATTTGATAAGATTCTCTTGCAACTACCTAAAAAACCCACCTGACACTGTAGTTATACTGTAGACGGGGAGAACACCACTACAAGTCCAAATATTTAAAACAACCCCCATTAATTGGTGGATAAATTTGCTTTCCATGGAAAATGACAAGTTGCCCAAATTATGTTATCATAAGGACCAATGATGACATAAGAAAAGCATTATTAAACTATTATTATGTTATCATAAGTTGAATGATTTGATTTTTCACAAGAAAATGCCCTACAATTGCTGCAATTATTTGTTTAATAGTTCAACCATGATTTATAAATTTTTATTTCTCCTTGTCCTCCTATATGTCATATTCGCTGGCTTGAATATATTACATCTTTCATCTGACATAACTTCCAAAGCTTTTTAACATGATTAAATATACATTTGGAAACACTACCCTATGCTTTTTGATTTATTATTATCACTATGAAAATGGTTTTGATATAAATAATTATTTATTCTTTAGGAGTAGCCATAACATACCAGATAATATCTACATGATGTTTTAATATATTCATCACATAAACAGACATAATACAAGCTGAATTTGATTTATTTCCAATGTATTAAATTGTGGTACATTATTAGTTTCAAAAGAAAGTACAGTTGTTTGTTTATACATAAAAATTGATGATAAACTGTAAAGGTCATTTTATGTCGATCCTGATCAGGCCAGTTAAGAATTATTAGTCGTAGTAGTCATTGACTAACTCTTCTAACATTGACACAAATTTCTGATAAGTGGTGTCTAAAAATAAACAGTAATGAACTTTCTTTATTGGAGGGGTTTTTGATGTCTTGTTGTCGAACATAACACAATAGTGCCTGTGTACGGGTTCAACATGATGACAATATAATTTAACACAATATCACAGGCGATCTGTACAATTTGTCAAGACATCATCAATGACTAACTACAAGTTTGAATTCTCAGGCAATTTTGAGCTCACCTAGAAGAATACAAATAATATTGATCAATACATGCTGGATTTCTCCCTGAAAACACTATGCAATTGAAATGAGCACAACTTGCTTGTTGTTGTTGGCAAACATTGTACTTAGGAAAACATTTGGGCTAATGTCTACAATTTATTTTTACGATGCTCTAAGGGGATTAAGAATAGATTTATTAACTGCAATGTAATTATTTAATCTATCAAACTCCCAGCTTTGTTATAAAGAAAATGAAGATGTGATATTGTTGCAACAATCCTGTGAGATAGGTTGTAAAGATTAAATATGACTTATCTTCCTAAATGATATGTGACTATAGAATTACATCAAACATTTGTTTTGCAAGCGAATAATAGGAAGGTATAAGATTTTGTAAGGCGACTGTAATGCCTAGGTAAATATATGAAGAGAAATAATGGAAAATGCCAGTTAAAAGAAGTGAAAGGTAAAGTTAAAAAGTTAAAAGTAAAACTAACATAAAGGTGTACTTCCTTGGGTATGGGATATCCAACCAATTTTAAGTTACAGTGGAATAAAGGAAACTAGAGTCAACGGTCATCCCAAAGCAAAAAATATGTAGGCAATGAAGCTCCTCTCAAAATTATTCCAACAACTTGGTTTTGAAACCTTTCCTGCTTAGCTATAAGATTTTCTAGTATTTAAAATTAGTTTTTATTTATGCTGACATACATTGTAATGGAAATCTTGGAAAACTAACAAACTAAGTATGCTGGGATTTTTCTAGACATAGAAAAGGCAAGAAAAAGCAAAATATGTTGATATGTGGGGTATAAAGCTAAATACTGAATCAAAAGTTGACAATTTTTTTTCATCTGTCATACCTTGAATGTGTTGGGTCTATTACTTCATTTTGTGTTTCCCATTGGACAGAATACTCACTCTTTGCACAACTGGGTTTTTCTAGTAGACATAATCAAAATCAGAAAAGGAAAATTACAATACATGATTGAAATAAAGAATCAGTGTCAAATTTGTCACTAAACACTCCTCTGACGATTGGCTAAAAGATCAAAGAAAATCTGAGACAAAAACAGACATCACCAAGATGGTTTTCTTATTAAGCTATATGTTTATCATCAAGCCATCAGTGATAGTTTGGACAAATTATTGATGGCTTTGTTTAACTCAAAAATATTAGATGCAATATTCCCTATATTTAATCAATTTGGCGCCAGTAGGATAAGAAGATCAATAGTCACAGAAATAAACTCTAACTTTGACTATTCTTTCTGCTAAGCAACAAAATCATTATTTGTTCTAATGGTTATACTCAAGTTAAAAATACAATGCTATTGTTGACTGATGCATTAGAATAGCAAAACTTTTGACTACTGCCATGGTATGTTGCCAAAATTACTTGACATACTTATTTCTAACTGGATCCTTTAAAAACTATTGTCAACATCAATCAACTATGGAAGGCCTTATAATTATCTGGCTATACAACAATAATCATTGAAGTACGTTTGTTCCAAAGCTGTTCTGTACTCTTTTTTATTTTAAGCCCTAAATTACGTATAAAGGAAATTATCTATGCAATGGATCTTGTGCTTTATCCTAACATAAATTCCATACATATAACTGTCATAACTATAGTATTTTAAATTAAAATGGTACTGTTTTCTTTTATTAATAAAAACAAATACAGTAAGAATTTTTATTGCACTTTGTACAACATATCAGATCTTATTTAAAAGTTTAATAATAAGATACATTCCACATAATACAAATCATACTGGATTCATCTAGGAAGGCATTCAGTGTTTTTTCTCATTAATGATCCAGTAACGAGATTGACTAGATTAATTAATACTACTTACAAAAACAAAAATGACACATATAAATAAATAACATTTTGACTAGGATATTATGACTAGATTACAATATTAAATTAATTATACACATTTCATTACACTTAAATTTTAACAAAACAAATATGAACAATTAATAGCCTTACAATAATACAACATTAATTAAATGACTTAGTTATTGTGCAGTTTCAGGATGATTTGTTTTTAATTTAAATTGTTTACTTCATAAAAATGTATAATAATGGCTAGACTTATCAGTCTTCAAGTTCTTAATTGTGTGCGTTGAAAATTAAAATTATCGACTCGTATTGACCTTAACAATAAAGTCTGTTAGCTGAATAAAATGTCAAAACATGTAAAATAAACATTTGTTTATTTCAAAAAAGAAATTCAGACCTGTTGAAAGGGGATGTTATTTCTAAAGGGTTTCAATCAAAAAGGTATTAGGTGACGGTGGAATGAGAGTTTACTCGGACTCATATCAATATTGGCTAGAGGTTCTAAAATCACAATACCACTAGATAAGTAAACCTTGAGTACTTTTTGTTCATTTGGCAAAAGGAATTTTAATATGATTAAAAGATTTGGAAAATATCAACATTTCCAGATGCAAATCCCGATGTTACCCCCAAAGAATAGATACAGGAGGGACTTGCACTCATACGAGATGTTGAAGCCAAAACCTTCACCGACAACAGCATGCCACGAAGGCCCGAATTTCTGATCTAAATTGTCCTTTATGACCTTGGCAGCCATCTGAAAAAGAACGAGTTACTTTGTTACACCAATTATGTAAAATATAAATAATGTTCGGTGTTTAGTGACCGTTATTTAATGGTTATTTGGAGGTCGTGGACCAGACCGCATCTCTTGACCTCCAAATAATAATGTAAATAACATTGATAATCATGTATTTTGGCCATTTCAGATCATCAGTGGTGGTGGTGGTGTGTGTGCATGCGGGAGGGGAAGGAGAGAGAGAGAGGGAGAGAGAGGGAGAGGGAGAGGGAGAGGGAGAGGGGGAGAGAGAGAGAGAGAGAGAGAGAGAGGGAGAGAGAGAGAGAGGGGAAACGGTGGAATCCACACACTGTACACAAACAATCCAAAACCCTTATACCAAGTTTTGGAAGGAAACAAGCAACAGAATGAATTAAAGGCAGCAGGAAAAAACGAATCATAACATGATTCTTTACAGGACACTGCGGGCTGAATGGGCATTTGAAGAAGATTGGTATAATCCGACATTGCACCTGCAGATTCTGCAAGGAAGAAGAAACACCAACACACCTGTACAAAGTGTGGTGCAACACTTACCCTCAGAAGGATGTGTACAATGTACCGTAGAAGAAATTCAACCACTGAAACTGGGCCTACTAATCAAATTTCTTGAACTAGGTTACAATAGTTCTCAATACTATTCACTATAGTTCTGTATACTATTCACCCCTATTTCATCTACATGGAAAAAAAACCCTAACTTCCTAGTATCCAAAGAGCCACAATGTTTTTGTCAATGACATGGCGCTCGTCACTTTACAGTATAAGTCCCGGTTTCGAATCCAACGGCCCTCTATACTTACAAATGGGCTTTTTTCAAAAACCACTGGCACCCAGAGGGTTCATATAACCTCATAGTAAAAACAAAAAGAAGAAAAAAAAATTAAAAGACAACTTTTTGACTAAAGGTACAATTACTTGAGCTTCTGCTAAGGGAAAATATTAGGCCCATTATGATATACTTGGCATGTTTGGATGTATAGGTACAAACTGGTTAAAGAATTTTACTTGTGAAAAAGTACCTTGTTTATTTGTTTATTTATAAGTCCAACGAGATAAGTGTACAAGAGGAGTAGTAAAAGAAAACAGAAACATTATTATAAAAATAAAACAATTGAGTGCATAACAATAAAATAACAAAAACACATGGCTTAAGGATTCCTGGCAAGTAAATGTTTTCTTTTGAATTTAACTAAATGCAAGGAAAAATGGAATACATCTATTTCATTGGAATAATGATTCAGCAATCTCATTATCCTTCGCAGAAGGGAGTTTAGTCCATATTATGATCTGCAATGTGGGCCAAAGAACAATTTATGGTTTCTTAGATATCAAGAGCCCCATTCGACAATTTCCAACCACCAATGTAATAAGATGAAATACAGCAGGAGCTATGTGAAGTAACCTTTTTTGGCCTCATAACCAATTTTATTTATTGTGTATTAACCATTATTTTATACTTTTGTTTTTGTAAAATGCTGCAAAGCCTTAGATATTTTTGTGTTAAATTTTTGTAACTTATTTGAACAAATACAGTTTTTCTATTCTAGAATATTTTTGACTTTTAACCCTCCCTCTCACGTTCTCACTTCCCTCCCTTTCATCACTCTCTCCATACTAACCATTTTCTTTTTTCTCTTTCTCTTTGTTTGTGAATTCTCTGCTCTTTTATTTCACACATTTTTATTTGTAATTATGTATTACATTCAGTGTATATCGTTTAAGTTCTTAATTATTACTATTCACTATATAATGATGCTTGGTATTGTAACTGGTAAATACCGATATAAATAAATAATTTAAAAAAGTGAGTAGTGGATCTGGTTGAACCACCAGTCGCTAAACATCACACATTTAAATAAATAATAAAGGAAATTAAAGGAACAAATCAAGGTCACCTTGAAGAGCACTAGAAAAAATCTCACTACTGATAGCTGATAATATTTTTTAAAAATATTATTAAAAAATTTTAAAAAAATTTGCACTTGGTAATTTCAATAAATTTTTAAAAGATGGGAAAACACAGAATATAAAATGTTTCTTTAAAGTATACGTTGCAATCAAAAGTTTCCTACCTAAAGGCATGACATATTTGTTTTATTTGTTAGATGTATTTTTGTATGTATGTTTTTTACTCACGTATAATCTAGATCCTGGTATAGTCTTGATGAAAAAGCAAATTCAACTGTTACTGCCAATGTTTGTAAATCCCAGGCCCTGAACATGATCTCAATAAAGATCGTAACGTTGGCCCTGATAAAGAAAATGATTTTATGAAACCTACATCACACCAGACTGCATCTCACAATTTCTGAATAATCATCGATTAACGCACTAATCACCACTCATTTCTTTAATATGATCAGGTCATCACTACAGTCCTTGGAAATATTGGGACTGAATAGTTCTTCAAAGAAATTTGAAATCGTCTATTGAAAACTTAATTATGTCAATTTGTAGACATATTTAAGATTTTTTGACCCTTAAAATAGGTCGAAAGTTTGGCAGTAACAACTGAATTTTCTTTTTCATCAAGACCATACATTGATTCAGATTATTTGTGATGTATTTGTGTTATTACATCATTGCTTGTTGTATTCTCAAGATGTTCATTGGTATATAAGTAGACAATCGTTGTTTCAAGATAAAATTTTTCTAGTTTCCCATTCTTGAAACAAGTGAACTTGGTGGTTTGAAAGAAATCAATGTGGCCCACTCTATATTTAGCAAGTCCACCCAAACATTTATACTGGAGGTGAGATTTTGGCTAGTCTTGAATTAATTTTGTGAAAACGTGTGAAAATAAATAAGATAAGTGTATTTACCTCGTTGTTGCTTTGGTGTTTTTCACAAGCAGTTACTATCAATTCTATCGCTTCATTCTTCATATCCTCGACCATATCACAATTCTGAAAAAAGTCCACATAAGCAAGAAGAATCGACTATTTAAACGAAATAGATAATGTTAAGAAAATGTTACAAACTTTGACCAGAGGGTAGATGTGTACGACTTTTTTCCCGTCCTCCGGCTTTCCCCCTTCGTCAGCCATTTTCGATTAATTTTGTCCTTTATTAAACGCCTACATTAAATCGGTCAAGACATTAAATTATTTGTTTTGGGGGGCCAGAATACAGTAACTTAAAACAAAAACAAAACTAGCTACTGATGTATTTTGATAAAACTACTGATTAGAGAAGTAACCTCCCTTGCCCCATATGTTCACCTAGCCTCAGTGTTGAACCCTACCTGAAAACATGAAGTGTGACATCTAACACGACATAAACTTGAGAATCCTAAATCATTTGTTCTTACATTTTAATAAAGTATCTAAGGTGCTTACAGTAAAAATGACATATGTTATATATCTGTTAATTTGTAACTTCATGTGTTGGCGTTTTTTAATTTAGGGAGGGGCGAGGCTGCTAATCCTTTAATATATATTTTTTTTCATGCAGTCTAAATTAGCTTAATTAAATAACAACACACATTTTAATTGTAATATACTTCTTAATAACGACGATGGCGAGAATTTTAAATTGCAGGAGGCCCTCATCTCTTCTACACACACCTTGAAAACCATTCCTTAAATTATAAAGTATATATCTTAAGGAACAGTGTTATATAGTTTTCCAAGAAAATAATTCAGTTGTAAAATTAATTTTTAACGATTTTCTAACAAATCGTGCATTTTTTATTGAACGCTAATAGCATTTAGTATTCAGGCGAGACTGTGCTCAGGTGAAGCAGTATTTGAGTTTGGATTAGTAAAAAAAATATATATATATTTCTATACGAAAACAACCCGACCCAAGCCTCGATGCCAATGCTACTCTCAAGTTACCAATTTCAGTCTGTCTAGTCGTAGTAGAAACCTCGAAAATTATTACTATAAAAATCACATTTTAGTAATTATTGTTGATTACTGATTTATTATGCTCGAATCTGCACTCGCATGTCGTACGAAGTTGAATATATCACTTTTTCGCAATTCCAGCTTATATATTATAAATTATCTGCAGGCCTCGAGAATCACCCACCCTGGGTGTTGGCAGTCCGGGGTCAGACCTCGGTTTTATCTGTCCAACTGCCGAGGCTGAGCTACAGGGGCTACCAACAACTAGGTCACCTTTACATCTATTATATAACTAACCAGATTGAAGGTGGGGTACTTAATATTCTGCCAAAGGCCCTCGCACTACATATTGATGCTAATAAATACATTCAATCTAAACTGCGCTAGGGACACAAAACTATCAGTACTAAATACAATGCTCAAACACAATTTTCATATCGGATGGCATTCCTACTCGCTCTCTTTATGGAACCAAGGAATTGCGTTCAATTAGGTGGGAAACATCGAACATCCTTTCTCTGCATGCTGGACATAGTAAGAGTATTAAGAACAAGTAAATCTAAATACATATAAAAATAAGGCGAAACTTAGGCGGATAGTTTAGTCTATATAGTATAACAATTAATAAATATAAATAGAAAAAATAGATAACTAACCAACCACATCATAACAAAGAAAGTGATAAGAACATTTAATTTGAAAATTTGCGAAGTCGAGATAGATAGACTTTGAGCTCGCTGAGTTAGTTGGTTGAGGGCAATTTGTTGTGCTAATTGTATAGAGTTGGCCATCATAGACTGATGATGGCAACTGAAGAATTTTGTCTTATGTTTGGACATACGGTGTGCCCATTGATGAAGTATGGAACTATGTTATAATTCAGTCGTTTAGTATGGAGGGGGTTGGATTTGCCAGCGAGGTGACGTGTCAAACATTCATCGTTTCCATGTAACGATATTTTTGATGTGCACGTCATTGTCAAACCTTAGTTCACAGCTGAACTTAACGAATTAACGATGTAGCCGCATTCTTCAGGAAAAGCTGAGACCGTAGGCAAATTTAACGACTTGAGATTTCGTTGGATTGACACCATTCGCCGATATCATCCGCAAAGCCCGTGAGCACGAGCTTTTTGGTTTGACGCTATAAGCAGTTTCAGTTCACTGTCTTCAGGTTCACAAATTCACCAAATATAATCCAGAACCACTGGAAGAAGAACTTCGTCATAAGTGTGGCTTCATTTTGATTAAAATGTCTGGGTGTCACATTGTATCATATGATTGCCAAGTAAATATAAATATTTAAAAAAAAATCTCCATCCATTTCTTACCAACACAAACATTCTATTACATAAGTGAGCTACCATGGAATTCTATATTCCGACCATCATTCACGACATAAAAGACCTGTAGACTAATAAACCATTCATACTAAGACTTTTATCATCAATCTCGATAATAAATATCATATATATCAAATACTAGGCTATTTGCAATTAAAAATAGTAGGCACCAGTCGCCAGTTTTCGCCAGTGGATCTTGCCTCATTCATGATCACTATCCTGGACGAAGGCCGACGAGATACTTGGATATACCGTCAAATATCCTGTTTTCGGTCATTCGATTTATATAACATTCTCGCTAATAAATACATTCATCCCCACATTTATAGAGTTGACGCGGAGAGTGGAGCGTAGGTCTAAAACAGAACTGGTTTCCATTTGAATAAAAAAAAATTGGGTCGGAGTAGTAGCACCTAGGAAAAATATGAGTAGACCAATTGACCCTTGACTTTGTTAGGTCATCTTCCTTTTTCTTGACTTCGTGTTTTCATTTGCGTGGGTGTATGTAGTGAACAGAATTGAATTACTATATAAATATGTGTAAGTCCAATTTTCGGGGAAGTTGGCCAGTAGTAGCAACTATCCCTTGTTGTGAAGGTTGTTTTGATTTGTTTAAAATATTTCTTTTTACATTCCGTAACTTTGTTTGATCAATATAAAATCTGATGATTTCTGTTCAAGGGAAATTCAGCCGGCCCATCTAAAAAGAACACCCTGTATATATGTATTTTATGTATTCGCTAATTAATAATTATATACTATGACGCCTTGATGTAAATGTACGTAAAATGTCTCTAAATAAAGCTTGTTGATTTGATTTGAAACGATACCATGGGTCCAACTACTTATGGCCTATTTTCGAAAGATATCACTTCTTGAACTGCCGAAGGCCGCCTGCCGACTATATGCCTTCTTTTCAAGACTATATCCGCTTTATTTCCTAATTGGAAACTTATCGTCGTTTGGCCATGTTATGAGGTTAGTCAAAGGATTTGGGACAAACATTTTAAAAAGGCCAGGAAGCCAAATGAGTTTGAGGGAATGCATTAACGTCCACCCCCTCGATGTAAGTAAATCTGAAGGTCTCATCTCAATAGCTTTACCAAGGACGATTGTAATTCCGCTAGAACAGCTCCGCTCCAAATTTTTTGTATAATTAAAAATCCTTCGATTTTATGGGTAAAATCATGCTTTCAATTTCAAAACATGAGAATATTTTACATTCTAATCAATACAACAAACTAGTTTATTATATCAAATACCCTCTACTTAATCCTCCGCTCTAACAGAACGGTTCTTTCGGGTTCCGTCAAGGATCAGATTACATCGAATACTGCCCTCTGGTCCTCGGGAGTACCGAGTGTGCCTATCCTATATACTGCAGATGTTCCCACTAAATCTACCATCATCTTTGAATCTTTTATCGATGACACAGCTGTTCTATCCTCTAATCTCGACCCTGCGGTTTCTTCGGAAAATCTACAGGGATATAAAACATGCGTGTCAGACATAAACAAAAACAACGGAAAATGAATATAAACGAAAGCAAATGTGTCCATGTCACATTTACACTCCGAAGCAAATGTCCTCTCACAATATACTACATCAACGTTCCTATCCCGAAATCCGACTATATCCGTTACCTTGGGTTCCTAGACTCAAGCTTAACGTGGAATTGGCATACACGACTGAAACGATAAGACCTAAACGGACGCTACGGTTAATTCTACTAACTTATATATAATCCAAGTTATCGCCGAAAACCAAACTTACAATTTACAAAACGCCACTACAATCGATTTGGATATACGGTATAGTAGGGCACCACTAAGCCTTCCAATATCCGACGTCTCCAGTGTTTTCAGTCTAAAGTCCTTAGATCAATTATAAATGCTCCGTACTATATCTCCAATAATACCCATCAAATTGACCTTAAAATCTCATTTATCCAAACCATAATTCTTCCAAAATTTACCAAGTTCCACAATAATTTTTTCCATCACTCCAATAGTTTCGACCAAGCCTTGTCCAACTGTACTCATCCCTGCAATCCCACAAGGCGTCTCAAGAAGAAATGGCCCCGCGATCTCCCTTCTGAGATAGGCAGTGATGTTTACCTAGTGAAATGTAGTACTTAAGCAGTGTACCTAGTAAAAAAGAGAAATATTGATTATTTGCTCCCCACAATGAAAATAGCTGTAAATATGTTCACCAAATATCATATTGCAACAAAAAATTGCAGATTTGAAAAAATATTTGAAAAAAAAGTTATTATAGAGTCACTAGTTTTCGTGGTCCGCTTGACCAGATAATATGTTTCAATTAATTAAGGTTTTTAGTTAAGATAAAAGGTCACGATAGCTCAAGTGGTAGAGCAGCAGCGTATCGAGCCGAAGGTCGTGGGTTCGAATCCCGGTCGTGACACTGACTTTTTTATCTCAAATAAAAACCTTAATTAATTGAAAGTTATTATAGATATGTGTGTTTTTAGTGACCGGTTGTTTAATAATTTGTTTGATTCGTGAGGAGCGGCCAAGGATGAGGTATGCTAGAAAAAACACCTTTTTCATTTTTTTGCGTAAGTTTCAATCTTTAGTCGGGTCATCTTCTTGTTGTGTTTTATGTTGTTCCTATCGGGAAGAAATGTGTGTTTTTTCTACAACAATTTCACACAAAAGCACTATTACACAACAAGATTAGCACCACACTTTATGCCTGAAGATGACACGAATAAAGGTCGAAACGCCGCAAAAAATGAAAAAAAGTGTTTTTCCAAATTACCTCATTTTTTACCTCTCCTTTCGAATCAATAATGATTACATAGCTGGTGAATTAGGTAGATTCAATATATCGATGCAGGGCAAAAGGATTCAATAGCGTATTCCCAATCTAATGATAAAAATTTATTCTTCAAATTGCCGAAAATTCAGCTACAACAATCAGATATAAGAATTAATAAATTAGCATAAAAAGGCAGAAAAACAGCTTATCGAACATAGTGGATTGAAATTGTTTCAGAGTTTGACTCCCCGAGTTTGGAAGTCGGGTTTAATTTTAAGCTGTTGCTTCGGTTGCACTGGAACGCTTGAAATTTAGATTAGGAGCCACGTCAATGCCAAATTGTTTACATTTAGCCGAGAATGTTCCACTTTGTATATTCCGAAGTCCTTGGTTCCTAATCCTGCGTTCTAATGGAACACGGGTAAGGATTGAGCCCCAGCCCTTGACATTTCACCGACGGCAATCCTTACGCACATAGTCTTCCGCTGGATCTAAGATTCTTTTGGTAATGAAAACAAAATATATGTCAACTGTCAAAACCCTCGTAATCTATAATTCAGTTTATATAATAGATTAAAACTAATGGAAATGCTAGCAAATCGGAAGGAAGAAAAAAAGACAAAAATATTAACTAATAGCCATATAACAGATTGAACAGGCAATATACTTGAGAAAAGTAAATTTTAAAGGAGAAAAAATGTCGGGCCCTTTAGAATATATTGAAATCTGATAATCTAAATATGAATATAAAAATGGAAATTGGTCTTAGTTCCATGTTTGGTGATCCAGGTGCACATGGAAAAAAAGCCCCTATGTGTCCTATGTGTGAGACCTAATAATAAAATAAAAAGATTCAGCAATTAGGATAGGATTCAAATGACAGATGCGGTACGCAAAGATGCTCAAGCGACTAAAAGATAGGCGGACAATGTTACTGACTTAAAAAAGAAGTCCTGAGATGCCGAGAAGAACTTAGAGACTTTGGTGGACAATCTTGGTCAAGAGATGTCATGGACAGAGAGAAAGAAGAAGGCCGATATTGACTAATATTGACGTTAATTTTTGCGCGTGACCAAGACCTAGTGATGCAGGTTAAGCCCCATAGACGGTCAGTATTATTGTACACTATAGATTGCACAATAATTTGACGGTTGCCCCTTAACGTTCAATAATATTGTACAAAATTTTGTTTGTGCAATGAACTTGAATAGTTTGAAGGCGATATTGGAGTTTGTGCAATATTTTCCATTTGTTGATACTTCACAAACTGACTGATATTGCGCAATAATGCCAACAGAAGGTGCAATATTTTCCAGGTTGTAACTTTTCGTCAATCATGCAATGTTTTGCACCAACTTTCAATATCGTCTACACACGATCAATTAAATTGCACAACCCAAAATACTGTGCAATAATATTGATCGTCTATGGGCCGCTTTACACCTTCGAACTAGACACAGACTAAAAAATATTGAGCAATATAAACCCTACACGGTGTAATGAAAAATATTGTGCAATATTAACCCTACACGGTGTAATGAAAAATAACGATTAACATGGAAAACATTGTAAAAGCGTTTTGGTTTAAGGTTATGGAGCATATGGCCAGGTCCTACATTTTTGACGGTGAAAATATCTCCGCTGAAAAGCCATATGACTAGATGTCCATCTATTTTTTGTTCTGACTAGTAATTTCTTACAGGTAACATTTGTGATCACAGAGAATATATTTAAAACTAAAAATTACAGCTATTTACTGAAACTACGTACACAGGATTAAAATTAATGAGAGAGAGCGCGACGAACTCCGTCGCCTCCGGTTGGACTGCTACGATTACTAAACATAGTTAAGTTTCCATTAATCGTTTTTCTTCATTCTTGGAAAAGCCCTGATGATGGCACTATAAGGTGCCTTGAGCTCGGTGAACTCAACAATTAGTCTTGTTCAATCATTCACCAAACTTGTATACTAACCCAAAACGGTCAAAAATATTGCGCAATTCGTATTAGTTTGCAATAAAACTGGCCGTCTAGGGCCCGCCATATAAAGGGGATCCATTATTACTTGTTCTCCCGGTTGGCTCTAGTGTGGGGCGCTTCAAAAGCCCTATTGAAAGTGATTCTTAAGAAAGGGGTAACTACCCCTTGTATCAACTTTACATGATCCCAAAACTCAAAAGTCAAGAACTGTGACGCGCACAGCTTAGAAGCAGATAAAATTCATTTGAGGCATTGCTTGCCGTACGAATTCGATCTCGGGCAAAGAGTGGCGGATGCCTGTTGAAATTTATTTGGAATTCACTGTGATAAAGTAGTAACTGAACTTGTGATTTAACAACTTAACAGTAGCTCCTACGTTTTCTAAACGGAGAAAGACGATTCAAAGACCTTAATTGTGAAAAGCCTAACGAGTTTAAAAGTAACGACTTAGTTATTCGTGGCATTGGAGGATGAGGCAAATTATCTGTAACAGCGCCGTCAGAGAGATTTCAGGTACATCGTACAGTAAAAACACTGTGAAACTCGATTCATGAGTTAACTATGAATTTTCTCTCTGGAGCAAGGAAGACCATGGCTTAGGAAATAAGAAAAGTCCTTTAATCTTTAAGTTAATCTCGCAAAGACCGTTTGCAAGAGGAATGAAACGTCGAAGTCAAGAGCAGTACTGCTCCTTCAAAAGTAAGGTTCTATTGTCAATTTGGTAAGATATTCGAGGTTTTTATTAGGAACACCACGCAACCAAGCTCTTACGGCAGAGGTATCCTGTCCGGTAGGACGTCTTGGGTCGTTGAAGGAAAAACGTCCAACCACGGTGAACAGACGCAACGTTTCACCGTAACAGACTTTTGTAAATAGTGTCATGTCAGTTTAAGTTGGAAGATGTCTTTAATGATGTATATATCTTTATTTTGCCATTTGGCTCCTCCCTGTAATAGCTTTTACTGAAATACAGTATTAATCTATCTAGTCTATCAGTGCCTGGCCTTATGCAGTGCACTCAGTCGGTAAAATCTGGCAGCAAATGCTGCTTTTAATTTTTACTTGTTCCACTTCATAGAGAACTGCTTAAAAGGTAGGAAATTTTTGAACGAAAACCATCTGAAAATCGGAGTTTTCCGTTGAGGACATCAAACTTAAAAAAGGGAGTTATTTCTGCTACCAGTACGTTGGCAGTATGTTATAGAAAACGAATAAACTTATGTTTTGAATTAAAAATTAGATATGCTTATATTTTGAAAGTTCGACTTTTATTTATTCATTGAATTAAGGTACGTATAATTATCAGGTCCAGGCAACTCCTCAATTCCCTCCCCAGCATCCCACCTCTCATGCTAAATAACCATCCCATCCCCTTCTGCTCTTCGGTTAAAAACCTAGGAGTAGTCTTTGACCAAAACCTTTCCTGGCAGTCTCACATTTCCCAAATTTCCCGCCATTCCATTGCCTCCCTCAGCCTGTTTCGTCGGTCCTGGCTTCTCTTACCTTTCTCCACGCGCAAACTCCTTGTATCCTCCCTTATACTTCCCTTCTTCGATTATAGCTGTTTGGCACACGGTGGTCTCTCGGAGAGGGAGAATGCGCGTTTGAAGCGTATTATGAATTGTTGCGTAAGATTTGTGTACGGCACTCCACGGGGATCCCGGGTGTCGGGGTTGTATTTCCAACTTTCCTGGCTATTCCCCTCCTTCCGTGTACAGTATTTCCTAGGTTGCTTTCTTTTCCAGTCCATCCACACTCGTCGTCCTCCTTACATCATCCAATCCCTCCAATTCAACTCCTCACATCTCATTCGTAAAACCCGCTCATCCCCAATCGATCTTATCCTTCCGCAACATACAACCCATACCTTCGAAAGATCCTTTCTGATTCGAACCCCTAAACTCTGGAACTCCTTTCCCCTTTCTATTCGTCACGCTGCCTCCTTTTCCTCCTTTAAATCCCACCTGTATAATCACCTCCTCTCCCTCCAAGCAGAGACCTCATGTTAACATTTGTTATTTTTGTTTAATATTCTAAGAATTAAGGTACGTACAGAGACGTTGCAGTGTATCTCATTTGACTGAAAGGTTATGAATTGGCTATGTACACTTACCCAGTAGGCATGACATTGATATGAGATATCCAGAACCTAGCAGCGCGTTTTGAAACAAATGATCTACAGTGTACAGCATACAAGCATACATGTTTTTTTCGTCAGTTATAAGTTTGTAAATGATTCCTGCCAATAGATAGATACCTCCAGCAAGGTTAAGGATTGAAGTTGACATGAATGCAGTTTGAGAGAGCAGATGACGGTATATCAAGTAAATCATCCTACTTAATGGAACGTTATGTATATAGGAATACATAAGAATACGTGGAACATTAATAACTTGTATGCTCTGGGGAATTGACCAAACGAGCCTCATGAGCCTCTAGGTTCAACCATGCTCTTAACGCACTCGATTGGTTTTGTCGATTTAACATTGTAACATTTCTACGAGTTTTCATTGAGCAAATTGTGAATTCGACATCAGAACAATCTTTTATCATATTTCATGTACATTTAAAAAGAAAATCTTCAGTAAACTATATTTAATATGAAATTATCTTTGCTTTTATAACGTCTAATAATTTGTTGGAAAAGTCCATGCGAGTAGATATAATTATTTATTGTAAAATTTTCGTCGAATAGATTGAACGTTCATTTAAATGCTTCATTATTAAAATAAATGTTAAATATTATTATAATTATATCAATTAAATACCAGAAAAATTGGCAAATGTCAGAGGTGAACAGTTTTACCATATAGGCGGCAATGACAAGGTTGAACAAAGTTCAGCCGGTAATGAACAGTCGGTGAAAAAGGAGTGCTAAAAATTTAAAGACAGCAAAATGTAGATTTTATGCTTTAATTATTCTACTTTTATTACAGGTTCACATGCAAACAGCAAACCGTTGAAAATTTCATCATATAATGAAGCACAGGACCCTGAATATGGACTATTCTAGCATTAGTTCGTTGCTTGTAATAACTTAAGTGAAATTTCTAGCGAAATATTTGGATATTATTCTGATTGTCACTGCATTGAAATATGTTTGCATCTAATGCTTTGGAATCCACTATCGATTATCAACATTTGTAAATTGTTATCTTATAATATTTTTCTTTTTCAAATAATAATACGACTTGATAATATTTTGGATTTCGTGTGTACAAATAACCAAGATCGTGAGATTTTCTAGACGTGATCTGATATTTGAAGAAACCAGTGGTAGCGGACCGTGTAAGTCAGTCCAAAGAAATTTTTACCAATTGTGGTTGCGGATGGAAAGGACTATGGAAAAAATACCATGTGCCACTAAATCGACCAGTCGTACTTTCTTTATGATTTCTTCTTTATAAAAAATAAACTGATCTGTAAATAAACGTAAGAATTGAAATTGAAACCTAGTGATCTTGTAAGATATCTAAGGTCGAATCTATCTCTCCAATCCCAATTCTAAGATTCTAAGAAAGAGCTAGTAAACTGATCAGAAAAAAGAGCATTTTTTTTGCAAGCATTGACAATTTTAACTTTGAAATTGCTTCAATGATGCAATTTCTTGCAATACAAACCACATTCGTGTATTTGCCAAATTGTGCAACTTTATGTAAAATAAAAATAGAGAATATAATTCCTTACGTCCGACAGAGCCTAAAATGTACAATTCAATGTGTATTATTACAAAAATTTGAAAATTCTGAAGTCAAATAAATAACAAATTATGGAATATATTTGAGTCCAACTTTACATTCGTAGCGTCGACTACTTCGCCTCGCCTTGTCCATGATTGATGGTCCACTTGTTCTCAGATAGTTCGATATGGGCTTCGTACAAGGTCTAGTTTTGAAAAACTACTTTGTCAAGATCGGTCCCACTCGATGTTTTCACACCGATACACATCTTTCACGAGTCGAACGCTATTCTGAGGAGGGACTTCGTTTTATAAGTCCATTCATCATTTCAGATGCGCAAATTCGTACAGTATATTGCGATGTAACGAGGAAAGACTATAAATCAAGTTACATCATTAATTACACAAATGGGTGTGGGGATAATTATACATACCTTCATCAACCCTAATTTCCAAACCACAAGAAACAAAAAGAAAGAGAAAAGAATCTTAGTTAAGTCTAAAAACCTTTCTGGTAAAATTAAAGTGGTGGCATCGGAATTTTGGTGTAAATGATATGAAGAACTTGTTTGTTTTGATTACAGACATTTATAATTTAAACCATTTTTAAACTAAACACTGGGTACCACTGTTGTAAATCTCTTATAAACAGAAAAATATTGGCTTAAACACATCATTTTGCAACCAGCACCCATCAAGCTTTTCATCATTCAAATAATAAATAAACAGACAACTTGTTGATTAAAAAAAGTATATATACTTACGTTACTTAATATATATATANATTTTAAAGGGTAGTTTAAGATTTTGTGAATATCATTTTCTTAATAGTTTTAATAACAACCAAATCTTCAGGGTCTTCTAGGTTCAGCTGTTCTTGACTTCAGAAGAATGGCCTAGATTTGTAACGCAGTCACATATTTTATCAAGTTTTATCATCCCTGATCATCGCGTTTACCGTCTAGCGAAGGCTCGTATAACGAACGTTGCCTACACGATGACGACGTACTTTGCACGAAGGGAGTTTAATCAAAATGCTTGCTATTATGCTGACGTCCTACCTCTATTTTATTATTATATCGTTGAAATATTGAAGTTTAGTTTTTTTATGTTCATACCATGAGAAATATTTGCAATTAGACAAGATAATCTTGGACAAAGAGCACAGCCTGGCACTACACTGATAAATAAATTTTCAATTTTTTGCAGAAGTTTTAATAGTAATGTAATAACAAAAATAATACATTTCAAGCTTGGACTAATCCGGACCAAGAATAGAACATAAACTCCTTTGTAAATATGTTATCAATGTACACATACCTTCAGCTAGTTATGTTGCAATACATGATTTATTACATTACTATCTGGGAAAAGCCGAATTGTAAGAGGGAGGGGCATTCTTTACTCTCCTAAGCACGTACCTTTCGTCCTTTAAAGTACTTATTTGGCAGAAGATTCTGCCGGTACGACTCAGGCACTGCAATTTGAACATTATTCAAAGTTGCTTGCTAAAAACTATTGCCTCCGTATTAATATGATTAATTTTAATTTTCTAACGATTGCGGAAACCTGCGTTGTTTTAGACCTGTTCAATTGTATGTATGCTCCAAGAGGAAGAGTAGAGTGCAATATCATCAGCGTAAAGTGCCATTTTTACGTTATTTCGATGTGGTATTGTGTTAACATATGTAAGGAATAGGATGCAGCCTTGAAGAACACCAAAAACAATTACTGTTGAGAAAGGGATAGTCGAAAGAACGCAAGGAATTTTTTGGATAAATGATAGGAATGATCTATTTTTCATCATCCTACTGACTATACCATTATACAAGTGTCAAAGACACATTTCGAACTTGGGTTAATCTGGATCAAGTGTAATTTAACTCAAACTTGGCTTAATTGAATTTTTTTTAAGTGTTTGTTTTTATCTTTTTATTTAACTAGTTATATACATTAAAAATAAGTTAACGAAAGTGTTAACTTAAAATAAGTAGCAGAAACAACAATGACAAAGCATCCTGAGTTGCAGAGGATCTCAATAATTACAAAAAACGAACAATTAGCTACATATTTGTAAAGGAAAATAAAGGAGTAAAAAAGCCTGGGAAGTTTTTAATTTTTTGTACAGTTTCTGTATATTGGCTTGCTTCTCCTGTTTCTCAACGAAACGATTTTTCCAGACATACCATTAAAATATCAAACTTTACAGTAAATTCTTGAAGAATTAATCATTCCTTGAATGATTTCCTGGTTCCTCAAACGCCAAAAACGTATATCGAAAATAGGGTTGGAGATAAAAAAAAGCCTTACTTAACTCTAGTTTGAATGCTCAAGTTACCATTCCTATCATCCATCGACACGCAACAATCCCTCTAAATTTTGATATATGTGGTGGTTATTGTTAATTTGACCGAGCTTAGTCGTTTTTTATGTATTTTCACTTTGGGTTTGTAGTTTTTAAAAATCAGCGCTGTTTTTCATTGAATTTTTTAACTGTTTATTATTAGTTTGGTCGTTAATGAATATTTTGGCTTGCACATACTTGCTTTTTTGGTCTTTCTTCTTGCCATCTCCAGTGCCGGTTTGAAACCCGTCTGATAGACCAAAATGATCAGAAACGATCCTTCATAACTCCGCAGTCCCCAAGAGGATTTATGTCAGTTGATAAAAAATTTAGGTAAAACATCCATTTTGGGAAAAAACCCAACCCAAATAGTCAACACATGTACGTCAGTCGTACAATAAGTTGATGGATTAATCGACGGCGGGAAGAAAAAAAAAGGAAACGGCTGAGGAATCCTTCGTGGTGGGGAAAACGCCTTCTCTTCAGCCGCTAGCTGAAGCCAGTCATCGGCGAACTATTAATGAAGAAGGACCGCGCCTCCCATCCTGTGCCTTAGAAAACGTGTTTGACGACAATTCACAAAACCATCATCATCATCTGGTTTTACTCTCTTTAAACGAACTCATCTCATGATGTGGTATGTAACATGTCCTCTAACATTTGCATGAATTAGCAACATGAATATTTTTTCGATCAAAAACTATTTAAAATAATACTACTAATAATATAACATCAAGAAACATTTTTTCTTTTCGTGAAGGAATTTTATAAAATTTCTCCATTTAATGCTTTAAAAAACAAGATGGTTTCTCAGTTATATCAGACAGCTTTGGTGCCAAATGATGTTGCCGCTTCAAGATATCATTGACACAAATCAATACAGAAAATACATAACTCAATACATTATATTTATTGTAAACAGTTCTGATAGTTAATAGATAATAATAATAATAAAATTATTGTGTCTTTAGACTATTTATAGAACATGATTTAGAGAACTAAAAACGAATTGTCAGATAATGCTTCCGATAGATAAATAATTTTTAAGTCAAAAATTAGATAATGGCAAAATTTTTAAAACCACTATATAACATATTCCAGAAGTTGAAACTCTAGAGGTTTGTGCGAACCGTTCATGCTTTATGTTAAAACAATTGTTTTTTACTTAAACAAAAGAAAGAGTAAATTCTTTGGCAAGTTACTAATGATTTAATGTCGTGTTTCCAAAAAGAAAACTTTTAAGTTTAGATGAATTATCTCTTTCGAGAAAGATCAATCCAAATTTTGCTTTCTATCCAAAATTTGTCGATAGTACAGGATCCGAATTTGGATTGCTGATCCTGTTGGCTAGATAAATTAGACTTTATCATAGAAATTTTACCCTTAAAGTTTTAAATGTAAGTCCTCCCATTAAAATATACCGTAATGTTACAATCAAACAATCCGCCCCTTTTGAAATTCTTCTGAAAAACTACACAATAATTTTAATTGTATCCTATTTATAGAGCAGTGCAATTGTTACTATACCATTTATACCAAAACTCTTATTACTCAAAACTCTAATTAAATTAGTCAAATATATTCATTTAATGACACTGTTCGATCTCAATTAAGACGAGCATTGATAGTGGTTTTTCTCTATCCAAATATCAATCAGAAATATCGTCTCGTTACTACGCCGTTGGGATTCCCGCTGGACTTAGTCATAGATCCGGCTTACAAATATTTTTCCCCATTTGGCTTAAATTGAAAGAGACCAGTCGGAAAAAACGGCTTAATTCTTAACAAGGTTCGGGTCTCAGAGCTTTCAGGTTCGTACCATTGTTCACAGGTCTCATGGCGGGGTATCAGATCTTGTCTTTGTGTATCCAGGCCTGTGCGACCGTGAGGCCGACTGTTTGCCAACCGCGGCTGTCAGTATGTCGGTTTTGACGAAACACGGGCAACATCCTTTTCACCTTGCCTCCGAGGAAATTTCAAAATGGATAAACCGATGAATAAACGGATAAACACGTAACTCGCTAAAGCGATACGAACGGATTTTGTAAAATGTATGATCTAATACAACTTAGCGAAATTACAACTTATTACAATCATTTATATATAGACTAATACATTGATTAACTCGCTACAATAACGTTAAGTCTCTAAATATATTTTGAATCTAAGAAAAATTTCACCTTCATAAAAAAGTGCATATCACTAAAGCTCTCGGACGTACAACTCTTACTCAAACTATAACGTGATCTCTAGTGAATATTCGTGATATAAGAGGATAGCGAATAATTCAAAAGAGGGAGAAAGAAAAAACAATTGAGGGAGTAACGGACATTGACGCTTTCACTAGTGCCGAGGAACTACCGCGATCGGCCATGGGTGACCGTTCGAGAACAACCGTCTAATTTACATGTCTAATAACTATTGACTATCAAATAATAAAACCCTTCATCGCATGTTTACTAAAGTTATGCTGCTCTGATTCTGTCGAAACGCACTTTTATCGAGTGGCATTTTATTTAAAAATTTTATTATTGCATAGTTTTTAGTGCTATCTTACTTTTTGACTGGATACTTCAATTGCCTGTATTTCTTGGTCCATATCAATTATATTCTCAAAACACACTCACACAACAGTACCTTTATTTTAATGTCATTTTTGTATCTAAAAATATTCTTGATGAGATTTTTTTTCTATTTTTCCTTTAAATGTACACTAAACTATGAAACTATCAAGCTAAAATCTAATCCTAGTTTTATAAATAGTATTTAATATAATAAACATATTTTTATTTTATAACCGGCTGAATAACATAATATATTCATTTACGTTTTAGTGGTCAATTGACCAAGTTACTTCTTTCAATTAATTATTCTTTCTATGTAAGGTCTTAGTTGAGGTAAAAAAAAGTCAGTGGCACGAGCGGGATTCGAACCCCCGACCTTCGGCTAAATACGCCGCTGCTCTACCACCTGACCTATCGTGACCTCGATCCACTCGGACATCAACTCTCCATCTCAACTTACAACCGTTTGAATTTTCCCTTTTTTGCCATTTTCGAATGTCGTGTAATCAGGATTGGATTTTAAGCGACTTATGAAATGGCTACGGGGAGCTGTTTAGTGAAGTGATACTTCTTTTACTTATTAAATATTTATCCATTTACGCTTTAGTGGTCAATTGACCATGGTACTTCTTTCAATTAATTATTCTTTCTATGAAAGGTCTTGGTTGAGACATATTCATTTTGTGATTTTTGTTCGTTAACACAAAAATTATTTACAATTTACATTTCACTCTGTTCAGCTGTCTTGGGGGATGACATGATCTCGGGGTCATAGGAACTTTATGGTGGACATGGTAGACGGTGTTATATGGGTGCTAGTGGACGGGGATTGGGCTAATGGTTTAGGATGGGCGGAGAGCTTTTCCTGGTATCTGAAAAGTTGTACAGAATTGATGATCTTCAAAGGATAGTTTGAGGACATTGTGGAGGTTGGTGTCGGAGCGTTGACGGTGATTCTGGATTTGAAAGTCTGAAATATTTTTTTGTTTTCTTGATTAAAGGGATGGTTTCTATTGGATAAGGATTGGGCAACACGACTGGGGCAAGAAGGGAGTTTATTGTGGAAGGTGGAATATGTTTTTATATACATATATATATATATAAATAATATATTATTTTTTTACACGAGAGGGATTTTGAGGTCATTGTGAAGGGAAATGTTGGAGAATAAGGAGCATTGTCTGTGATCCTGAGGACTTCGGATTGGAAGGATCCTTTAAATTCTGGGAGGTATTGCAGTACCTCGTAGTTCAGTAGTGAAGTGTAGATTGTCAAATTGTTTTTGTCTATCTTAAATTGTCGAGCAGTCACAAACGATGTATGATTCCTCTCTTTTTGTTTGTGTGTTGGTTCCAGGTTAGACGTGAGTGGAGATAGAACCCATCGTAGCGTCCGCTTTTGGTTTTAAAGATAAGAGCGGAATATTGTGTGAGGGGTTTTGTTTCCGAGGGTGGATTTGTTTCCAACCAACTTAATCCGCAAAAGTTTGCTTCATTCGGCTATTCGTAGAATTTACGCCTGGACCTCTTCGGAAGCAATTGCAGGACAACACGGCTGTGATTTCGGTAAATGAGCAGAGGGTGTAATAAATTAAAGGAAATATCCGAGAATAAACATCCAATTTACACGGTCGTCGATTCAAAAGATCCGATATACACAATGAAAAAATCTATCAAAATTTGGATGAACTAGAAGTTTAATAACGAAAAAGTTGAATTGAATAAAACGTACGCTAAATGAGCTCATGAAAATAAAACTGTAAAGTTTACTAAAGTAGTGGTTGTATAATATATAAAATGAAGAAAATCTATCAAAATTTGGAAGAACAAGTGCTTCATAACGAAAAAATAGAATGAAATAAAATGTTCGCTAATTGACCCCATGAAAATAAAACTAAAATTTAGTAAAGTAGTGGTTATATAATATATAAAATGAAGAAAATCTATCAAAATTTGGATGAACTAGGAGTTTAATAACGAAACAGTCGAATTGAATAAAACGTACGCTAAATGAGCTCATGAAAATAAAACTGTAAAGTTTAGTAAAGTAGTGGTTGTATAATATATAAAATGAAAAAAATATATCAAAACTTGGATGACCTAGGAGTTTAATAACGAAAAAAATTAAATTGAATAACATGTACGCTAAATGAGCCCTTGAAAATAAAACTGTAGTTATTGAAGTCGTGAGGAGCGGTCAAGAGGGAGGTAGATTAAAGAACCCTTTTTTTATTTTTTGCCGTTTTTCGGCCTTTATTCGGGTCATCTTCAGGGCATAAAGTGTGGTGTCATATTGGTTTTTCTAAACTACCTCATTCTTGACCGCTCCTCACAACTTCAACAAATTGGGTTGCAACCGTCACTAAGAAACACACATAAAACCGTAAATTTTTGTAAAACGTTGGTTGTATAATATGCAAAATAAAGAAAATCGATCAAAATTTGGGTAAACCAGGAGTTCAATAACTTAACAAAAATTATGGAATTGAATAAAATGTACGCTAAATCAGCCGGTCAAAATAAAAGTATAAAGTTTTGTAAAAGGTGGTTGTATCATATACAAAATGAAGAAAATTTATCAAAATTTGGATGAACCAGGAGTTTAATAACGAAAGAAATTGAATTGAATAAAATGTACGCTAAATGAGCCCATGAAAATAAAACTGTAAAGTTTTGTAAAAAGGTGGATGTATAATATACAAAATAAAGAAAATCTATCAAAATTTTGATGAACCAGGAGTTTAATAACGAAAGAAATTGAATTGTATAAAATGTACGCTAAGTGAGCCCATGATAATACAACTGTAAAGTTTTGTAAAAAGGTGGTTGTATAATATACAAAATAAAGAAAATCTATCAAAATTTGGGTGAACCAGGAGTTTAAAAAACTTATGCAATTGCATCAAATGTACGCTAAATCAGCCGGCAAAAATAAAACTATAAAGTTTTGCAAATAAGTGGTTGTTTAGTATATAAAATAAAGGCAAAAAAATCGATCGACTTCTGTATTATTGTTACATCTATTGTCATATTACTAGGTTTTGGCAATATTTATTTTATCTTTAATTAAGTGTTTTATTATAATTTATATCATATTATTCAGTAAATTTAAAAAATAAATTGATATGAGAACTGGGCCCTATTTTTAAATGAATTTCGTTTTTTTTTTCTAAGTAAAGAGTGTTTAAATCGACCACTACCAACCACATCGTGCACACGTTGATCGTTAGCAAAAAAATTAGTTCCTTTAAGTGTAAAATCATGTCGGATTAACAGGCGTACATTAAAAGGGGTATCGTTCGAAAATAGGGTGACGATTGGAATTACGAAGAAGGTCGGGTGCATTTATGCCGTAGAACAATGCAATGCCGCAATTTGCCGTAGATATCGAGAGGAGACAACCCGATGAGGAATGACATCCTGGGAAAGGAAGGCGGTCCGCCCTTGGGCATGACCTCCGCAAATCTCCCACAATCACACACAAAACTATATCTTGCGAAACTTTCCTTGTAATAATGCATAATTAACACAGTTAACATGAAAGGACCAACTAACATCGATAACCCTTGGAGCGGTTAGCTCGGATTAAAAAAAAAAAAGATTTTCCCTCTAAATAAAGGAAATTGTTATAAGGATAAAAAATAATAGATCGTGGAAAACTCATTTGATGAAACAGGAAATATTATAAATAAATGGAAAATTGTTGTTTTTCAAAAATAATACGATACGCTTCTTAATCATGGGAGTTGTTCAGATAACGAGAATATTAAACAGATACAAGCTTTATCGAAGGTCAACAAATCATTTTCCACGCATTTTCCCTTGATAGGCACACACGGGCTTAACCATCGCTTCTGATATTGAAAAATATACTTAATATGTGTCATATATTTTCCACGTTATCGCATTGTTGAATACATTTTTCAATTTAAAATACACCCGAAACGCCGGTTTTAAATCAATTGATACTTAGATTATTATCATTCGTCAACAATGTTTAATCGTTATAATATAACATAAGCTATTTCATAACTTACTAACCTAGAATTATATAGAACTAAATCCTATTTTTTATATATCTAGATATTTTAATATGTTGGTGGTAGTAAACCGAATGGAGTAAAGACTTAAGTCAATTGATTTTATTGGATATTTGATATCTGAAATGTTAAAAACATTGCTCAAAAATTATTATTTATTATATATCATCAGCTTTTTTCATAAATTTTGAACCTAGAATTATATAGACCTAAAACCTCGCTTAGCAGATATTTTAATATTTTGGTGGTAGTAAACCGAATGGAGTAGTCTTAAGTCAATTGATTTTATTGGATAATTTTTATTTATTTATTATATTTTTTTATTCGCCGAGACCTTTTCACCTCAACCTTCAGCTACTAACTTTTCAATTCCTCCTTTATATAGCCCTAGAATTATATAGATCTAAAACTGATATTTTAATATTTCCATGGTAGTAAACCGAGTGGAGTAAGGTTAGTCAATTGATTTTATTAGTTATTTGATACTTGAAATGTTAAAAACATTGCTCAATCGTTATTGTTTATTTATAACATCAGCTTTTTGGTTAAATTATTAACCTAGAATAATACAGACCTAAACCCTCCCTTAACAGATATTTTAATATTTTAGTGGTAGTAAACCAAATGAACTAAGGTCTTAAGTCAAGTGATTTTATTGGATAATTTTTATTTATTTATTATATTTTTTTATTCGCCGAGACCTTTTCACCTCAACCGTCAGCTACTAACGTTACAATTCCTCCTTTATTTAGCCCTCGGTTCACTCAGTGCACAGCGTCGTAGTCTATATAAATATAGACAAATAAAATCGCCAATTAATCAATCATAGCCGTCATCATCATTTTTTACTGTTCAACTAACATAGCCTTAACAAATGTGCCAATTTGTTTTTATTTGCAACATTTTGGAATTTAAGTATTTGATGGTAGGAAACAAAATTTCTTTTAATCAAAATCCATTGCTCAATCGTTACCAATTGACCTATTAATATAAATCTAAAGCAGTCTTAACGGATATGACAATTTTGTTTTATTTGTAACGTTTTTTAACCATAAATACTTAAATATTAAATCGTAGTTAAGATTACTTAGGTACTTTAGATCGTAAGCCATTTGATTCAACGGCGATCTGTTAGAAAAAATGGTCAGAAACACAACTCACTCGTTACTCATAACTTCAGATTTATTCTTAAATTGTTAGCCTATTTATATATAATTAAATTGTAGGAAACGTAATGAATGTACACTTTAAGTCAATGGATTTATTGAGTATTTATTGGACAAAATCTTCAAAAGCAATGCGCAATTGTTACTATCTGTAATAGAATGATTTTTTAAAACTCAATTATTGACCTAGTTTTCATAAACTTGAAGCAGTTTGAAACAGAATTGACAATTTGTTTTTGATTGTAAGATTTTTCAAAATAAATAATTCAGAATTGAATTTAAAATCATTAACATTGATCAAAGGAAACAGTTTGATTCTCATGAAACAAAATCGGGAATATTGCAAAACTTAATAAACATCGCACTTCACCGCCTTTGCCGTAAACTGAAACGGAAAGGGGTGGACACCGAAAAGCCTTCTCCTCGACTTATAAGTACTATGGATTAACGGTATAATTTTTCATAGAAAAAATGCACTAATAAAATAAGATGTGCAAAATTTCCAAGTTCGTACCAAAGCCATTGGAGTTTAAAATTACGCATTTTAGATGGATGTTCTGAACATGAAGCTTTAGTACCATTTGTTTCCTAGGGTTAAGACGTTTGGTGTCCTGTCTATTAAATTGGGTAAACGGTGGAAAATTGATGAAATTGTAGTAGATGAGTTAGAAACGTGTTTCCCTTGTTTTCGTAGAATTACTTTTTCATTTTCATATCAGAGTTTTATAGTAATATGCCAGTTATTGTACAGCTAGTAATTTGATAATAGACGTGTGAGATTTAATATTCTCCACCTTTAATCTGATTAGTGGGATAAAGTACTCGTTGCGTTTCTCGGCCTGGAAAAGCTGAAGACGCCGAGGGAAATCTCAATTTTCAGAGTTGGGTTTCGTAATTTTTTGCACTTTGTTAAAGCGTCATTTTCTCTGCGGCGGCGTTGCTTCTCGGTGGGAAAATTCGTTTCGTGAGAACTGTAACACCCTTCGGCTTTGGAACGGCTTAAAGACAACAAAACCGTTTCAAAACACACGCTGTGATCTAACAAACAAAATGTTTTAATCTTAAGGAAGAAGAAGAGAAGTTATTTTCCTCCTTCACCCCACCGGTGGGTTAAACAAACTGATTAACAAGTCAAATAGAGCCGGGTAAACTTCTAAGAACCACAAACAGAACACACCCTTTTAGCTGAAGGATGGAATCACCGATATGCCAGTTTCACTTATTGTTGGAAGTACGGACTTAGCAAATAATCGCTTAATTCTGACTTCAAGTTGCAAAAATTGATTTATTTTTACTATAACATGCCAGTCATTTGATAAAATGAGAGATGATTTAATTAGGGTACAATAAAGATGACGTTGATTTTCAGAAAGTAGTCAGTGTAGTATATTCTAAATTAATTTATAACTAAAAAATTGATTTTTTTATATTTTGATATGGTAGTCTTTCGGTAAAAAAAATGAAAATCAAGGAAAAACATCAGTGATTATGACACAGTGCCAAAATCTAGCTTTTCACGAGATGAATGATATACTTTATTAAGTAAATGTTGACTTAAAATTTTTTTTATTGTCCTGTCACATGCGCTGTGTTAAAAAATCAAACATGATTTAAAAAACCCAATGAAAGTGTAATAAAAAATAATGATGTTTGTGGTAAAAATTTTTCTAGTTTTTCTGGTTTCTATTTAAATCTAAATTTGATATTTATTTATGCTGTGACATATTTGTCATCAATTAAACTAATAAAATCCAATTTGATTGCATATTAGTGCAATAAAAAAGCAGTGATTGTGGCGAAAGTTACCCTAAAGTAGCCAAAGTGTTGATACTTTTTTTAATTAATAAATAATTTATTTATACTGTGATATGATTTATATCTTTTTAAGGTGTAATCAAAAATGGTGATGTTTATGGTGACTTATAGTTTTCTGGCTTTTAAATAAGCAAAAAGAAGTCTAAATTTAGTATTCATTTATGCTATGAAACTAATAAAATTCAATTTGATTGCACATAAGTGCTGTGTCATTGTCAAAACGTTTCCAATATGGCAAAAGTTGAAAGATGTTGTCAAACCTAAAGTCGTCAAAGAGTTGATATATCTTCTAACTTAATAAATAGTTTATTTATACTGTGATAATTTTTAAACTTTTTAAAGGTGTAATAAAAATGACAATGTTTGACAGTAAAAGTGCTTCTAGTTTTCTGGCTTCTAATAAGCAAAACGAAATCTAAATTTGGTGTTTACTTATCCTAGTTTGTCGTTTGATAAAATCAAATATGATTTAAAACAATTTCACCAACACCAACATGACACAACAAGAATAACACCAGACTTTATGCCCTGAAGATGACCTGAATAAAGGTCGAAACATGGGCAAAAAATGAAAAACGTGTTTTTCTAAACTACCCCATTCTTGACCGCTCCTCATGAATCCAATAAATTATTAAAAATTAAACGAACAAAATTAAATTTGATTGCAAATGAGTGAAATAAACAAACGCATTGATTATGACAAAAAGCTTATCCTAAAGAAATCAGAGTGTTGATATATTTTCTAAAATAATAAATAAAAGCCCTTTGATAAATCAAATATAATTTAAAGTCACTAGTTTTCGTGGTCCTCTTGACCAATTAAGTTAGTGTCCGAGTGGATCGAAGTCACGATAGCTCATGTGGTACAGCAGCGGCATATCTAGCCGAATGTCGTGGGTTCGAATCCCGCTCGTGAAACTGATTGTTTTATTTCAACTAAAACCTTATATAATTTAAACGTTTTATGGTGTAATAAAAAAAATGGTGATATTTATGTTAAAAGTTGTTGGAACAGATTTTCACAGCGATTGCTTGGTATATCTTCTAAATAACAAAAATATTAAGTTTAAATTTGGTATTTATTTATGCTGTGACAAGTTAGGCCTTTCATAAAATCCAATATGATGATGAAGGAATAATAATAAAAAAAAACAAAAAAACAAACTGATTATGGTTAAAGTTGTCAAAACGTTGTCAATCTTAAAGAGGTCAAAGTGTTGATATATCTTCTAAATTAACTAATAGTTTCAAAAAAATTGATATTTATACTTGTTGCTATCAAATAAAAATATAACTAAAAAATGGCAATCGTACTGGTACAAATGCGCGTGTTCTCACGTGATATGGCACAAAGATATCGGGTTGTCCGGAAAATAATGCAGGATTTTAAGTTTTCATTAAAAAAAATCTATATAAAATATTCTGTTTACGTTTACAGGATTACTCATTTGTATGNTTATTTTGATTAAAGAACATTGCTTTAAAGTAACTAGTTTCTTTTTTTTTGTTTAATACCAAAATCCTGCATTATTTTCCGGACAACCCAATAAATATGTAAACATATTCATTAAAACAGTTAAGTTTAAGTTGGAGTTTAATTTAGAAACCTGGCCTTTCATAAAGTAGGGAGAGTTCAAATAAATTTTAAATATAGCCTAAAGGTTAATGAAAGATGTCCGACCAAACAGAAAACAGGAAGGAATGAAATTAAAATAAAATAAAAATTGACTAAATTGTATGGCTTATCGTTTACCAACAGGTCAGCAGGAAATGCTCGGAAAAGCGTTTTGTTGTCTATTTTTCCATTTAGTTTATTATTCTGACACTGTCTGGC
The DNA here is from genome assembly GCF_000648675.2 of Cimex lectularius. NCBI lineage: Eukaryota > Metazoa > Arthropoda > Insecta > Hemiptera > Cimicidae > Cimex > Cimex lectularius. Next base: position 386,006 of record NW_019392743.1, read on the forward strand.
GTTTTCTAAAAGGTCTGATCAAGTTTTTTTTACCCTGGAATTCTATGCGATCCTAAAGGGAAAAGGGACAATGTAATTGGACCATTTGACAACCGGCCAATCACACAAATCACCGCTGAAAGTAACAAAATCATAACACAGTTGACACGCACATCCCAGCTTTCTCTCTCACTTACGAGAACGGTGTTTCATTGAAGACGTAACTAGATATAGTGCTGGTAGGCGTATTATTTTTTTTATGTAATAGCTTGAAAAATTATAGTATTACTTATAGTTATTCGATAACCGCAGTGACTCGGGGGGAAAACTCGTAACACGTTAATTTTCAAACAGTGGATACATTCCATCAAAGTAAAACTGTTTATCGTTTAATTATGACATAACTATTTTTTTATTAATTAAAGAAAAAATTACATTCTAGAGCGAAGTATCTTTTTTTGTTTTATTATTGGTTTAATATTAGGAAGATTACTTGGTACAGAATAACATTCACTCGACTCATTACTTTAAAAATTTCAATATCGAACAAAATGATCGTATCAAATCGTTCCGATTTTTCCCCCCGACTTTATTTATGTTATAAAAGCATACATTGTACAAATAATGGAACTAATAATTTTACATCATCAACATTATCAATTAAAGACGGTGCTGTGGGTTCGTAGAGGAAATATCTGTTTTAGGGATGCCTGCCTCAATTTCGTTATGAATAGAAAACATTAGACCTATGAAACTATCAAACCATTACTCAATTAAATATACACAATTGTTATGAAATGAAAACGTTGTGTGACAGGCGGGATTCGAACCGTGACCGTATGTAGCCGAAAGTCGTGGGTTCGAATCCCGCCTGTGACACAAATTTTTCATTTCATAATAATTGTGTATAATTAATTGAGCATTTATATAATGAACATAAGTAGATAAAATAATTTAAAAGTTAGTATTAATTTAGAATCACACCTGTGAATGGTACACAATCCCGCTAATGTAGTATAATCGTTAATAGAAAGTGTTTCTACATGAAGCCGCAATTTGCTTACAATTGGAATCAAACAGGGAGTCGAAATGAGAATTTTGTGGCATGAGCGATCGAAGTGACCGTAGGTCGAAGTAAGTGGTACAGCAGCGGCGTATTTAGCCGAAAGTCGTGGGTTCGAATCCCGCCTGTGACACAAACTTTTCATTACGAAAAAATTGTATATAATTAATTGAGTATTTATATAATTAAGCATAAACTGATAAAATAATTAAAAAGTTAGTATTAAGATTTTAATTTAATTGTGGAGTCCAGTTTAATCAATCCTTTAAAATTCGCCATATTTTTTGGGCTTTTGATACCGAAGGGTTGATTCCCCGATGTGCTGACTCGACGGTCTATACCTCAGGGAAGTTCAACTACCTCGTTATCCGCGGCTGGTAGCTAGTATCCCAGCCATCCATATCTACCACCACAGCGCGTTTCCAGCACGTAGCGTGGCAGACAAAAAAAATCATTACACACAATACATATAGGAAGTTCATATTTGACGAACGTGAGCGGAACGTCTCAGTGCAGACATGTACCAGCACGTGGCAACATTGTCGCCGAGAATGTTTTGCTTGTGCCGGCACGTGTCTGCGGTTGTCTTTTCTTGTCTGTGGGGTTGTATGAATAGACGACAGACAACATTTGTGCAATTTCAATAGCTTAGGTGCCTACTTATTTATAATAAATTGCATAATAATTTTAATTATAATGTCCAGTCTCGGTAACCCGAACTTGCGCTAATCCGAATTCGGGCTGAAAACCGAATCGCCGATCAGTACATATTCAAGATATATATATATATATGTATATATCCTGAAATATTTGAAAAACCTTTCTTCTTCGTCTTCAAGCTCCTTAAAAAGTGTGTGCAACTCTCCCTCCTTTTTTCGTTTCACGTTCATCGGTTAACAGCAAACCTCCTTTTCTTTAGTTACACTTCTGCATATTATTCATTCTCTTTTTCTTCTAATAACATTGCTACAGCAGCAAGCGCTTCAGTCGTAAAAAATGGTAGTTGGTTGGTGTGTAGGTGACAGTTGGTGTGATTATCGCATGGAATGAATACTAGTGTCTTTGCCGTGTCTGCCACGCTACGTGCTGGACACGCTGTTGTGAATCGACCTTTAGCTAGAAGCCCAGGAAATGTTCTTTCGACAGATAGGTCATTTCAAACACCAACGCATGCAAAATATAATCTAGTCTAAAACTGACTTCTATAATACAGTCGCACAAATAAATACATTCACACCTATGTACATTCTCACCGTATTATTTGATTTGAGCGGTTAGTGGCTTGAAGAGCCATAGATTTATTTTTTTTGGAATTTTTGTTAAAATTCATTTTCAAAAAAGTTTCATTTCATGATATTCACTCACTTTCGTAAAAATAAACTTAAAGTTTCAAACGAGGTTGGAACGGGATTTTTTTAAATTTAAATTTTGCGAATTATTACTGGTCCATTCAAGCTTTTCGAAAAGTTTTAACATGTTATTAAATTAAGACCCTAGAACATCTCGGTATCGATGGAAAGCTGCGAAAAGTAAGAAATATCGATATTCAAAGCAAACAAAATAGTATAAAGGATATATACGTATATCAACAGTACTCTTAATTTCTATTTTCATTCTCGCCCATTTTCTATAAAAATAATTAGTTATTTCTGTTTAAAAATAAACTACGTAGAAGATATCACATTAAAATTGGTTGATAGCAATATCTGGACCAGCTATTATCATTCTCGGCAGGAAACGTCTAGAGAAATAAATCATCGAATCGCCATTTCCTGGCTAAAAACATTTAAAAAAAGTTCGGGGGCTTGAAATTTATATTCAAGAGAAGAGGCGGAATCATAAAATACATATATTTGAAAGACGACTTGTTTATTATATGCTCTATACGTCTGGACCGCAATCCGAAGAGGGAAAAAAGTCTTCAGAGCTGCTCAGCATTGTATGGAAAGCGTGCTACTTAAGAAAACCAAATTGTTAAAAACTTTCAAATTAAGAGGAAAACACTGAGAAAGGTACACACTTAAAGTAAAAATGGGCTGGGCGTGTTGACAGCATGAAGTAGGAAAAGTACAATCGACATTGTGATGAGAAGAGATAATGCATCAGAAGTGATGACCAGAAGAATTTCTGTAGGGTGTGAATGCAGATCTTTGTTTTTTTCCATGATTAATAAATCGTTAAGATATTCGTTTAAAATATCACTTTCATAATTCGTTTTTCAAAATTATCTTTTAGTACAAACAAAATTTTTAATGAAGGCCAGTTTAAAATTTAGAAGAAATCTACTGCATAATAAATGGAAGTAAAATATATATATATATATACAGGGTGAATTGCTACTCGTGCTACAAACTTCTCCAGTAGATTCTTCACCCTAAAATGAACAAAAAAGTTCATATTGTCCNTATAAAATGGACAACACTTATCAAACCTGATCACCTTCAATGTCAACTTTCACAACAGTCCTCTTGTTCCTCTGAACAAATCTTCTTCCTTTCAAACTAGAAAAAGTAAAATTACTTGGGTAATTTATTCTGTATTGCTACAATTTTTACTGCAGGTTTAAGATAATACTATATAGAAAGAAGCATGCTCTTAAAGAAAAACTGCCAAAAATTAAAAACCTCAAAACACTAACAAAACTAAACACACATTAAAAGGAAGTCGTTGTTTGTATGATGTAATGTAATGTTTGTATCGGGTGTTGTGTTTACGTTCATTTATTGGAATGAATGTAATTTATTAGCGTGAAAGGTTTAGCCACCTGCCTGAGGAATATCTAGTACTATTAGGTAGTGTGTGACCCCTGGAGAGTAAAAGTAAGTTATTAGCGAGAATGGAGTGGGTTCAACTTCACCCCGAGTAATATGGAGTACTCGACTGGAATGAATTCTGTAATTGACAACGTGAGGTACAAAAGAGAGGATATAATTTTAGAATATCGACGTAGTTTATTTATAATATGAGAGACTCGAGAAGCTACATGGCTGGAGTTTAAAACAAAATACGCGTGAAAGATCAGAAAAAGAACGAAAACACGCCAGGGTTGGCGATGACCTTAACTGTTTGTCGGCATCTAAACCTCGCACATTATATATATAATATCATTATATATATATAGGTAAACAAGTAAAAGTAAAGTTTTCCATAAGACTGGCGTTACACTTAAAATGGAAATGGGTCAGGTCGAAGGTAAAGTGAGGAGCAGAGGAAGACAATTCTTCAAGAGTGATGATCTGAAGAATTATTGAGTGGTTTTGTGTAAAAACAAAATTATAACTGTTATAAAACATGCTACGTCAAAGAAACCTTTGTAAAATGCCAGAGATGTGAGTTTAAACGTCAGATTCGGTATGTGGACCGACGATGGTAAGGGACAGAAAGTGAGAGCGTGCGAGGCATAAACGAGAGTGGTATGCAAAACAGTTAATTAACAAATAGTAGTTGAGTATTGGAGCAATGTGTGATGATCGTGGGAAGTAGGAGAAACAGGAATTTTCATCTTGACCAAACTGGGACGGATCACTGGAAGTGATAGGACGGCAATTGTTCCTCCTCGCTTCCAATTCGTTTTCAGCTAGTTTCTCCAGTTGGTAAATCGACCAGAAGAAAGGTTCTCTACCGGTATTCAACCAAGACAAATCGTCCGGCTGTTCCTTTTAATGCCGAAAAAGAAAGGACGGTGTGACAATTTTCATCCAATTGAAGTTTTCTTTTTTTATCTTTAAGATTTTACCTTATTCGAAAACAATATTGACGTCCTTTATTTGGAATATCAGGAAGATTTTTCTCGATAAAGTGTAGGATATTGCGTAAGACATCGAAATAGTTGGTTGGGCATAATTTTTTTTTCGAGGAAGATTCTCTTTTGCACTTTCACTCTTTACGACAGTCCTCCTGTCGAAAACTATCACAACCCCCTTTAAAACCTTAAAGACGGGATGTGTAACTAGTTAAAACGGGCTGGAAATTACCATTCAACACTTGTAATGTCTCGAAAAAGCCTTGTGAAAATAAAAACAACAGTTAACATATTGTTTAAAGTCAGAGAAGAATAGACATTTCTTTGAAGGGACTTTCTATTTCCCAAGGGGCAGACTACAGACAGTTTTTATTACGCCCGGAGTTGGAAGTGCCCATTTTTCGTTATAGAAAGCAAAACAATCGGATAATGTTGCGTTCAAGGAATGATGAGAAGATGAGGCAGCTGTTTTCTTTTAAGAAAGCAATTTATTTTTTCTCTTTTATAGATCTGATCAATGACCTGTTATTGCTGGAATTAAACCGAATATTTAAAAAAATTAAAGCCGAACAGTAAGGAAAGAAATCTAGTTAAAAACAATTTAAGAAAAATAGGTCAAAAAAATTTTATACAAAAATATAGGACTATGCTAGCCCGCACACGTTCCAAGTCGTATTGCCAAAAATAAGTTTTTTTTGCTATTTTCTACCTTATGATGAAGTTCAGCAGGTTGGAGATCAAGAATAAGTTAATTAAACCTTTTGTGAATTTTACAACACTGAAAGTCCTCCCCCTCCCACAAATTTGTTCAAAGTTGAAATCAGGACAATTTTTACATACACAAACATTACAAAAGAGGTACACAATTTAAACAGTAGACTTAAGAAATGACAGAGTGAATTAAAATTATATTTTTGAGTTTGGCTTCGAAAGGAAGATGATTTCAAATGATGTGAAAGCTAACTTCATTGAAGGATAATAGGCTTTAACAATTTTTTACGCTTTTAAGACTATGGAATAGGAATAGATAATTTTACCCTAATATCTAATCATCTAATCTGTACATTTGTCAGAATTAGGATTAAATAGAAGTAATCAAAAGAGAAAATCTACGTAAGAGTTTTTGTTAATGTAAAAAGCGAGCTTATATTTAAAATTTAGTTTCATTCAATTAAATTCACTAGTTTCGTGGTCCGCTTGACCAATTAAGACCCACGATCTTCGGCTAGATACGCCGCTGCTCTACCACCTGAGCTATCGTGATCTCGATCCACTCGGACATCAGACGGCGTATCTAGCCGAACATCGTGGGTTCGAATCCCGCTCGTGCCATTAACTTTTTTTCATCTCAACTAAAAACCTTAATCAATTGTAATTTAAAATTTAGGTTGAACTTGTCTTAATGCAGGATTTTTGTCAATTTTTCACAACAGAAAACATTAATTTAGTAAATCTAAGATCGATCTCACACGATGTCACCACTCGTCTACACTAGGGATGGAAATCTTTAATATATATATCGATATATTTGTTTTCCGATATATCGAAAACTATATATCGTGAAAAATATATCATATATTTAATTTTAGGTATGTTACGACTATTTTATAACATCCCCGATCTTGCCTGACTGGAAGAAAAGAACGATAAGGTAAAAATATACATGAATCATGAATAATTGTCTATTTCTTATTAAGTAGTAATAAAAAATATATAAAATAAAATAGATTAAGGTTATAAAAATTAGGTTTTTAAGCCTTTCGAGCATGTTTTACAATTTGCCACTTGCTTCTTTTTTCCGGTAAATTAAAATATTTCCAAACAACACTTTTTGGACTTTGTCCCGGGGAAGGTGCCATCATAACAACATGTTTAAAAATTGTGTGCAGAAACGTAGATACAGATACCGATGCCGACGCAGAAGGCAGAATGGAAAAGGAGGTTTACCCATGCAGTTTAGTCACAATTACATTTACATACATACATCGATGTCTCATACTGGACGGCAATTGCTAATCCAATTTGACACACTGACAGGGATATTTTTTTAATTGTTTATCCAATAATAAATAAGAAAAATGTATAGTCAAGTTTTTGTAAATTAATTTTTTCGTAAATAAAAAACCAATATATGGATACATTTCAACGAATATATCGATATATTTCAAGTATTTACATTCAAATATTTCGATAAAAATATACTCGATATATGTACAAATATATCGATATATGTGATATATTGATATATCGTTGCCATCCCTGGTCTACACTTCAAATGCAACAAAAACGTTCGTGTTAATGATGGTCCGATTCTCACCCTTTGGCAGACATTACAAAAATTGTTTTTGAATCTACGGTTTTCGGCATAAATCTACTAATAGCTCTTGAACTAATCGTATTTTTGGAAATCCAAAAATGCATTGACAAGTGCGTTAAATTCCCTTTAAGAGGCACCATTTTAGAACTTTCAATTTAATTTAAAAAAAAGGTTAGATCTTTAAAAACTCCTAAAATTTGTAAAAAATAAATTTGTAACTTCAGAAAAATTCAATGTAGAACTTGGCAAATTTCATAACACTTCTTTGTCCCCTTTCTTTAATTACATCCAACCAAAATGCAGAAATGCAGTGAAAAAGGGGGAGTAGGGTTAATCTAGTAATTCAACTTTTTGTCATAAGTGAAATTTAATTTCCACATTTGACTTATTAAAAAAAGCAAAAAAATTCAATTTAAAAATCAAACAAAACACATAAAATAGAGACAATAAACAAAGTGAATAACAAAAGCAAGAAAAATCACGTTGATTAAAAAAAAATTATTAGGTTGAAGTGTGTGTTTCAAATTTTTGTTCCTTTTATTTAAGTCTGTGTTTAGTATAGATATTTTGTGCAGTTTTTCTACTTTAGTTGTTCACTATTTTTTTTGTCTCTCTTTTATGTGTTTGGTTTAATTTTTCTTTCTTTTTGTGCTTTTTTATTAAGTTAAAGTTGTAGTTAAAGTGACTAGTTTAGTCTCTTTCAAATTTGAAACAGCCATAGTATCACAGTTACTTAGTAGAACAAGTAGGTTATCTAGATAAGAATAGGAAATACACCTGGAAATTAATCAATAGCATTTTTTTCTAAGTCTGTCTTTTAAGTTTAGTGTGTATATTTTATCCAATTTTTCTGCTTTGGTTGTTCGCTATGTTTATTGACTCTCTTTTGTGTGTACTGTTCTTTCTTTTTGTGCTTTTTTATTCAATTAAAGTGATTAGTTTACAGTCTTTCAAATTTGATACAAAAATAGTTTCGACAGGGACAAGAAGTGATAAGACTACTTTACTCTAAACTACTAGGATTATGGAATTATCATAATATTAGCGAATCTTTAAAAAAAAGTTTAAAACAACTTATTGGTAAGACATAGGGAAAATTAGCAATCTGTATTCACATAACCCCCATAATAATATTAAATTTGTCAGGTCATTTCTCCTCCTGATGAACTATCTTCCTCTGCTCTTTTCTAAACCGAGATATTACTCGTTTTCGTAAAATTCGTTGGACACATGTTGGGAAAAAACGTCCTGTTTAAATGTGGTTATAATTGAAATTTACATATTACAAAAGAGGATGAATTAAATTAGCTCTAAAGTAGAAGTTTAATATCATTATTTGTGCACCAATCAATACAGTGTCAGGATAGGCGTTTTGAAATATGTGTTGGCTATGGCTTAACGTCTATTGCAGAAACGTAACATTAGAAGTCTTCATCATTAGAAACAATGTGATACAACTTGACCTCGTCCGCAAATAGCGAGAATTTTATACTATGTAAAACTTCAGCAATTTCATCAATGAAGGTCAAAATACGGTATCTAATAAAGAATCTTGAAGCACTCCACATTTCTTTTACCTCCAGCTGTCTTCCATATATCTTCTGTGATGTAATTGTGAAACCATGACAATGTGGGTCTATGGAAGGTCCGAAATACTAATTTATTGTGGGGAAAACTATTTAGAGTAACATTTTCAAACAAAAGAATATTGATGTATATTGGAAATATGAAATTAAATATCAAAATTATCACGTTTCTCAGTTAGTTAGTAGTACAAGTAGGTTATGGTCTAATTATCAAATTTCAATCCGTATAAGGACAGGTTTTTTAATTTCAACATGTGCTATTAGAATCGATGAAAAGCAAGTAGTTTTAAGTCCCAATCGTTAGGCGGTTTTTAGCACAACAATTAAATTCTTGTAGCGAGATTTCGCAGAGGCGTAAGACTGAAGAAATCGCCGGTCACTTTGCCTCAAAACTGTTTGTGATTCACACAGTTACACAATTCTTCCGTTCATCCGGGGGACGGCCCACCCAGACCGGAAAGCCCCTGCAAATAAACACCACCGTGTGAAATGAGCGTTTCAACTGTGTCATAGGATGTGAGAATGCCTCAGACTAGGGATTATGCGAAGAATAGATGACCATGGAATATTTGAAATAAATTTTCTATTTAATCTGCGATTTCATGATTAACTAACTTTGAAACAAGCCTCTTTCTGTTTTAAATTAACAAGACAAAATCATTGTCTGATCAAGTGGACTGTATGGATTTGAAATTAAATTAAAATAAAATGAATTATAAAAATTAAAAAAAAAACACACCTCCGGTGACGATAGTCCAGCTACCTCAACTGAGGTAAAGGGGGAATCAAGGAGGAAAATAGTCAGGAAAATTCGGGACGGGGACCTTCACCACGCAGATGTCTCAGGATCTTCACCAACCGGAGCGATGACGACGATAAATTCATAAAATTATGACAATAAACAAAATAAAATAAACTTCAAACTGAATCAGGACTTATATAAAATTACAAATTGCCAAAGACGACGACACAACGAATTCAAGACTCGATCTGGCCGACGACGAGGCCGGAAACGTGTCTGGGGGTTTTCCGAAATCTTATCCCGAATAATCCTTACGGCGTAAACAATTATTGAGACAAAAATACTTACCAAAGGAAATACTGACTTACGAAACAGGAAAGTAGTGTTGGATGACGTAGTTATTTATTGTTTTTAAAAAAAAGTAGGTGGAATGAAGTGAGTCGAAACCGTGAGAGAACGTATAAAGCAGAACCGGTGAGAAACTCCCGAATTCCTCGTAGGTCAAATAAGTAAATGTTTAGAGAGACGAGGGTACGTTTTAACCCAATTTCGCCTCTTTCGAGCAAAGTCATGCTAGTGAGACTACGGTGTAATTTCTGCCGTGAAGACATTTCAAGATTTATCACTTATCCCTTGATGTGGTACGAATCAACATCAACCAGCGAGAAAAGGGGAAACAAATATGATAGGACGCGGCCAAACTACGTTTACGAATATTCTAGAACCGCAGTTCTAAATAGTTTTTTTCGTGGATCTGGATTTCATAGACAAGCAACCTTTTTGGGAAAGTGAATAATGGAGTTTTATACATTAAGGAATTTTCGTGGGAATTGCAAACTCATATTTTTGTTATTAGTTTTTCAAAATTGCACATTTATTGAAAAATATAGCACTCCAAATACAATGTCTGTCAACTAGACACCAAGTGAAGAAAATGCTAATCTAAAATATACACCTAAATTTAATTTAAAAAAAATCATTACGTTAATGTGTACAGTACATATAAGGTCCCATGTTAATTTATTTGAGCAAAAACATACATATATGCTGGCATTTGACAGTTAATTTCCTTTTCAGAAATCTAAAAATAAAAGCCAAATAATCGTTTTTATCAAATTGGAAAGTCTGTTTACACTGTTAAATCTGTCAACGTGTGAAGTCGTTAAGAACGCAATTAACAACAATTATTATTGACCGTTTAAACTAAAAATTCTGCTTGTGCTTTCTCAAATCTCAGCAGTAAACTTAGAAATACATAAAGATTGATAAACCTATTAATATTTGAATTAAAGGAATAATTGAAGAATGACTCCAAATGATGAAACTTTTATTGTTAGATTCACTAATTTCGTGGTCCGCTTGACTAATTAATTAAGGATTTTAGTTGAGATAAAAAAGTCAATGGCACGAGCGGGATTCGAACCCACGATCTTCGGCTTGATACGCCGCTGCTCTACCACTTGAGCTATCGTGACCTCGATCCACTCGGACACCAACTTCCCATCTCAACCGCAGTGGTAGAGCAGCGGCGTATCAAGCCGAAGATCGTGGGTTCGAATCCCGCTCGTGCCATTGTCTTTTTTATCTCAACTAAAAACCTTAATTAATTGTAATTTTATTGTTAGGTTGTTTTTTTCTTGTAGGTTGGACCGTCTTCTATTGACAGATAGGTAAGATAGATAACTGTCTTTATCGGTTTTTCATCCAATATACAATAAGAATAAGAAACGTTATACTTAGACATTCGCGTGGTCCATGACCAATAGCAGCGAAGTTGTTAGAAATAAATTGATAATTTACATAAAACACTAAATAATTTACATAAACCACATAAATAAAACTATAATTTACATAAGTCATACTCTGTTTACATAACCAATTGAATTTTTTTAACATAGTAATTTAAACCAATAACAACTTTTAATTAATTAATCTTTTTGTAAGGTATTGGTTGATATAAAAAAGTCAGTGTCACGAGCGGGATTCGAACCCACGACCTTCGACTAAATACGCCGCTGCACTACCACTTGAGCTATCGTGACTTGTTGCAGAAAGGAGAGAAAATTCAAAAGGTGGGGCTGAGATGGGAAGTTGGTGTCCGAGTGGATCGAAGTCACGATATCTCAAGTGGTAGAGCAGCGGCGTATTTAGCCGAAGGTCGTTGGTTCGAATCCCGCTCGTGACACTGACTTTTTTATATCAACCAAAACCTTAATTAAAAGATTAATTAATTGGATAGTAATTTAGTGTGAGATCAATAATCTCTCAAACAAATGATCAGTCATTTTGTCTTCTATAAATAAATGTCATAATTGTTACTCTTCTTTAATTGATGTAAAAAAGAAATCATCACATCAAATGAGTACATTAGTAATTGAATTGGTATGTTAAGAATTTGCAGGTAATCTATGAAAGAAATTGACCTTCCTCCAGTTATCTCCTTCTGCCGAGAATTTTCTTGTGATTACGTATGGTAACCAAGGATCAAGATAAGGAAATCTGCTAGAAATGGTCATTTTCATAAGTGCAAAAAGTCATAAAATGAGCACTCTTCAAAAGTAAACGATACCTTGTTTAGGTCTGCAAGGTTCTGGACAGTATATTGACCGTTTCGGATCATTTTGGTATGTCTAGTCTCGCTATTTTAGCCTGTCAGACGCGTTTGAACATTTCGCCTCCTTCGAGCAAACTCAGTCACAAGCGTAATTTCTGCCGTGACGAAATTTAATGATTTACCTAATCTTCCTTGATATTAAACGAATCAAAGTGAGATTTCTTTTAGACGTCTGCCGAGTAATGAACTTGTTGGTTTCAGACCATTTTAGTCTGTGCTAACCCACCACTGATAATGTAAAAAAAAAGAAAAAAAAAAACACATCTGACCAAAAGAGCAGGAAAGGCCAGCAAACATGATAGGAAACGACCTAGATACCCAGTTCACAATAACTAGACGGACAGCTAATTTGGCATTCAAATCAGTTTTCCGTGAAATCCGATTATACATTAATTGTTTAAAATGTTATTTTTGTATAACCGTTTTACCTCAAAATAGTTTTTCTCCTGAGACTCCAGTGTGTTCTACAATGCATTCCGCATCAATCCATTGTTTTCCCCAAAATATCTTCTGTATTGTTCCTATTTTCAGACGTTTGTCCTGTCACATCATATTCAGATTTGTCTTGAAGCTGTTTCACTTCGTCCATAACGAAGGACTATTCCCTTCCAAATATGGGTTATGTGCTTGAAGCTTGTTATTAGTCTCCCAAGCAATTATACAACATTTTGCTTTTATTTTCCCCTTCCTAATTGGACTGCACAGTAAAATAATATGTACTGCGATTGTCTCCTCTTTTCGGCAGAGCCTACATAGTTTGCCGGCTCTGTGTCACTCCCATGATTTTCAAATGTCTGTCGCATCCCGTATTTTGAATGTAAAAAAACATACATGCAAATGGTGGTTTTAATTTTAGTTTTTCAACGAATAAGACTTGGAGAGTAATCTGGCAATTTATTCTATTCTCTTCTAATTACAAATTTAGTCTGAACTCTTTTCGCTGTAGAAAATGAAAGGCTGTTGGTAGCTTCAAATAGGACCAAAAAATAAAACCACAATTTCTTAGTTTTTGAGATAATTTTATTCATTAAAATAGTCTTTTTTTATGTATTGATAAGATAAAAAAGTGAACGGAAAACCGTATCACTCTGAGTCAATCCGAAAAAAGAACAACTATTCGCGATTTATACATGGAATTTCGTTCGTGGGTTAAAAAAAGCACTAGCNTATAAAATATAAAAAATAAAAAGTGTATAAACTCACTCTTGGTCATAGTCATTCTTGTGGGTCGTGTTGAGAGAGGGGACTCTCACACAAGTATGAAAAATCTATACGGAAAACAAACACTTTGAGCCCTGATGATGATCTAAATAAAGATCGAAACGTTGGCATGATAAAGAAAATGTTGTTCTAAACCTATATCACACCAGACCGCATCTCAAGATCTCCGAATAATCATTGACTAACGGTCACTAAACACCACACACGCTTATTATAATGTCAAAAAATATAACCAGTTCTAATGATCAATGAACAAACTTCAAAAAACCCGAAGTGTGTAACAAATTCCTAATGATCCGACTTTACCGCTGGCGCTTGGGAATTAAACACATCTTAATGATAATGCACGTTGTACGTGAAATTAAGAAAAATGACACAGGCATCTCAGACATAATGGCTGCGTACACCTCACGCTTACTAAGTAGCACGTGCTTCTCCGGTTTGTTCGGTCCGGCTCAATCGACCTTAATAGAGTTCTGGTGGATGATTTGAAGGATGCTTGTACATTTAAGACAATAAACTTTTCAGACTTTTTATACACCAATTTTACTTTGTTAAAGGTATCTCAGTTAATTCAGCGAAGGTCTTTGATAAAAGAAATCACCATTCCTTAAGGATAGACTGTTAAGTGACGGTTTTTAATATTAATATAGCGATTTTGATGTCAGTTTACAGCAAAAATAATTTTTTTTAGAATTAAAAAGACCATCAATGTACACCATTCCTATGATCAAAGCTTTAAAAAAAACTCTTACTTTAGAAAATACAAATTAAAACCTAACAGATTCCCCGTAGCATGAATTGGAAATAAGGTTCCCACCAAGGCATGAAGGTAATAAAAGGAAATGTTGCGCGTTTTTTCTTCTTATTGCGTCATTTCAGGATAATCGACTGCAAGATAACCGTTTCCATAGTTAATTATTTATGATTAATCTTTATCATCGAACATAAAATTCACGTTAATTGTAACATTACATTCACATCGTTTATAATTTCGTCTACGAAATTCGATTAGTTTTGGTTTAAGCTTTTAAAAAAGTTCGACTTACGGTACTTGAAATTGGTATACCTGTTTTGTCAGTTTTAATAGTTTCACAAATCTATTATTGTACTAGGTATTGGAACGTTTCCACGCTGGATTTAGAAGCAAGCATCATTACTGCTTCGTATAAACAAAGGGTGAAGCTTAATTTTCGAACGTTTATATTTAAAATTAGAAACGTTTTAAAATCGACTAAATTCTTAAAAGGAGCTGACCCCATTCCGCTACGGCTCACCTGTTTCACTTTTTTTTCGCATTTGTATTCAACTGGAGGCGGTCATTGTCTTAAGATTCGCATGTGGGTTAAGAGGACGCACTATTTACTATCCTTTAAGAAGACACTTCTCACATCGAGTTTCACTGTACATGCGTGTCGTGAAAACTCTTAGAGAGCGACCGAACGAGAAGGGGGTAAATAATTAGAGACGCATAGGGTATTTAGAGTGAGAGAGCAACCGAGCGAATGACAAAGAGAGGACAGAGAAAGAGAGAGTGACTGCGCGTGGGTTAAAGAGGGATCATTTCCCAACAGAGAAATGATTAATTGTCCCTTCTTCAACATGACCAATAAAACAATGTTGAAATTAATGAATTCCTGTTTCGAAATACACAAATATGTTGCGTTCCTGTTTATGACAATGCTTTTTCGATTTTTCTCTAAACACAAAAAAGTATTGGTTGTTATGTCGCAATTAATTGGCATCACTGCATCATCAAATTGTATGTTCGACCCACTTGTTTTATCCTTAAACCCGTGGCCCATTAGTGGCGATACTGACGTCCCTATCTAAACTATAGTTTATCGTGTTGTTTTTGCCACCGTTCTTATGTCCTCATCATTAGGCAATTTAGGCCAGTTTGAATTCCCCGTCAGAAAAGTTATGTCTAATAGTAAAAACAATACAATAAGCCATAGTATCAAAGGTAAATTAGGTTTTCCTCAAGGGTCTTTACTTGGACCTATTTTATGCCTCTTTTATAATGATATTGCCTAAATTAAATATTAAAATACCACTTTTTTGCTGAAGGCCTTTAAATGAAATATCGAATCTCAAATGAGGTCATTCTTTTCTAAGTGGAAAATTAAAGATGGAGAAGCAATCCAAGCAATTAAAGAGGACACCACGTCTGAAGATAGAAATGATAAATGATGGAGTGAGTGTGGTGTTGGTGTTCAATACTTTTTAAAAGGATAGTTCCTACTCACAGTAAGTTGTTTTGCAACGATCCGGATTTCGAGCCTTTTAGCTCATCATCAGGTTGAAGGACTTCTACAATCTTTTACAACCAAAACATCCTCTCAAAACCTAAAGACCAAGTAGACAACTTGGCAAAAAGTGGGGTTTACCAACTCAATTGTAATGATTGTGATATTAAATATATAGGACAAAGCGGTAGAGAAATAAAAACAAGAGTAAAAGAACACTTGCCTAAATCGAGCAAATTTTTCGGAATTTAAGGACCATTTAAAAGAAACAAAACATAATTGCAATTCAAATTTAAATACAAGAGTGTTACATAGTTTCAACAAAGGGAAAGAACTAGATTGGTTTGAGAAATTTGAAATTAAAAAATGTAAAATTGAACATGGTGATAAATGCATTAATAATATAACAGATTTTGATCTACCTCCCATTTTAAATATGTACATAAATAATATCAAACATCCAAATAATTAATCTAATTATTTTAATTGTTATTATTTTTATAGTAATTTATAGTAATATTAAGTATTTATTATTCTAATATTTATTTGTGTTATAATTTCCGCGTTTCGCACGTTCAAAATTGAGCGTCATTAAAAAAATCAGCTGATAATTGGAACGTCGCGTTGGCGGAGGTATCGGCGGTTCACTTTGGCAATTCATGTCGAGAGACGTGGTTGTAGAAGTCCTTCAACCTGATGATGAGCTAAAAGGCTCGAAATCCGGATCGTTGAAAAAAACTTACTGTGAGTAGGAACTATCCTTCTAAAAAGTATCGTCTGAAGATATTTCTGTGACGTGGTTCCTGTTCCTTAAAAATTTTGTACGCTACAAAAGGCCGAACTGGTCAAGGAATTCATTAAAAATCCTAATATTAAATAATTTCCAAAAAATATAGTATAATAGAAAATATTAATATTTATAAGTTATTGCTTAACATGAACTGCATTTATGTAAATATCAACACAACACTTATTTTATTTTAGGATTTTAAGATCTGACTGATTGAGATTTTTGTGGAGAAAGAGAACAAAATAATAAAATGTTATAATTAAAATAAAATGAAACTTTTTGGCGCAGTGGAGTAACCTAAAATGCCGTAGGTTTAGAAAAACCTTTTGTTTATAGTGCCAACGTTTCGATCTTTATTGAGATCAACTTCAGTGCCCAGGAGAAATTTTAGACTTTTTAGTGATTGATCTAAAATCTCTATCATTGTACAAATTAATTTTTTCACATCTTACATGTATTTGTGTAATCTAAAAAAGTTTATAACTCTCAGGCCCTGAAGATGATCTCAATAAAGATCGAAACGTTGGCACGATAAAGAAAAGGTTTTTCTAAAACCTACGTCACACCAGAACGCATCTCACCATCTCCAAATAATAATAATAATACATAAGTACACATAAAAATAATACATAATAATACACACGTAAGCTAATGCATTAAGTACTGTTTCACAAAGGAAAAACCTGACGGGTCATAGAAGATCAAAAAGAGGAGGCGAAGTTAAGAAAACTTGTTAAAATCTTTCTTTTGTGTAATAAAATGGGAAAATTGGACGAAAATTCCTAAAGGTAAAGGAAATAAAAACATATTAGAGATCAGACGAAACTCCCAACTAAAAATCATAAAACAATTTAGAAGGAGGTGTTTTCAAAGAGTTAAAAAAATAAACCACATTTAAATAGACAATACATTGTAAATCTAGTTATTAGCTGTATGTTAAATATGTACTACCAATAGAGAGTCATGTGAGATTTTCACACGGTCATTTACTTTTGGGACAAAGCACGCGTATGTGTCCGGCATGTAGAGAAATGTTGCTCGATGTGTCCCCAACTCACCGAAGGGGACAATTCCTTGGCTCTATATAAAGAACGTGTAGGAAGGCCACCCGATATAAGGATCTTGCTTGATCGAGTATCGATCCTCTGTCCCCATTTTTTGGTGGAAATAGGATTGTTTTATTGTTTATAGTAATGATAGTTGTGTCACTAGGGTGTTTTGAGAGTGAACGTATTTATTGATGTGACTACGCATTGAGAGGGTCGATGGCGGAATAACGAACCCCAACGATCTTCAATCATATTTGTTATATAATATGCTTGAAGGGTGAATATCAAGTGTTCCACCACCTTACCTGAGTGAATTTAAACAGTATTGAATATATTTTAGAGTTAGTGAGAGTGTGAATGGGTTTGGTTTTAGGTACGGATTACGATTGGGAGTTTAATGATTAAGATGTGGGTAGCCACTAGAGCATACATAATGCTGCAGTACATAGAGATTTGAGCTTATATAAACCCAAAATCCTATCATTAGAGGAGTTTAATTTTAAACAAAGTAAAGTAGGGTACATTTAAATTTATTTTTCGTATATGTACAATTTTCTTAAAATTTCTTTCGCAATAGCCTAAATTTAATTATGTAAAAAAAATTCGACTTTGTGAAATTATGCCAATTTACAAAAACTGTACGTACACAAAAATATAATACAGTAAAAACGTCAGTGTTAATACAAAGTTGGTACTGATGATAACCCGAAATTTGAGTAATTCCTGTTGATTGATTTTTCGCTAGACCAGTTTTAAATTTCATAATCGTGAACTAGCCAAAATTCTTTTTTTTCTTTTCTGTCTCTACAAATGGACAATTTTCTTGAGGGATTTTTCTGACGTTGGTCCAAAAACGGAGAGGATTAATTATCAGGTGAACTGTTAAGGACACACACACCGAAAATAGGTTGTTGTTGCTAAAGGGCAAATCCACTTTCACTGTGCTCTAGTATTGAAAATGAAGAAACAGAAACAGAAAAGATACTAAAATACTTTAAACTCACTTTCTGAAAGCTGCCCACAATTTCATGTATGTTATCACATCTTGCTAAGAGTTTTGTAAAAAGTAAATTGTTCATATTTAGAGAAGTTTTCCTTGACTACGTTCTTCTTTACCGGTG
Source organism: Cimex lectularius (assembly GCF_000648675.2). Taxonomy (NCBI): domain Eukaryota; kingdom Metazoa; phylum Arthropoda; class Insecta; order Hemiptera; family Cimicidae; genus Cimex; species Cimex lectularius. Next base: position 404,479 of record NW_019392743.1, read on the forward strand.
ATTCTCATAGCGGTACTTGCTAAAATATTTTATAAAAGATTCAGGAAATTGTTATTAAAATTGGCTAGAAACTGCAGAACTTGAATCAGGAAGAGGCGAGCTAAGTTTTTAAACGGTTTGAATAGAAATGCCTTGAGCGTGATTTCAGTTCACACCCTGGAATGTGTACGCAATCGCCTTGGGCAACTGGATATTCACTCAAGGTAATTTGAGGAGGGCGAGAGAAAAGATCAGCTGTAGACTTCCAAAACGGAGGCTTGTATCTATGAAGTTCATCAAGTCCGTTTTCTTCGACTTTCACCTGTTCTTTGTTTATCGGTAATGGTTCTAAACGTGAGTCGCTCGAATAAATTATAACACATTTTTTCCTAGTGTTCTAGCGGTGTTACAGTTCGCAAACGGTTGAGGCCTGGATGGATAATTTTGTTTAATTCGAGTAAACTTTAATTGCCCGCTTAGACGTAATTGAGGCAATTCGATCATGCCTGGTCCACTTGTTCACACTGTTAATCTTCAATTAGCCGCGTCTTTTGTGTAATTCACTTAGGTCAGGACAATGGTGATCAGTATTGATCGAATTGCTGGCATACTTACCGCAGTCATCTGCAGTAATCAGCGTTCTATTTTGGAAGCATGCGTGTACTTGTATATTTTTATTTCATTTTATAAATTAACTTTATTGTAAATCTTTCATTGTGACTTTGCTTTAAACAATTTATATTGAAGATCACATGTGACATGACTTAAGACATCCTTACCATAAAATTATACAAATCGTGAAACCTAAGTTGTAATTTACATGGATATCTCAATAAATTACTTTATTTAAAAAAAACCTTTTTAAACTTTTATACTAAATACAGTATATTAACAATATTTTGGACGTTTTTGTTCAATCTTCATTTAGTTGTTGTGGTGGTGGGTACATTACAATTTATCGCAGAAGAAAATTAGGATGGTCAGCCATTGTGGTATGGACGTATGCCGTCGAGAGACTTCGGTTACTTCAGGCGTTTCAAAGTTAAGTGGTATTATTTTAATTACCTTGTTCAAACCGGAAGTATTAGGTTTTGCACTCGTTCTACCTCTATTACGTTGCTATGTGTTTAGTGAGTGCTTGATTTCACAACCAAATGGTCCTTTGACCTTATAACAGTTATTAATTTTGGACTACTTCGCATCTCCTCGCCCCGGCTCGGCAGAAAACTCGATACGAAGAGAAAAAATTTACGTTCTTCTTGAGCTGAATTGCGAAGCGGTCTGACCTGTTTGCAAAGTTTGATTAATTAAGGCTGTGAGACATTTTTTAAAATTTGTATTTGTTCCCTTTTTGATTTTGAATTCTTCTTTGTGTAAGATTTCTTTATTATTTGCTATCCATTTTATTTCGTAGTTCGATTGACCAAATAACTTCTTTGAATTAATTAATCTTTATGTAAGGTATTGGTTGAAATAAAAATACCGAATTAATAGAAATGATGAATGGTGGAGTGAGTGCGGTGTTGGTGTTCAATCGTTAAAAAGATAGTTCCTACTTACAGTGTTACTTACTGTGAGTAGGGACTCTCTGGATCGAAGTCACGATAGCTCAAGTGGTAGAGCAGCGGTGTATTTAGCCGAAGGTCGTGGGTTCGAATCCCGCTCGTGACACTGGCTTTTTTATATCAATCAATACCTTACATTAAGATTATTTTCTATTTGGTTCAGTTGAGTTTGTAAGTGCCAAACCATTGTCGATAATTCTTTTTCTTTTTGATTAATCTCGAGTTTAAGAGTTTCAAGCTTTACATCTATTTCGTTTTTTAGTTTTGAGCAATTAATTTGGGGCAGCGATCATGTTACAAAATTAGCGATAAAAATGATAGGAGAGCGTGGTTAATTTGTAACATAAAATCTATAAAATATATTCTTACGTTCAGATTTCAACTTCGAGTTTGATAGAAAATAAAATCAATTCAGGCGCGTTTCAACTATTTTGCTGGTAGTTTTTTATGCCCTAGATTAATTTGGTATAAACAAAGTCCATCGTTTTATATAATTATTTAATACATAATACTCTATTTATTGTAGATAATCTTGCTTTTTCCTAGTAGCAGTAATGCTAGAGGATTTTTTCATTTATATATGAAAAAGGGCGTGGAGATTTTATGGTTCACCTTTATCCTCCACCTGTTATACCAAATTCCAGTCTCTATTTAACTATTGCAAATTTATGGTAGCTAATTCTTGATTAGGAAAAGAACTACGTCGCCAGCTTAATGGGTCAACATTTAGAGTAGATGATGAGCATAGTTCGAAGTATATATAATATACAATTGCGATAATTTGTTTTAGGAACCATGCACAGGAAAGGTTTTGTAATCGTGGGTCTGGCAGGAGGCAGAAGTCCACGTGTCATACTGTTCACAAGAATCTGTCTATTGCAGGCACCACTTTCTTCAAGTCCTTCCAATATTTATGTATATGATACAAGGCATTTTTTGTACACAAGGGTAATCTGAATATCATAATACCCCTGAGGTATTACGTGAACAAGGTGGTCATGTGTGGTCAGACACTTTCTAGCACTTTGGAAAACTGCGTCAGTAAGATCATAGTTCTGTGCATCACGCGTTCCCATTTTTAAACATTTTTTAAAATCTTTTGGCGAATTAACATAGCTGCATTTTGTTTTTAAGATTTTGGTCGCATACGTGTGCAATAAGTGGAGAGTAAATTAGAATATGTAATGCACTTAAAACAAGGACGATGCGACTGGAGCAATCGCATAATTTTACCTATTGCGATCGAAATGCAAATTTCGCACACTTTCGCACACGATTAGGCAAACACGCATACAATACGTTTTCGATCGTTCCCACATCTTCGGGACGTAATTATCACAGACTTAGTAATGTAAAACGAAAGATTACGTCTTAGGAATACTTCGGATATTAAAACTTAGGAATATTTTCTCGGCCGGCGATTGATAAAATTGATTTATGAAAGAGTTCACCTTTAGCTCGCAGGTCCTTTGCATAAATGTCACAGCCGGTCGGTCTGGAGTGGAGCAAATATAAAATTCACGTTTAAAACCTGTATTTCAAATATTTTTGAAATTTTGAAATTTGAAACAGTGGGTAAAAGGGGACGAGAGAAGGAGAAACAGCCCCGTTCAAATTTTGTAACAAGTGGCTAAGCATTCGTCCGAAAGCCGCAGAAAGTAATTCCTAGCGAATCCGACTCGAAGGCAACACCTGGAATTTTGCGGTCAACACGTAGAAATGAAAAAAAACTCATTTTTCTTCGGGTGTTTAAGGTTTACGACTAATTGCGAACGGCGGTTAAGAGAAGATTGTCGCCGTGAAGAAAGCGACGGGCTATCAATGCCATCGTTTTGCAACTGAACATGTCCTATTTCAAAACGTTTGATTTTTTTTGACGTTCGACAGTTTTCACACGAAGTCGATTTGACTGAAAACTTTGCCCATTGTCTTACCGTAATCCTAACTGCATAGCATCGGTAGAATGTCACCGTCTCGTCTCTGGGTGAGGCCAAAAAACCGTTCACGGTGATAAAAACTCAATGAGATTCCAGGGCCTTATAATCAAATTCATGGGTATCATTGTACAACGGAATAATTAGAGATTTCGATGGTAATAAGGAGAAAGGGATACAAGGTTTCAAAAGCTGACAATATCACGGATGTAGACTGACAATCATTCATCGACCTTGTGATTCACTGATCTTTAAGAAATGTTTTCTGTTTTATTATCATAATTTGGTGTTATTTCCCATGTTGCTCTAAATAACGTGATGTAATCGGTGAGGCTTATTTTCTCAAAACGTCTCTAAAAAAGATCATTAAGTGATGATAAAGTAATGACATACCGTTGATTAATATTTCAACGTCTGGAATAAGAAATTAAAATATAATTAAAGACTGAATTAATGACAATAATTGATGCGTTTATAATTTTTTGATTGATACCTGAAAACCTGTTTGGCTGACCCTTTCGGAACGTCTTGAAAACTCAGCTTTCACTGTGAGCTTTGGTGAATGCTTTATTTTAGTTTTCCGTAGTAAAAACCTATAAGATATTTTTTTGACCTCGGTATTTGAAAACATGTAAAATGAAAGATTCGATGATGAGTATAATTTCCGCCCGGTCAACGGCGTTTCAGTCACGATGATTAAGTAAAGAAAGCTGCCTAACTACACGCCGATCTCGTTCCATAGAACTGACACTATTCTGCCTGTGTCACTTTCTACTTTCCATTTCCCAATAAAGCACAGGAGATGGTAAAGTGTTCCAAATCGTAAAACCTTTTGATGATAGGCTTTGGTTTACTTGCCACGTGCTATTTGCTTAAATTGGTAATGCTTAAAAAGAAACAAGTTAGATTGAGGAATTGCCCAGGTTACGACCTAATCACTCCCATCATCCTCTCCCAGCTACCTTAAAAAGCCATTGTCTTTACAACCTATTCAACGCCGTCCTAACCCATTTCCCCTCCTGTCGGAAATTTTCTTGCATCAGGAAGCTCCCAAAACCTAAGAAACCAAATCACCTTCCTAGCTCCTACCGACCCATCAGTCTTTTGCCCATTATTGACAAAATACTGGAAAAGCTCCTATTGATCTGCTTGTCCAAGGAAATTCCTACAACCGCAATTCCCCATCACCAATTCGGCTTTCGGAGTTCAACTCAAACAAGCACATCGCATAATCGACGTTATTTCCACATGCTGGGGTGTGTTCTTGGATATACACCAGGCCTTTGACCGAGTATGGCACTCTGGATTGCTGTGGAAGTTCAAGAACATCCTACCAGCAACCTATTACCTTATCCTAAATTCCTATTTTAACGATCGTTACTTCCAAGTATCCTACAGAAATTCATTGTCTCCTATCCATCCTATTCTAGCAGGTGTCCCACAGGGCAGCGTGCTCACTCCTTTCCTTTATTCAATTTATACCTCCGACCTACCTACGCAACCTAACACCTTCACCTTTGCTGATGATACCGCAATCCTTTCTCCTGATAAAGATCCTGTCACAGCTTCCCGTTCAAAATCACCTAAACATCCTACAATGCTGGCTCCGTCAGTGGAGAATCAAGATCAAGAAACCAAATCAACAAATATAATATTTACCGTAAACAAGAAAACGCTCCCACCAGAACTGACGTGAAACCTCCTTAAGTCGCTTACACGACTTAAGCGCACAGACTGTAACATACGATTTTTCATGCTTAAACGACTACTCGATAGACTAATAAACAAAAGAAAACTTTACATTGCCCTCCTGGCCCCCATTTGGACATAGGGACTTGAACTTTACGAGACTGCTAACCGGTTCAACCTCAATCGAATTCAATCCCTTCAATCCAAAATCATCAGATCAAATAGTCAACGACCGTTTCTATGTATCCAATCACACCATCCCTACCGACCTAAATGTCCCTCTTATTAACGAGCTAGCCCAATCCCCCTACAAAACGGTCCGTTCCAAACTACCCCTTCATCCGAACCCTTTTGTCAAAAACCTGTCACCTATCTCATTACCTAATAATCCAGACAGAAGACAAGCGTCGGTCGCCCGGCGACATCGGTCTCCTAGGACGGAGTACATCTTGCTCATCGTATTGATGTACGAACCGCTACTATCACTAGATGGTAGCTGATTAGGCTTTCATGCTACCGTTAATGTGATTATATGTAAATATTATGTTTATTGTTGCGTCGAAGAATGCAGTTGTAAAAAAATAAAAAAGTAAAAAAAAAAGATTGAGGAAAAATAAAAAAGGTGATCAAAACAGGATGCTATTTTATCTAGAAGTGAGTTTGTCTGTCATAGAATAAATGGATCGATGTCATTTCAGTACAAATACCTCTTATTTCATACTTGGAGGAGTATTCATCGCATTGTAACTGATGGTGTACAACGGTTATATTAATCAAAACTTCATGTCTGACGTTTTTGTCGGTTCATCTTGAGTACATACTTCATTTACATGCTTTGTTCAATTATTCAGAGATTAGAGATCGTAATTTCAAAGAGGATCATGCCCATTTTATTCGTTTATGTCCTTGTATTGAAACAAATAATGAATATTTATCTTGGGATCTCGCTAAGGGAATTCCTCCCAAGAGAAAATTGGGACATGGTATACAAATATTTAATCAAAGGCTGGAACTAACGAGGATTACTTGCTCTCCCAGCTCAACTTTGCTCATCCAACTTCAAATATCGAGTTTAATGCAAATCATACAACATGGATTTCATACTGATGGTATCTTCCAAAAATTATTTGTTGTTTAATAATAAGCACTTGACCTAATTCACGCCAGTAAAGATGTTTTTCTGTTAAACTTTTTAAATGGAAATAAAATGTATAAATAACATTTCTATTTGATGTGATTTATCTAATTTTTTACATTTTTTTTTTTAAATAGTTTTCTTGTTTATAAGTTAAAATTCGTTTCGATGTTCGTTTATGATCGAAATTTAGATCGCGCTAACGACAGATTTTTTAAATCTAACTCTGAACACAATTGAACTGAATATTTTTTAATCAATCCTTCACAATTTATAATAATGTAAACTTTGGATAAATGATGATTCGAGCTTGTATGTTTTATTTGTTTTTTCACCGATCGAACACAGTGTCCGTTATAATTACATCCTTCTCACGGTCGATCGAACTGGCAATTGTATTTAATGAGTGGGCTCTCAGCTTCCAACTGACGTGACTCACCGAATCGGATGAATAACGGCGATTTCAAAAAAATAAAAATAAAAGTGATACATCTCGTGTGCTTACCGAGAAAGCGGTAGCGCGGGTGAAGAAAGCGTGGTGCTCATTGACCGTCCGCACCCTTGTTTCCTTCTAAATCAAAATTAAACTCGGCAAATTAATCGATTCTGCACGCTGCAGTTTGTATATAAAGCTTTATAAAACAATTGGAAATAAAAAGCCATGGAATCTGGAAACTGTAAACCGTCCGATGACGACCTAAATTGTCACGTGTAGATTATCAAGGTAAGTCCCTTCTTGGGGACTGTCATCTCACGGAGAGACTTTCTAAGCAGATCATTTGTCGTACAAGTGTGCTTATGGAATTATGTGTAATTTGATTAGGTCAGTTTTTTGGACAAAAAGAAGTAATTGTTAGATCGTTTGTTAAATTCTTGTCTTTTAAGTCTAGAATTTTCCTTGTCATTCTTTAATCGTCGAACTGCAGAGGGCCCAGGTTATGTGCATGTATTACTCTCGTTAATTTTTATTGGGCCTGGATCGCTTAACACTTTTTTACAATGGAAGGTGCATAATCAAGAGATTGCAGAAAAACTGACCGTGCAAAAGAGAAAAATCAATGAATCACTATGCATAAAAGTAGCACTATGGATATGAATATATAGACAGTTTTCTGATATTCATATATTTAACTTGAAAGATCACTTCTCTTCTAAACAAATTTAACTTACATGACCTCTAAAAAAATATATATTATAAATAAATACTGCAACTCTTCAAGTAGAAAATCCTCCGGACATGACCTTACATCCAGTACTTCGAAATCTCCATCAGAAGGCCACCTTTTTAAAAACCGCAATATATATTGCAATCCTACGTTCCACCCGCTTTCCACTTCTATGCAAGTATTCTGTCGTCCCTCTCGTTCATAAACCACACAAACCGCAACAGACGGACTTCTTCCTGCGATGTCTGAAATCCTTGAGGGAATAGTTTTAAGCGTATAATTGCCATCCTAGAATCACATAATATTACTTTCTTCACATCCATTATCTTTCCGTCTCTGACACAAGACCAAGGAGAGGTTTTGGTACACCGACTTGCCGAAAACGAAGAAGGCAGCTTCGGTATTTTTGCAACTCAGGAATGTAAATCAAAGCCCTTTTTACACACTCATTATAACCTAATCCTAGAATCACCTCACAGTACGTACAGCAGAGCACATAAATACTCTGATATCGGATCAATCAAAGCTGGTGTCCATCAAGGGATCATGCTAGGTCCCATAGGTCCCATGTATACCATTTATACTCCAGATTTAATTATATATCTCAATATCATCATTACAATCGTCGTGGACGATATAGCAACTGTTTCTCCTGGTTCAAAGCCTTCTCTGGTACCCAAAGCGGAAAAGCAAAAAGGAACAAATAAAACTGCATAAGTGAATATTTACATTGAAAATACATAAAATAAAGCCTTCCATTGCCTTAAAAAAAGGCACTGGCATTAACTCAGCTTAGGTATAAACAATGATACATAGACATCAGTCTGACTGGAAATCCTCATACAATAAACAATACTTAACAGAAGACTTGGATACCACCAGGGCTTAAATATATTATGACATAATTTTACTTCGACCAATCTGCACATCCGAAAGCTGACTTGTGGTGTTCCAATCCTTCCGTAGAAAAGTTCACAGACTAATTGACCAAACTCCTACGATTCTAACCTAATCATCCGCAACTACCTTAATTTACTTTCGTTAACGACTTGATCCGTTCCCTCTTCTCGAAGTTTCAAACCTTTCAATCGATCTTAAACCTACTGCTCCAGACTGTCTTTACATTTCCATCACGAATACCCTTCAGGTCGTCTTAAACGCCCTCAAGATATAATTCCTTTAATATAATCTAGTAATGTGCTAGTGCCTTGTTGGAAGAAAACAACAAACTCTTTTTAAATATCTCTATTTACAGGCTAAGAAAAAATGAATAAATAAATAATAAAAGCTTTTGTAGAAATGAACGTTTTTACCCTGTCTGACGTCAACTGAAACACAGTATTAAATCGAAATTGTTTATTCGCTCGTCGATCCCGTCTGACTAATCAATTTGCCGATAAATAATTTATCATTGGTTAGTGAACTCTTTAATAAACAAGAGACCGTACAAATTTATTTACTTTTTATTAGTTTTCGAGTTTTATTTGCTAGTATAAATCAAAGATTAAACATGCAATAGCCGTTAAAGTCGACTGTCGATTGTTTTCTGTTTAATTAAAAACCTATTTAAATTTTTTATTGCATAGTTTGACTACTTCGTATCTAATCTATTTAAAACAATTATACTTTCTTTATTTGTAATAATAATTTAAAAATGGCATCAGTTGGTAAATATATAAATCAAGAAATGATAGAAAAAAGGAAAACCATATGAGATCATTAATTCAAGATAAAGTCTATTTCTTCTTGCCCAGCTTTCTGAATATAGTATTCTATCATCAGGTCCTTACGGTGGAATAATACTTTCCGAAAGCTTTTCGAAAAGAAACGCTTTGTCTTGAATTGTTATCCTCATTTGGATCTGCTTTTTTCTTTCATGGAAAATTTGGGTTGTTCATACTTTCTGTCGATACATTTTTTTCTATAGGCCGGATAAATTTATGATACATAAAATTGATTGATTTTTTTAGACGTAATAAGGTTAATACTGGTAAGTATGGTCATCCTGTTGAATAAATTATCTTCGATTTGCTTTAATAATTAGGTAGAGAGAAGGCGCATAAATTATATCTTAAACAAATAATTACATTCGTTTAAAACCAATTATAAGATATAATAAAAATTCGAGATCTGATAAAATTATATTGAAGACATTATAATGAGACATGAAATTGTCTAATTTTTTAAACAATTATTTACACAACGTTAAGGTGAAAAAAGAAAAATAATTTAAAACATTTGCAATTATGTCGGAGTAGAAACGCTCTCATGGAATCCACCTTGTCAAACAGGAAGGCACTACAATTTTCAAGAAAGGACAACGAGTAAACTTTTTAGCTCGGCTCATGGCGTGCCGTGCCGCATTAAAAAACAGGATTTATATCGGATAAGAAACAACTTCTGCTGACAAAGATCTGGAAAAAAAGGAAAATATACAAAAATTTGTTACGTTTGTTAGGTGTAGGTCAACTTTTGTTAACTTTTTTGTTAATATTATTACATTATTGTTGTGATTACTGTAAGATGGATAAAACCCCGTCTTAACATTATGGGTAAATCAAGCTTATTTCTTACGGTTTCTTAATATGTAACTCGAAAACCACGGGTACTAGTAGTACTTGGTACTTTTTACTTAATTTTTTCAGGCTAAAACGGATTTATTATTTTTTCACAAAATTGTTAAAACTTTAAATAAAAGAACAAGAAAAGTTTAAGAAAATAAACAAGACGATTTCTAATTAAAACGTTGAACGGACTTATCATCCGACCTCTCCCAAAATCCCATCCTCCAAAGAAATATATCCTTAAATAGCGAGTTGGACCTTTGCTAGCGAGTTCTCAAATTGCTAGCGTTCTCAATCTGATAAGAGCCAAAATACAATTTTTATGCGATTAACTTTAACACCATTTAAGGGACTGATGTCAATACTAAAATACAACATTCATACTGTAGTAGACAAAGATCTGGAAAAAAGAAAAATAGACAAATTTTGTTACATTTTTGAGGTGTAGGTCAACTTTTGTTAACGTTTTTGTTAGTATTATTACATTATTGTTATAATTACTATAAGATGGATAAAATCTCTTTTACACTTTATGTGTCAATCAAAATGAAAACAACGTAATCTGTGTGAGTGCTTTAATTGTCATAAATATGATATTTTCTTTGTCTGATATGAATTCGCAAAAAATATTTTTTAAGCATGCACAATATGAATGTTGAAATAATATGTCTTTTAAATTATAATGAGCGATAGTTAAGACCAACAACCAAAAAAATCTATAAATCTTCCTTCATCCTACCGCATTAGTCTCCTTCCTCTAATGAATAAAATTCTTGAGAAACTCCTTTAAAACGCTTGCTTATACCCTATCATTGAATCCCAAGAACTATTTCGAGTCAACAGTTTGAATTTAGGTCCCTACACTACATCACACAATACATCAGTCCTTTTCTCGCATAAAGAGCCAATCACGACATACAGAAACTTTCAAAACCATTTGCAAAGCCTCGACGTTGGATCCAAAAAGTGGAGAATTAAAATATTAACGAAAAGCGATGAAAAAACGATATGAACGAAAAGCCAAAACATTAACTTCACAACCAGAATTCACCTCTTTTCTTTAACGGGATTGCACTACCCCCTGTGGAACACCTACTTGGGACTCCACCTGGACAAACGATTTACTTGGAATCGCACACAAGACTGAAACAAAACGAACTACACAGACGTTACAAACTGTTACCACCACTACTCGACAGACTATACAAACTTCTATATAACTAAAAATTAATATACCCCATGGTTCTCAAACCTATGTGGATATGGTATCGAACTATCTCTCGAAACTAAGCATTCCAACTGCCGATGAAAAGCCCTTCGAAAAATTCTTAACCTTCCTTGTTATGATTCGAACCTCACCCTACACCGATATTTTAATATTCCCTTTATTAGGGAAGTTGCGAAAACTTATTACAAAAAATTCTATCGGTCCCATTCCAGACATCCGAATGCCTTAGTTTGTCAGCTCAGTTCCACAACCATCCCAGATAATCCTCCCGTCGACTGAAATGCCGATGACCACCTGATGCCCTACATATTTACGAAGAAAATTATTATTATTCATTATTTGTGGTGTTTAGTGACCGTTAGCCAATGACTATTTGGAGATCGTGAGGTGCGGTCTGGTGTGACTTAGGTTTTAAAAAAACATTTTTTTAGCGTGCGACGTTTCGAACTTTATTGAGATCATCTTTAGGGCTCAAAGTGTTGGTTTTCCGTGTAGATGTGTCATTCTTGTGTGTCGTGTTTAAAGTGCCCTGAAGATGATCTCAATAAATATCGAAACGTTGGTATGATAAAGAAAATGTTTTTCTAAAACCTTCGCCACACCAGACCGCATCTCACGGTCTCCCAATAATTATTTATTATTTATTTTTTTGTAAAGGAGGCTCACCACTGAGTAAGTTCTTTTCACATGTTTTTCATTTTAATTTTGTTCTTGCTGCTTGGCTTATTGAACCCCTTATTAAAGATTATAATAATTATGTGTACTAAAAGTTGACAGTTTTTAAAAATATAAATTGTATAATGAAAACTTTATTTTTATATCAGAGATGGTTGGCAAATGAGATTGAACAAGTGAAGTGGCTTGGGGTTATAAAAGCAAAGTTGCGTGCTTAATTTCCAAAGTTTTCGTTTCTGTTTTGTCTACATGTTAAGTTTTACGTCATTGGGCCAGTTCTCATAAGTTCTCCCTCCCGAAACGTTAATATTTACAGTTAGGTGGAAAAAAATTGTGCAACATTTCTATGTAATCTAGGCCGTGTGAAATTCTCTTGTCTCACCCACCCGCTAGCTTCTTTCGATTGGTGTTCATTTTGCGCTCCCTTTGTCTTTTCTTGCGGTTTCTTAATATGTAACTCGAAAACCTACTACAAGTACTTGGTATTTTTTACTTAGTTTTTTCAGACTAAAACTGTTTTATGTTTTCACAAAATTGTTGTAACTTTAAAAAATTAAAACTTCCATTTAAATAAAAGAACAAGAAAAGAAACAAGACGGTTTACAATTAGAACTTTATTAAAACGAAGTTCATTTGGCTCTCCCCACTTTCACTCTTGAACTTCTTAGGCTGAAGGGCTTATCATCCGCCCTCTCCCAAAGTCCCAACCTCAAAAGAAATAGATCCTTAAATAGCGAGTTGGACCTTTGAAATCCGTTCTCAATCTCATTTTATGCGATTTCCTCAAAAGTGAACACCTATTAATATGGAAGGACTGGCGTCAATACTAAAACAAAACATTCATACTGTTGGATTTTAAAAACAAAAGTGTGAAATTTCTGGTTATGCATTTCGAAGCTGGTAAGTGCCGAAGAACGAAAATCATGAAGGTGGTTGATTAGATATCGAAATTCGAAACTGAACTTGCAGAAATGAGTCTGACGCCCTTGACGCAAATCTTTGCGGTATTTCCGTTGCCGACTCGATATTGCACTCGAGAAATTTATTAATAAATGTAGAAGACACGAATTTCAATAAATTATCACAGAATGAACTTCATCCAGTTCACCTAATCACAATAGGAGGAAGCTTTTATTTTCTTAATCTATGGCCCAAAAATTTTTTAGGTAATTTCTTAAAAATTAAAAACCCTACTCTCTTGGAAGGACAGTAAGGACCACACAACAATGAAAATACGATTCGATAGGTTCAAAAAATGTCTGAAAGATGAAATGTAAGAAGGTGCTTCAATGATCGATCAGTTCCGTTTACTGATGAGATAATGTACTCAAAGACATTTTTGGATCACTTTAGGTCCTGACAGATTCCGTATACAGAAGAACGGCTGAATTTCTTTCTCGAAGTAAGATCGTCAAAGAATAAACTAACCTGTCTCCTAATTTTCAAAGAAGTTATCCTTAATTTTCTGTAATAAAAGAAAGTTTAAGCGTACTCAATCTGATTGGACAAAAATCATATTTTTAAGCGATTTGGAAGCTTATTTACACGGAAGGACTGACTCAAATACCCAAAATTTTTAAAACATTAGAAAAGTTACTTGTATTAATCAATCTATCAGAGATTAAAGCTATGAAGGTGGTCCTGTGATGGCCTATTATGACTATTTATCTCATCTCAACTTTCTTAAATGAGTGGTGATTAGTGACCGTTAGTTGACGATTATTCAGAAATCGTGAGATGCGTTTTGGTGTGATGTAGGTTTCAGAAAAAACATTTTCTTTGTCGTGCCAACGTTTCGATCTTTATTGAGATCATCTTCAGGGCCTGGGATTTATAAACATTGCTTAAATTATACAAATACATGTAGGATGGGAAAAAAATGTGAATTTATACAATGCAAAAAATATTTTTATATTCAATCAAAGTATTTCTACTCGTATCGTTGTGCCATTCTTTCGTGTCGTGTTGAGAGTGCCAATGGTGAATTACAATTACACAGAAAACAAACACTTTGAGTGAGTAGTAATACTTTGATTGAACACAAAAAATATTTTTTTGCATTGTATAAATTCACTTTTTTCCACATCCTACATGAATTTGTTAAATTTAAACAATGTTTGTAAATCCCAGGCCCTGAAAATGATCTCAATAAAGATCAAAACGTTGGCACGATAAAGAAAATGTTTTTCTGAAACCTACATCACACCGGACCGGATCTCACGATTTCTGAATAATCATTTCTGAAATGAGTCACGCAAATCAATGCAAAACTTCCGTGGTTGATTAGATTTGAGAAATTTACTGATAAAAGTAGACAGATTCTGTACATAGAAGAATGGTTACTTACAGTATTCATCGATGATATATCACCATAGAATAACGTGGTCATATAACCTATTTTAATACAATTTTCGTTGATATTTTATATCTCAGAGTCGTTCAGAATTTTCTAAACCATCAAAGAATTCAGAAACAAAAAGGTATGTATAGTGTTTTCAATCTTTTCTTGATCATAACATCCATTTTCGAGCGATTTATTGGCTTTGAACTAATTAAAAAAAAAAGAAATGATGTTTGAAGCACTATTAATACAATAGTACCGATGCTGACGAGGTTATTCACTTGAGATAGATATTTATTGATAAATATAAATATTTGATTGAATGTGTATATAGCAGAATAACCACTTACAAATTTCATGTACGATACTCTTCAAAGTTTAGATGGTTTATTTGTTATCATTATGTTTTCACCAGCCAGTTTATGTTTACCTTCTGAAAGTCTGCTCAATCGTATCAATCTTATTAAATAGAATAAAAACCGGTTTAGCCTAATTAATTTCCATATTGCATCTGTGAAAATATTATCGCCGATTCATTTCCTATCTGGACGTGTGCGCGTCTGGAGCGTGAATCGTGATTCGTCGGACCTCGTGACCCAGAAATAAGAAACCTGTTGAACGTCAGCCCTGGGGGTTTTACCACGAAATCGTCCATTCACAAGTATTACTTAATAAGGCGGATGCTATTATCAGATTTTTGCTCTCATGTCGGACAAATTTTATTACTTTTAAGGCCTTGAACGCAATCCAAGATACGTATCGTTATGATCAATTTGTAATTATTTAATATCATGGTGGTTTAAGTTTTTTCTATTGCAAAACATTTTTAGACTTTATGAAACAAATATAAAAGATATAAATATAAAAAGTATTAGAAGAAGCCATGTTATGATTTTTTGAACTTTGTCATTCAGATAAAACTCTAAAAAGAACAGCATAAAACTTACTAAATACATTAATGTACATGCATAGAAAGAGTGATTAACTCAAAATTTTTTCTCTCAAGAAATTGATCTCAATTGCAAGGCTGAAACAATAAAACTTAAAAAAAAGAAAAATTATACCATCTTAGAGTTGGAAATAAATTAAAATAAATTTTTAATAAGGAAATAAATTGTTTGGCAATATGCAACATCCAGTTTTTTAGTTAGTTTGTCATACCAAACCATAACAAAAACATGATCAGTTCATGTTGAAATGATTGACACTTGATTACTTTACTAAGGCTGGTTTACGTTTTACTCAAACGCTTTCGGCTTCACGCCATCTTCAGTAAGGAACAATCTCAGGAGGATTATGCATTTTTTTTAGGGCAATCAACGTTTATTTGCGACGAATGAATAATAAATAATAATAACAGAAAAATGTCAGATTTACATCATGCTACTAACCCAAACTCCCAGTCAGTTCCATCAACTTGTTTGTGACTAGTTTTTGACCTTCAATATCGTCCGAGGATTTGACTCAGACTTGCGCTGATGTTTCTCAACGCTTTCGCTCTCGTCAAATCGCGAAGTTCTTAGTTAACTAGGGATTTTTATGTGAAAAAAATATGAACTATAAACTACTTATACGTGTATTTTTTAATAAATATGCGAGTAAAAAATTATGTAAAATAAAGCATTTAGTTATGCATTTTTATATTAGGTCAAAAATGTCTAAAAAACGAGGGCATATACCAAGTTAATAAAACAGAAAATAAGCGTTTAATTTTTAAATTAATTTTAAATAACACGTTTTTCAATTTTCGTCAATAAAAATGTAACTTTCAAGTGATAACAAAAATTCTATAAAATAAAAACGCATTTTTTTAATTTTAAAAGAATTATACAAGTTTAATTATGCTGTATATTTTACGGTTTGAAATAATAATTATTATTCGGAGAAAAATGCAATATACAAAAGTCCTTAGTTAACCAGGGATTTTTATGAGAAATAAAATATCAACTATAAACTACTTATATGTGTATTTTTTAATAAATATGCCGGTAAAAAATTATGTAAAATAAAATAAAAAACTTTTAGTTATGCATTTTTTAAAAGGATTTTATAATTTACATATATTAGTTGAAAAATGTTTAAAAAAGGGAGCAAATACCAAGTTAATAAAATAGAAATTTATAGTAATTTCTATTAGTTAATTTTTAAATTTATTTTAAATAACACGTTTTTGTATTTTCGTCAATAAAAATGTAACTTTCAAGTGATAACAAAAATTCTATCAAATAAAAACGCATTTTCTAAATTTTAAAATAATTATACAAGTGTAATTATAGTATGTATTTTACGTTTTGAAATATAATTATTGTACGGAGAAAAATGCAACATACAAAAATGGTTGTATATAATTGTATAAAATGTGTGGTGTTTAGTGACCGCTAGTAAATTAATAATAACAAATAATCATTGTATAAAATATAACAATTGAATATACAGTTGGAACAAAGATGAAAATATATAAATATGCCCACAACACAAAACATAAACAGTAAAATATACACTTAAATATAATACAAATCTATATAGACAGTAAGAAAAGTCATTAATTATACATTTATCCTCAACCATTTTTTATAATACATTTTTTCTCCGTAATAGTTATTATTTCAAGACGTAAAATAAATAATATAATTACTTTATATGTTTTTAGTTGGTCCTAGATAATGAAAGTGGTTATTTAAATTGATTTATAAGTTTTATGTAAAGTGTGGTTAAGATAAAGAAGCCGAAGGTCGATTTTCATCTCAGCCACACTTTACATAAAAATTATAAATCAATTTAAATACAATTATTCTCGTATAATTTCTTCATTAAAAAAGCGTTTTTATTTTAACGAATTTTTTAAACTCAATTTTTTAAAAAGAATGTACTTTATTTTAAAATATGTAAATAAATAATCATTTTTTTTAAGGTCTTGATTGAGATGAAAAAGTTAGTGCCATGAACGGGATTCGAACCCACGACCTTCGGCTCACGAGTGACACGATAGCTCAAGTGGTTAGAGAGCAGCGGCGTATTGAGCTGAAGGTCCTGGGTTCGAATCCCGCTCGTGACACAAACTTTTATATCTCAATCAAAATCTTAGATAAAAATAATAACAATCAATGGGTAAATAAATAAATTTGAAAGTTACAGTTTTTTCTTTCCTTTCAATGCTGCGGACCCAGAATTACTGTGAGCACTATGAGGCATTATTCTGATACGACATGAATATATAAATCAGCATCGAGAGACTGTTGACTGATTGATTACAAAAAAAAAAAAAAAAACGTTCCAACAGAGTTAAGAATCCGTAATCAGTTAATGTTCGGTCGTATGCAGTGATAAATCAGGATTAGTCGGCAACTCTTTTCTAACATTTAATTTTCTAAATTTGTGACATCTAAATTTCTAAGTTTGTGAGGACTTTTCTGAAATTCATTGTGGATTTAAGAGTAATTAATTGCCACAATCAATTTTTATTTAATTTTACACGATTAAATTTTATTTGAAAAACACAAGTGCCCCGAGTGTTCATATATGTTCATAATCCCTCCCGCAAAAAAATTTAATTATATGAATATATACTTTTAATGTCACATCGTTTTCTTGCTATTTGGCCAAAATCGAACATAAAGTTTCACGCTCCATAGTTAAAGTAGATTATCTAAAAAGTCATCAGAATTATGTTATTATTAACTATTGGTTTTATATTAATTGCATTTATTAGTAATATCAAAAAAATTAGCTCATAGTAAAAAATTATCTTGATTTGACTGGTTCGTCTTATTTGTAGAGGCGGCACAAGCATTATCGTCTTGTTGATTTAATAGAAAGGTTATTGTTTAAAAAAATTAGCGGAATGAGTGATCAGAGAATCTCTTTTCACAGATGAAAGAACGCAGAGGTATTTCACAATTCGTGTTACGGTACCAATTGTAAGATTCCCAAAGAGCCCTCGCCCCGTCCCATTATATAATTTGTGACGACATAGGCCTCAGCACAGCGCAGGAATAATTAGCCATTATGAACGATCATTGGGAAGATCGAATCTGGGAAAGGTCAAGTGCCGGATCTAGGAGCTAGAGCAGAATATTGCATAAAATACCGATCCAATGATGGGAGAAACATCCGGCCTGTTAAATCGTTCAAATAGCCCAAATAATAAAAAAAACATAAATTTAAAGGAGAATTACTATAAAAAATAAACAATTTATATATTTATTATTTAACAAGTTAAACTTAGTAAATATTTAACTCTAAGTATCAATTTTTTTCTTTATAAATATAGAAGAATATAAATAATATAATAATACAAACTATAAAATTTCGGTGAATCTTAACAAAAACATAAACGCAAGTAAAAAGGATCTTCCGACGTCGCGTTCAGTGTGTTCTCCCAATTTTGTGTAAATGGATAAGAGAAAGCTAAAAGAAATTCCATTCTTCCGACAACGTCTGTCTGACCCAGAGAAGGCCGAGTCAACCTGCCACTACTAACGATCTTTCGAATTGAAAAGCGGCATTGTAATGTGCATAACTATAAAGTTCGTGATAAGATAATAATTATGGAGAATAACACGGCTTTATGAACAGTTGATAAAATCCTTCTATTGAGGTTGATTGAATTGTGGTAAAATCTGATTTAAAAAAAACACCTTGTGATAAATAAGAAAATCTTTTACTGTGATTAAATATTCAAAGGGAGTAAGAGTTTTGAGATAATGACAACTAGAAAATGCGCGAGGGGGAGGAGAGAGAAAGAGAGAGAGAGAGAGAGAGAGAGAGATACGTAGATAGATAGAAAGAGAGATAGATAGATAGATAGATAGATAGATAGATAGAGAGAGAGAGAGAGAGAGAGAGAGAGAGAGAGAGAGAGAGAGCGATGGATATATATATATATATATATATAAAGTGTTAGAGGATAGAGAAAGTGAAAGAAAGTGAGAGAGAGATTGAGTTAGAAATGGAGATAGAGGAAAGAAGAGGAGGAGATATATAAATAGAGGGAGGGAGGGAGAGAGAGAAAGAGAGAGAGAGAGAGACAGAGAGAGACTGAGCACGACCGGTATATGACGACATACGCCTGAAAGACCTAACCAGCGAGAATGGGTAGAAAATTATGATTTAGAAATAGTAATAAGTGCATATCGAAGTAGGTCAAATTTTGCGTCTAGACTTTAAGACCATTACTAGAAGATAACTGAGAATGGAATAAAACGAAAAATGGGAATATAAACTATATAAAAAATGCAATCGTAGACGAAATAATAAAATTTAAACAAGCTGCTAGATACACTGTTAATTCTTAACCATCGGCCTTAATAAAAAACTAATTTTAGCTAATAGAGTTTGATTGTAGGGGTGTTTACGCAAACTGGGTTAATTGTGTTAAGTGTAAAAGTTGTGAAGTTTTGTGGGGAAAGTGTGTAGGTGCAACGATTGGGTGAATGGCTGAAGTCAATAATTTGATTAAATTTGACCTTTTTTGATTCACACATCCAAACAAAGAACGTTTGCAAATTATTTCTCGTCAGCCCAAAGAAGAGGAGCTCTCCGAATTAGCTATATTAATGATTGATGTACCACTATACAGCATCACAAAGAAAGTACATTTATGAAAAAAACAATTAAATATATCAGTGAATTGAATAAATCGAATGGAGTTACACATGGATTAATTTCTACCTCGTCCAATTTTTAACTTAGTATGGACACACGGTTTTGAATAGCAAAGTGGAAAGATCGGTTTGCCAGTAGGGTGATTCTACTGAAGACAATGCCAATCACATGCTCTTCGAGTGTCGTAGATGCTAGAGAGGCAAAAGATAGACAAGGTTATAGGAGAGCTAACCGACCAATGATACAAGTATAATGTTTTATATGATGTACTTCTAATATCCTGAGAGTGAAGAAGAAGGATCAAGTTCTGGTCTCACAACTAAAAATAATTTATTGCACCGTTGGAACCAATTAGGAGTAAAGAGACTGACGTGTGCCTTTGACGGTTTCAGGTTCACGTTGTTCATATTTCAAGATTATTTGCAGTTTCGAGAAAAATAAATTAAACTGTACAATCAATTAGTATAATATAATTTTTTATGATTATTCGGAAATCGTGAGGTGCGGTTTGGTGTGATGTAGGTTTCAGAAAAACGTTGGCACGATAAAGAAAATGTTTTTCTGAAACCTACATCACACAAGACTGCACCTCACGATTTCCGAATAATCATCGACTAACGGTCACTAATCACCACACATGAATTTTTTTTTGAAAATATACAAAAATTGGCAAAACCCATTGCCTATCCATTTTGGGAAGGGTGATTTCCAATAAAACAACAGAGATTGGTTTTAAGTATACAAAATATAAATCTGCGGACAATTAACAATTTTGATGTTAAAAAAAGTCCACAAATTTAATATAAGATGTCTATTTAGATTTAATTGATGCAGTTTTTCTTTTTTCTTATTTTTTATGACCTCCCGTAATGTTACGCATGTTAACTTGACTGCATATATGTTACATATATATATGTTTGATTTTTTTGTTAGTTTTAATTTTTTAATTTATTTTTATTTTTTTGAGGAAGGGGTAAGGGTTAGAACTTCCAGGGGCGACGGTGGGAATGGAACTCATGACAGAGAGACACACTAAACATTCTGTCGACCACCGTCCCCAAAGAAGAATGACCACCGTCATTTGAATGTTGTAAAATCCAAGCAACTATACTATATTTGCAACTTGAACCTTATTTTCATCTGTTGGCATTTTGCCATCTTCTGTGCTGGACCCAGCGAGGATAAGCGGACCGAGATGATCGGTAACTTTCAAATTATATGTTACCAACCTACAGACAACAGTAGGAAATTACACGATTTAATGGTATGTTGGCGATGTGACAGTGATGAAATTCAACAAATTTGCTAAGTTCAATGTGAATTCTAAATGAAATTCTCAGTACTGACAATGGAAAATATTTGGTAGTTTTTAATGGAATAAAAATGTTAAAGATCACTTATATTATTCGTCAAAAAACCAAAGGTTTAAAATTAAACATTAATTTTAAATTAAACCGACCGTTGAGGAATTAGTTACATATCGTTATAGCTCATTAGTAGGGGCAACTTTTCTGTAAGCGCCAAATTTTTCAGTATTTACGGAACCAAGAATGTCCACAACTTCAGACAAGAAATTGGGAAACTCGTAATAGTTTATCTTTTAATTGATTTGGTATTTTGTTTGCCTTTAAATACCTTCTGTTTATATTATGAGATGTACGACCACTCTTTTACTTACTAATAATCTTGCTCTTGGTATGGTTAAGTTGATGAAACACAAATTCATTAGTTATCAGCCATGCTTTCGACCTATTTTGGTCATCATCGGGTAAAATAATCTTAAAGATGTCCACAAATTGACATAAGGAATAGTTTCAAATTTCTTTGAACATCGACTCATTCTCAAAATAACACACTATCCAGTCCTTGGCAATGTGATGACAAAGTAATTTGAAACAATTATTTAAAAAATAATTATGTCAATTTGTAGACAACTTTAAGATTGTTTTGTCCCGATGATGACCTTAAAATAGGTCGAGAAGATTGAATATGTAACTGAGATCAGGATTATTCGTGATTGAATGACTTCAATTAAACATACCATAAAAGAAACCTCATAGGGTACCGTAGGGGTTTAATCCATTTTCTATTGATGTTATCAAATTTACAATAGAATTAGTATGAGATACGGGGGACATTATGGAATAAAGTTGACAAGGGTTGAGTATCTAAAAAGACAAATATCTCAAATGCAAATGAGAAAAAAACTTTGGGAAATAAGTACTTTTTAGTCAAATTTGACAAAAAAGGATAACTTCCTGAAGTATGACCTACACTTCCGGGATTCTCAGTATGTAATAAATGATAAATGCCATTGAAAAATGGCAAAAAGGAGGGAAAATTCAAGAGGTGCGGTTGAGATGGGAAGTTGGTGTCGGAGTGGATCGAGGTCACGATAGCTCAAGTGGTAGAGCAGTGGCGTATCAAGCCGAAGATCGTGGGTTTGAAACCCGCTCGTGCCATTGACTTTTTTATCTCAACTAAAAACCTTAATTAATTGTATGTAATAAAATTGTAAAAAGGAGGAGTTTTCCGTAGTTTGACAAAGGTTTGGGCTTAAGTAACAAGTGACACATTTCGATTTGTGCTCGGGATAAATTGAAATCAACGTTTTTCAGTCTTTCAGATTATCACAATCGTTTTTAATCAACCATAGATTCCACGCTGATAACTTTCAACGAAAGGGTTTTATATTTCGCAATTGAGAATTACGGACGGGATTTGTTTTGCAAACGGCCGACTACGGGCATATTGTCGAAGAGTTATGAAAGAAGGAAGAATACAATAAAACCGGCTAGCTTTTTTTTTACATGGCCGGCACCGTGTCGAAAATATTCCAGAAAAGCAGGCCAGGACCTTTGTAAGTAAATAGTTACCGTTGCGTCTCGAATCACGAAAGCATATCAGAACGGCGGAATAAAGTCCAATCATTACCTTTTTAATTAACCTGCGTTCTAAGAGCAGCGTTAATGTTAATATTTCCACTGCACTGATCTCATCAAAAAACTAACGGTATCGCAACAATGAAGACGGTTTATAACTTTGATTTTATATATTTATTTTAAGTGTTAGCTGTATCGACCACTTATTTACTCACGAATAAACGAGCAGTTACTGCCAAGATTTCGACCTATTTTAAGGTAATCATCAGGGCAAAACAAACTTAAATATTTCTACAGTTTGACATAATTAAGTTTTTAATATGTGATTTCAAATTTCTTGGAAGAACAACTCAGTCCTAACATTGTCAAGGACTGCAACAGGTAAGATTGTAAGTTTACTAGTCCTTGACAAAGTTGGGACGAGTCGTTCTTCAAAGAAATTTGAAATCACCTATTAAAAAATTAATTATGTCAAATTGTAGACATAACTAAGATGGTTTTACGCTGATGATGACCTTAAAATAGGCCGAAAGCTTGGCAGTAATAGTTGAATTTGCTTTTTCATCATGACCATACCGTGATCCAGATTTTATTTATTACTTTTTTGGATTTACTTATTTCAATGACGTTTTAGAGCTTAGGACTGTCCCATTTCCTTCGGAGTTCTTCTTTTTAGTTTTTATGCTCCAAGTCGGTCCAGCTTCCTTTTTTAAGTCATCTTCCAAATGTTTGGGTATAACGTTTTCCCAGTATCATATGGTTTGCGTTCATTTTGTGACTGACTTGATCTACCTTCATTTTCATCACTCTAAAAAGTTTTTGTCGTATTTCATTTTCGCATTTTTGTTGTGGTCTCTTATTTTAATATTGAAAATATTTATCTCTTTCTTTCGTTCTGTTACTACTAGTTTTTCTTCATTTCTAGTCAGCCTTCAAGCGTCTTTACAAGAGTCTCGAACTCGACGCTTCTTACCCGCAGTGATATAATTTTTGTAATGAACTTCCCACTCCAGTATTTTTCTCTATTACACACCGGGTTCTTCGTTGTACTTTCTGGGTACTTTTTTCCTGAAAATTCGACTATTCATTCAAATATACTGCCTATTCGGCCCACGTTAAACGTGTTTCCTTCGATTAGAAATTCCTTTGTTGTTTGTTAATGTAGTCTTGTATTCATTTATTTTCAAACCTGCTAATTTGAAGGCTATGCCGTGGAAGAGTCAATTATAGCATAGTTTATTTTGTGCTGAAGATTGATTATGCAATTCAAATTTATTTATATAAAAGATTTAATTGTTTAATTTAAATTTATTGTTTTATAAATTAAAAAGAGACTACATCTGCAGTAACTTGATAATGAAAACCTTTGTTTTATTAAGAAAAAAAGGCTTGAGTAACGAAAAACAACATAACAGAGAGAGATAATTAAATGATTTCTTTTCAATGGACATGGGTTGTTGACTTCAAATACAATTAACCTATTGGCTGATTGGTTTGCAGTTTAGATTTGACAATAATAGATAAAGTAAATTGTTCCATAAAAAATCTATTCTCAAGTATTAACCCTCTTCCGACACCCTTTAAGATCTTGCGCGACCCGTAATATTAAAAATTAACTTTTTGTTTAAAAATCGCTTAATTCAGGTTTGAAATAAATAAGAACGATCCTTTTAGGTGTAAACATATAATTTACATTTGAGGCAACGTTTAAAAATCACATTTTTTTAAGTAAGGAAACAGTAAAGTTTTATAATCAAGTTGAAATACAATAAACAATCGTACGCAGCCTTAGCATTCTCTTATAAATTACTAAAATACAATAATATTTGATGGAACAACACTAATAGAAGAGCTACATAATAATATTATCAAACTACAAACTTTTGAACCGATAGTGTTTCGGCGGGGTGCCGAATTAAAATAATTAATCCGAATCCCACTGTTCCCTTTGTTGCTCAGTCATGGTATGCCAAGGCGGGTGTGTGTGTGTGTGTGTGTGAGAGAGAGAGACAGAGAGAGAGAGAGAGAGAGAGAGAGAGAGAGAGAGAGAGAGAGAATTTTGAAGAGAAAGAAAGAGGTAGGTAAAGAACTAAGAGCTCAAATAAAGAGCTAATAGCTCAAACAGTGAACACATCGTAAGAGCAAGCCACAAGAGAAGTAATGCGAAAATCCTCCGTTCCAGGCGGAAGGAACAAAAAACAATGAGGAAGTTTTGTTCATATGAAACTTTTAATGTCCCGAAAGATGCCCCCATCGACATCTCGTTAACAAAAAGAATGACATACTGAAAAAATATCATCAAGAAAAATCAGTCTTATTGAATTGCCAAGTGTGTCAGTGCAGAACTTTTCAGAACTCCAGCCATGAGCAACAAACCAAAAGGAACTTTGGTCGCCAGTCCGACCAAATTATGATTTCTTCACGGATTTCTTTATAATGTCTTCGTTGGTATATTTTATGATAAGAGCATTTGGTCAGTGAAAAGAGAATAACACTTTTTCTTCTTCACGCCCTCAGGCAGATCAAAGGTTCACTGCTTAAGATAAAAATGTAGGAAAACTGCCATCTGTATTCGACAAGACGGTGAAAATTCTTAAAACACATAAGACGTGCATTATGCACGACCCATAATAACAATTATCATAAAAAATGGCCTAATAAGTTTAAGTATGCGTTGAAAGTCTTAACTGTTCCTTTAGCGGCTTCGGGACTACTGGCTGGACGGGTAATGAGGCCCTTAACCATACCAGATTTCGCACGGCCATGGATGAGGCTTGGAAGCAAAGAAAATTATTGGATAAGGGTTGAAAGCGAATTGAAACGATTTTCGAGGTATAAAGCTAGTTTGCCAGAAACAAGACTCGAACAGATCTGAACGAAAAAATGGCAGAAATACGGGTATAGATAAACAAAACAGACAGGACCGAGAGAGGAGTAAATAGGATTAAGGGCACAAAACATAAACAAAAGCGTCCCGCGTATACGGATTAATAAAGAAAAATTTAAATGTTTTATAAAGGGTTCATAAAATAAAATAGACTGAAATGTACTGTTTCTAACATGAACTCAGTGAACATGGCGTGTAGCCGGAACGCTTTCGTGAGACAGATCGAGAGAGTGATCATATCCGTACGGTTTAACATGAAGTCAATGTTTCAACTTTTTTTTCGATCTGTATAATTTTAATTAAAAAATGTACTCATTCCCTACCTAAAAGGTTTGATAAATCTCAGATTTTCATTTCAATTCTGAACTAGCAAAAAATGTTTTTATTTTTATTTTACAATTCTAAAACATCAGAATCCGTAGGGAATTGTAACAGTTAAATATATGATTTATTGTTTTAATAAGATCAAAATATTTATTAATTTTTTTTTAAATTATGTTTTAGTGATGAAAAGGGGATGTTCAGACTACTCCTAATGTTAGTGATAGCACGGTGTGCTTCGACTCTATCCATCAGCCATTGGGATTTGGAAGGTGCAAACAAGTAAGAACTTTTTTTTAAAGTGATTCTCTTACTTACAAAATGAATTATATAAGTTATATGACGCTTTTACTTTTAAAGTACGAGGGTTATTAAAAGATTTGTATTGTGTATTTCAAGGAGACTTGGAAACTTTGCCTAGCATGATAGTGAATCATTAATTTGTTTATGATTTGTTGTAGGACCTGTGAATGGATTTCCGGGTGCACACAAGCTAAGAATTCAAGGATAGCGGACAACGTGGACTGGAAGGATAGAAACTGCATGTGCGACCAGCTGTGCTCAAGATACGGCGACTGCTGCACCGACTCGCCTCACTTCGACGTCGATGAACAGAGGAGAGGCTCTGCTTCTTACAAATGTGTTGAATTGACGCAGTTCGGTGGAATTTACATGCAGACCACATGCCCTCCGAAATGGGGCGATATGGCTGTACGTGCCGCTTGCGAGAGAGCGAGCGAGAATCAACGCGATCCAGTCGCGGGAATACCGGTGACTAGCAACAACACGGGTATCACATACAGGAACATGTACTGTTCCATATGCCACGACGATCATTACGATTTGCACGTCTGGCACCCGAGGATAGAGTGCGATAGGGTTCCTTATCACCTTTCGAGACAAGACAGCCAGAAGCTTTTGGCCTTCGACGAGAAACTCTCAAGTTGGGGTATAAGACTTGAAGGCGAGTTTTTCAGCTGCGAGATCGACCCGGTGATTCCGGAGACGGCCCAGCATATAGTGAGACGTTGCCTTCCCAATTTGATCAAAACCTGTGCAGTAAAATGGACCAATGTGGAAGTGAGAAGTAGATGCGAAGCCTACACTTCTGTCGTATACCACGCTTCGGAATCGTACCGAAATCCTCATTGTGCCATGTGCAACAACGTCCCTCTTCAGTACCTCCGGTGCTCCATGTTGCTCTTCAGGACTCATTACAACAAAGAGTTCAGTCCGATAGCGTTTTCAGTTCTATTCGACTTAAGTGGAAAACAGGTTGGCATGGTGGAACCGTGCGGTGAACACCAATTGTACGATCCGTTTTTCAAGAGGTGTCGATCCATCGTCGCTGAGCTCAAGCGGGACAAGAACACATATCTAACGGACAAAGACCCTCACGCGTCGCAACCAGTAACAGAATTGATCACGAACAACTCGCTCAGCCAAAACAATTGCTCCAAGTTCATTTTGGAAAAAGAAGAATTCGTTACTGAAAACCATTCAGTGTACGTCCCCCAGTACAGAAAGAGGTTCGTGGAAGGCGATTTCTTAATAACAGACGACGGTCGTCTCGAAATATGCGTCGGAACGTTGGGACTCAAAAACGTCGACAAATTCGGAATCTACATGGGCTACGTGACATACGCAGGCCTCGGCGTTTCCATTATTTTCTTGGTCCTTCATCTTACGGCGTTTTCCCTCGTTTCAGAAATGAGGAATTTGTCAGGGAAGAATCTGGCCTCCCTCTGTGTCTCTTTGTTGGTAGCGTACACAACGTTCATGGCGGGACAGGTCCTAGAAGGCATCCCCTGTTTTATAATAGCAGTCATAACATTTTATGCGTTTTTGGCTTCGTTCATGTGGATGCTCACCATGGCTTTCGACGTCTGGAGGACGTTGAGATTGGCGACAGCGGAACTAAGAGTTTCAGCCGGAAAACAATGGAGAAAGTTTTTCATTTACTCTGCTTGGAGTTGGTCAGCACCGGCGGTCATCGTCGCGACGGCGATCTGGGTCCAGCTCACCCCAGCCGACGTTCCAGAAGACTGGAGGCCCGAATTCGCCGTCTACTCGTGCTGGTTTGGGAGGAGCAAGCCGCTTTTGGTGTTTTTCGCCACCCCGCTCGCCATCATCATGGGGCTGAACATCTCTTTTTTCGCCAGTTCCGCTCATATGATTTACTCGACGACTTCCACTACCAAGTTCACTGCCAGTGCAGGCACCCAGAGGGACTTCAGACTGTACGTGCGTCTCGCAGTCGTGATGGGTCTGACTTGGACGATGGGCCTTATTGCCGGCACCTTGGATGTCGAGGCGCTCTGGTATGTTTTCATCGCGCTTAACACTCTGCAAGGATTGTTTATTTTCTTGGCGTTCACGTGCACGGACAAAGTGATCAGAGGTCTCGCAGTCCGCCATTCGGACGACAAACCCTTGAGACCACCGTCATTTTCATGGTCCACAGATTCGACGCGAAGATCTCACATGGGTTCTGATCAAGCGACTTCAGACACATTATACTGACCAAAGCCAAAATCTGAACAATATATATATATAAATATATTTTTTAAATAATAAGGACGTTTGTAAATATAAGTTAAGTGTTCCTTCTAAAACATGTTTTTAATTGTGTTTTTGTAAAACCTGTCTGATGTTTGTAAATAAATAACTTTATACTAATAAAAACAAAACATACTTTTATTTTCACTTTTACTTATCATTTGTGGAGGGGATCAAGACAACTAAGATGAAAAACCTTCTCCTTTTAATACTTATTTATCATGTGATGGTTTACAACCTCTTTTTTTAATTTTTATTGCCAATAATCAGTGCAGTATGTTCCGAGCTCCCTCATGCCTTGAAAAGGGTACCTGCATTGGACCAAAAATACGAATTGACAATAAAAAGTGAAAAGAAAAATAAGTTGTGACATTCACAAAATATCCCCATTCCATGATAAATTATGGCAACTAATTTTTTTAAAGATTAGTTGATTCTTCAGATTGAATTAAATTTAGGTTTCAAATGTTTTAAAGCAAAATAATCATCATATTTTGATGCAGAATATCGAGAATGACAGCCAGGAATTATATTTCCACAAGGACATAAAAAAGACGACTAGTGAATTTTCAGTAATATAATGATTACGAAGTCAGGTAAAGAAATCCCATGTATAAACGGCCGAAAATAATCCAAAGTTTTTTCGGCTCTGCTGCAGCACGTCTATCCTGACTGTGATAAAGAGCTATTTCTGTCCTGAGAATTGTTCTACCAGGCATAATTGTATCATGCTGAAATTGTTCCTTTTTTCATTCAATATAAAATTTTACATGAGTTATGATGTTTGGATCCTACCTCGCTAGTGCCTCTTTGTTGCCCTTCTGTAGTGTTCGTTTTGGGACCAAAAGAACGAAACAGTTTGTTCTCAGTGGTTTCGCACAGTCTGTGGAGTCCTTCGCAAGGAGGAGTATTTGAGGACAATATTTTGTGCTCAGGTTGCCTATCCAAATACTAGGTGTAAAATAATTCTTGTCACATAGAGGAATAATTAAAAAGCTCAACTACCCTTTGGCTGCGTGACTGTCGCTCACATTTACGCAGCCAAAGGGTAGTTGAATACATTTACAATACGTTTATCAACTTATTTTCAATTTACTTAAATTTGTTTAAAAAATTGACTTCAACTGGAATATCCTGTTCATGACATGCGAATTTAAAAAAAGTTGATAAGCTACAAACTTCACAATTATACTAAATTGTGCTATTATATTCTTGTTAAATAATACATAACAATAAAATATTAAAGCTATTTTAATGGCTAAGACAAAATTTTCACATCCGTAAATAGCGAACGTATTTTTGTTCACAATTCCCCTAAAGTGACGTCATTTATAGTTCAGTTGAGACGTTAGTTTAAAGGTAGCACCAAGTGTTTAGGTCCTTTTTCCACTTTATAACCATAACAGCATGGTGTGGTCGTTTACATCTGTCATACCATGAAATAAGAGTTATTTTTACTTTGTATTTGCGTTTTATTAATTAATCCGTTGAAAGTATAAGTTTTCATCATGCCTTTATTGATTGTGGTCGGGCTTCCTTCTTCTGGCAAGACAACGAGGGCCAATGAGATCAAGGAATATTTGTCTAAAGAGCACAACAAGGTGGTACATTTGATATCTGACAATGAGTTATTTGCAAAGAAGTCTATCGACAAAAACGCCCTCGTCTTTGGTAAGTACTTGGATTAAGTTATTAAAGAAAAAAAAATAATGTAAGTGTTCAGATGCGCAAAAAGAGAAGGAGGTAAGAGGCTGTTTGAAGTCAGAAGCTCTACGTCTCCTGGAAAAGGAAAATGTTGTCATCCTAGACTCTTCAAATTACATAAAAGGTTAGCAGATAGAAATTGAACTGATCAGTATAATTACTTCATCAGTATAATTTGCAAAGGTTACAGATATGAACTGTATTGCGCTTCGAAAAATTCCAAATCTACTCAGCTCACGCTGGAGACTTTAGGACCGAAAGAAGTCTGCTGGGAGTGGAACTGCCAGAGGCAAGATGGTGATAAATACACAAAAGAAGCGTTTGACGCTTTACATCTGCGCTATGAAGCTCCTGACAACAGGAATCGGTTCGTTAACATTCTGTATTCTATTATTTAGCATACTAATGTATTTTTTTATTCTAGGTGGGATTCACCTCTTGTCACTTTGCAAGCAGGAGATTTATTAAATGGATTGAGCATCTATGAAGCACTTTTTCTCCGGAAGCCTCCTCCACCAAATCAATCCACTCAAACTGTAATTATTATTTTTAATTTCTATAGTAAATGTAAAATTTATTGACATTGCAATTTGTTTTTTAAGGCTCCTCTTTGTTCTTCAAATTTTCTTTATGAATTAGATAAAACGACTCAGGATGTTGTAAATGTAAGCATCAACATTACATTATTTATTGCTTAAATTTAAACACTTCATTTTCTTTTTTTATAGGCTATTCTTTCTGCAAAAAAACTCGGCTTGGAAGGTTCGAGAGTGAAAATTTCTGGTTTTGATAGCTGTGTACTAGATGAGCTACCGAGCAACCTGACACCCATCCAATTGGCTAAATTGAGGAGGCAGTTTTTAAATTACACCAAATTACACCCTCCATCAAAGCAAAACGAATCGCAAATGAAATTAGCACAGTTATTTGTACAGTTTTTAAATACTTCTTTAAATAGCTCATAAAAAATATATGTTATTTAAAATTGCTTTTTATATTTGTAATTATTCCGGTTTAAAAGTTTTAGCACTTCTCTACGACCTCCCTAACTTGCCTAACAGTCTATGAACTCTGCCACTTTTGTTTATTTTAGATTTTTTAATTTCAATGGTTTACTGATAAATTGGACTAATTGGGAATATTTGAACGAGCCTGTGAATCTGTTTTTCAAGAAATGTTGAATTGGAGACAAACAACTATCATCATATTGGGGGGGGGGGTGTTATTTGTGAACAATATTCTTTTTTAGTTAGTTATAATTATTACACTCAATAAGTATTTATGCTTTGCTACTGTATTTATTTGAAATGTAAAATTTGACATTTTTAATTTTTTATTGAAGGATCATCTTCAGCAAAACATTGATTCGCTTTTAGTGCTTAAGGTAAAAATCATGAAAATAATTTTTAAAAAATGTAAATTTAATAAAACAATGGAAAATATTGATGTTTTTCTTTAGAGAACAGTTTATAGCTAAACTTAAATTTTCCAGTCATGGATCATTTCAATATTTAGCAGTTCAAATGACAGTGATTATGTGCTACTGATAAACCCCGCTTTCTTTCTTTTCATTGTGGACCATTCTTGGAATGGTTTTTTGACAACTACTCTAAAAATGTTTGTGTTTAATTTATGTTGTATGAATACTTCAAAAAAACTCTATTTCTTTATTTCATAGTCATTTAGTTATTTAGTGTTAATTCTCAACTGATGATTTAAAATTGATGAGTGCAATTGTTTTAATTTTAATTGTTTTGGTTGTCTCCATCTACGGAACAAAATAAATACATAATAAGAAAAAATTTTTAAAAACAACCTATTGAAGAAAAAATAACAACATTATCAATTTATGAATATAGTTACTACAACTTAACTGTTATTTGGAAAAAACAGGTCGATTCTAAATTGATATTCCAGTTTTACTTGGTTATTAAAAAATAATAATTTGAAAAATAATATCAACAGTAGTTTCAAGAAGAAAAGTAGTGAATTTGTCAATAAATAACCATATTAATAATAATGTATGAATATTTTAAGGGTTAATTGAACATAACGAAAATAGACTGAAATTTGATTTATAGGCAGAAAGCAATGATCTTCTGCTTTTGTAAGAAAAACTTCTTTGTAAGGACTTTGTAAGTAACTTTGTAAGGAAAAACTTCTCTTGTAAGAAAAACACTTAACAATAGTGAGCCCAGAATCTGGAATAAATTTAAATTTAAACAATTTGAAAAACGTATTTGAACGTTCTAATTAATTATTGGGGCGTTCACGGCTTTTACGATAATTGATTAGTTTTACAGCGTTACACGTTAATGAGGAAGAAAAGTTTTTAATGGTGGACTCGCGCATTTTACATATTTTCCTTTTCACTGTCTGTTTACTGATGAAAATAGGATGCAAAATTTTAAATTTTATTCTCACAAGTTTTAAACCCCTTGGATTCCAGTGTTAAAAAAAAGAAAAAAAAAGTGTAGTCGCTTAATATAGCCTACAACGTAGTCAAGTAGGTCCACTCTATTAAGACTTAAGTTCCACGTATCTTGTCCATCAAAAGTCCCGGGAAACGTACTTATCAGAGGTACTGGTATGAGAATTTAGTTCTAGTAAAGATGAGATATCACCAATCACAAGTTAACTTGTAAGTTTATAACCAAACTTATAATGCAAAAATGTGATTTTGTCGATGTCGGTGGGACAGGAATGGGGAGAAACAATCGATATCATCTGGATATGTCCTTGGGAAACACAGTTTTTAATTGGGAAAATAGGGGAGAGCCCGTGGATGATTACAGGTAAGACAGTAAGTAGCAGGAATGCTTTTTTAAAACTTAAACCCATGTTTCGAAACTTTGCCTAAAGGTTGCTTAGCGAAGGCAGCACACATCGTTCTTCAATCTCAAGGAATGTGATGTGGCTGTATTACGGACAGAGATATTGGATGGCATAACCTAGGAACCAAAAAGATTTGCGAAAACGATTTTAGCAATGCAGTTAATAGGTCGTTTTTTATAGAAGAATCGAATAAACCCAATTACATGAAACACACTTCTTTGAGAAAAGATCCAGCATCATCCGAACATGGCATTGCTGTAAAAAAGATGTTGACATGCCATTTGTGTACGGCATAAATAATAGGACCTAGGGGTATTGCCTTGTCGTGAATTTGGAAAATGGAAGATAGTGCAAGGCCCTCACAAACCTAGAAATATCTGGACGAACTGTACGATAAGGTAAAAAGTGTAAGCTAGGTTTCTTTTGTGCTTAAATAAAACCCATGGTGGTAAACTTTATAAAAAGCTTGCACTACAGAAATATAACAGCAAACCGTTCGTCAAACTCAAGAAAGGTAGGGAGACATCTACAACCCGATGACATTGCTACACGTAACGTGTGTAACGGTTTTGTATTCCGGAGGAATTTCTAGTATCGGATAAAAGTGTAAAGAAGAGTTTCTCCAGGTTTTTATCAGGAATGGATAATGAACTACGGTCAGGGTTTTCCACTTGGCACGAAGGTAAGTCGTCCGAAGGTAAAGGAAAAATCGCGTTTTTTTTCGAATCCGGTAACTTTTCTAGCAGAAGTTACAGACTAAAGACAGGTTGGGGTCAAAGAGAATGAAAGATGACAATTCTTCTTTAACATCATCAGCAGGTCAGATATGTCAGGATGTACGTCAAATAATTTGATCAAATAAGACTGCTTATCTTTTTCGTCTAGTATCTTCTTCTAGAGAAGAAGCTGAACAGCAGTTTCTGGTTGTATTCCCATGTCTTCTGAAGTAAGTTGTATATTCTGTGAACTTGCTATTCTTCAGTTATAATTTATTTTGCGATCAGTACTTTGTTGTCAATTACTTAAATTCAACTACTTAACTCTGCCTTGTAAATGCATGCAAATCACTACAACAATGTATTATTTTGATGTATCGGGTTCTCCTCACATTCTCGTGTATTGTTATACAATTATTATTTAAGGAATTTATTTTATTTGGCTTATTTGTTTATGCAACTTATTAAACGATTGAATAAAAAAATATGCACACCGAAAAAACAATATTCTAAGGGTGAAAATACCATAATTGCTTCGTGTGAAGGAAAACAATAAGAATTACCTATGGGGAAAATGTGAAGATGGGCCGATGGGTCGAGGTAGAAGGGACTTCATATGATGTCCCCTCCGTTCAATTTACAAGGCGATAACTCGGAGGAAAGGAGGCGTCCGTGGAGAAAAGGACGGCGATAAATTGCTACTACCATGGGACCACCTATAATCATCCCCCTTTCGTCCAGAAAAATAAAACGGAGCCCGTTTCACTGTAACAACGGCATTTCCAAGAGAAAAAAACGGCATAATTGGGCTGTTATTTTCGAAAGGACGAAATACATTAATTTATGTAAGGGTTCAGGAAACGCCTGTTTCAATAAAAAAAAGACATTTAAAAGTACATTGACTTGACATGAACATGAAGATTAAGACATCAAGTTTGTCCATTTTTCTGTCAGATTCGATGAAATAACTTTACAAGCTAAAACACTATGTGATCCCCCAAACATCCATCTTTTTTATTTTTCTGTTAATAATAAATAATCAAAGTCACTATACGAGGTGTGTTTTAGAGGGCCCGGCTGAATTGCTCTTAAACCAATGACGCTATTAAAAAGCAATAAAACAAATACGTGCATATTTTTTATATTTAATATTTTTTAGTCTAGTTTCACCAGGGGGTACAGGGGTACTTCTGCCCCAGTACAACTTCAAAATATCAAATACGACCCTATACATTTTGACATATCATTTAAAAAGATTCTTTTACGCTGAAAACGATGGTGAAATCGTATTTTAAATTGGTCAAAAAATGAAAAAGTTATGGCAAAAAGTTTGAACAAACAGTCACTGGTTTGCTATTTATTTCATGTTCCAACTGCCTGCCTTCCGTAAAGATGAGAATATTTGCCTTTTTTTAACCACTCTTCGCCGGTGCTCAGAGCGATATAGTCAGTGGGGATGGATTGGCATATATTTTCCATCCTTTGTCGCAATCCTTCAATTGAGGTTGCTGGGTTATTGTTGGCATTGACATTGTTTTTTAAATGGCCCCACAGAAAATAGCCAAGTGGAGTTAAATCGGGTGAACGAGAAGGCTAACAGATCGGGCCATGAGGTCCTAACCACCAATTCCGGTATGGTATGGTAAAAAGGAAACTAGGAAGCGGGGTTTGCGTTTCCCAGGCACTGCAGCTTTTTGGCTTACTGTACTTTCCAAGTTTCTTAGTTCAGTGCAATAGACCCAATCCTTCTCCTTAGAAGTATCAGGTCACTGACTGTTGCTGCTGCAATTTGATTCCCTAAGTTTTTTCCATATGTTAGGTTAAATCTCCATTGAGCAGTTGCTTCGCATTCAAAGATGATATGGGTGGTCGTTTCCTCCTCCTCATTACATAATCTGCAGATGGGATCATCGTTGTATATACCCATGTTGTGTAGATGTTTTCTCAAATGCCAGTGACCGGTTAGTAGTCCTACCACTACTCTGGGTTTGGCCCTCTCCAATTGCAGCAACCAATCCCGGAGGTGACGATTCAAATAACGTCTCACCTGCAAAGAATTGAGTGCTGGGCATCCATCAAGCTGGAGAATCATTCTTTGTCGTTGTTGCAGAGGAACATCCTCTAATATTGTTGGCAAAACCTCCCTCAAAAGAATTGAGGAACTGAGCACCGTTTAAATTATTTTCGTAGAAATAAAGCCCAATTAATTTATTTCCGAGAATATTTCATCAAACGTTGATACAGTGAACCACCTGATGATAACACGAGTACGAAATTCTTGAAGTTTCCTATGCCCTCTTGCAAGCATTTTAATATGCCATGGTGAACTTGGATTCATCAGTCGATAGGATGTATGGAAGAACGTTTTCTTCACCTCCCAAATCGACATTCGTGCAAGGAACGTTAGATGCCTGTCATAATCAGAGTCCCGAAGTCCCCGGACAAGATGAGAGCGATACGGCTTAAAATTGCATATCCGGAGGACATCTCTAATTTCATTTTGTGAAAAACCTAAAACTTTCCAACATTTCGGAGAGAGGAATTCGGATTTTCGCAAAATACAGTAAAATATTCAGCTCCTCGTCGAAATTACGTTGCCGGTTTCTTAGTGATCTCCGTCTCCTTATATTGCAGCAACACGAATAAACTTGATTCTACAGCTTGATGGATGCCCAGTACTCAATTCTTTGCAGGTGAGACGTTATTTAAATCGTCACTTTCGGGATTGGTGGATAGGACCTCATGGCCCGATCTGTTGGCCTCCTCGGTCACCCGATTTAACTCCACTTGACTATTTTCTGTGAGGCCATTTAAAAAACAATGTCAACACCAACAATAACCCAGCAACCTCAGTTGAAGGACTGCGGCAAAGGATAGAAAATACTTGTCAATCCATTTCCCCTGATTCTATCTTTTTGAGTACCGGTGAAGAGTGGTTACAAAGAGCAAATCTTTGCATCTTTATGTAAGGCAGGCAGACAGAACATGAAATATGATTAATAAATAGCAAATTAAATGAAGGTTTTTTCCCCAAATTTTTCGCCATAATTTTGTCATTTTTTGACCCATTTAAAATATGATCGCACCATTCAGTGTAAAAAAAAATCCTTTAAAATATGGTGTCACGATGTATTGGGTTGTAATGAAAATTTTGAAGTCGAACTGGGCCTGAGGTACCCATATATGTATCATTTTTCTTCAAAAAAGGTAAAGATTTGAAACTTGACTAAAAAATATTAAACACGTGTTTTTGATTTGTTGATGTCATTTGTCCAAGAGAAATTCAACCGGCCCATTTAAAAAGGGCACCCTGTACAATTCTATATGTAAGATGATATTCAGTGATTACATGGTACGGACAAACGAAACAGTGATGGTAAAAAGCCGAAACGAAAACGAGTTTGTGTTTGGATATGCCAGTACGTGGTTTGTGTTGGACGACAAAGTCATATCTGTGGCTTTTTAAATTATCTACCAAGTATTGTTTGGTCTGCTCATAATACACCTTGAGACAGTCTTACACTAAACACAGTAAATTAAATTAGATCTTGTTTTTAGAAATAGTACTTTTATTTTTGTTTAAATTGATTTGCTTTAAGCATACCGCAATTTACACTGATATACCCATTATATAGTTAATAAATAAGTACACATCTCATAATAAATAAATAAATTAAAACAATAAGGAACACATAACAATGAAATAGATAGTTTTACATATAAGTAATTACTTACCATAACAAACACACGAACAACACTAAAGTCTATGTTACAGTGTCACACATCAACATCACATTCTTTCAGAAATGCATGTATCAATTTATTCACGTTTACATTTCCAGTCGAAAGCCAACATTGCCTACTTTACTCAAAATTTCTCAGCGTGTACATCCTGTCGAAAAATTTCTGTCTTGCCTTTTCGTATTCTGGGCACGTCAAAACTTTATGCTTTATGTTTTCCTGTTCGTCGCACGTCTCGCAGTTTGGAGTAGCTCTGCGGCTAATTTTATGCATGTATGCATCGCAAATGCAATGGTTTGATCGAATCCGGGATATCGAAGCAAAAAATCAATTCCAGGTGACTATGATTTTTGATCATATTTCTGGGAATATGGATTTATACAACAAACTCGCAGTTCCCTGGGTTACCACGTGATCCATTCTTGCATAAACTGTTTGGCGAAGAGGCGTTTTTCGTCCATCTTCGGCAGCTTGATATTGTGATATCGGGCTTTTTAGCTTCTTCGGTCAATGGATCCACTACCTCATTACCACGGATGCCACAATGTCCCCGACTCCAGCAAACAACTGACTTTTTCTGCAGAGACTGTAAGCCGTCATTAATGATTTCCGCTTGTAGATAATCACACCTTGCGTTTGGGTGAAATTGCCCGATCTGCTTTATGGAGATCATACTATCCGAGACTAGACAAAACTCATTCCCTTCCAACTTTAACAACGTTTAACGGCAGAAAAATGCATATAGATTATGGTAGCATTATTTATTTTTTGTAGTTCTTAATTGGGTCGTAGTAGGCACAGTACTTTTTTATTTGGCGAAGAAATTCTTTTAAAAGTTGCTCGTAAATTTGTATACAATTTTAATGTTTGAGCAATGTCTGTCCAATAAGTGTTTCAACTTCTCAGAGATGTGGCTGATGTATAAAATTATGCGAAACTTTTCAGTAGTTTCAAGTGTAGTTGGAGTAGTTGTCTATTGTTAGTTTTTTGTGGAATAAGTTTATTAATTAGGGGTAAAGAGTACTCATTCTTTTGCAATACACTCGTGACTTTGGTTTTGTTTACTTCATGATAACGAGAACTGCGGAAGCTGCCAACTTCATAAGGAATATCAAATATAAACATATTAAAAAAATCTCATCTTGACAAACGTATTTTTTAACAATTAAATGTGCATAGAACAACAGGAATTTAGTAATTACCAAAGCTGACAAGGCAGTCATCCTTGTAAAAGCCTATTAAAAGATTAAAAGCATATATACTTGGTCGATACTTCCACATACAATTAGCAAAAAACAGCATAATAGATTTATTACTCATTGTCTTCTTTATCTCGGTCTATAAATGACCGGCGGCATTCCTGTTCGGTTAGTTTCACGATGATTTCCGCAAATGTTATTCCTTTATTGGCCTTAGTCGTGGACTTTACGTTATGCCTGTCGATGGTTCAAGTGACCGTCGACCAGGGAGTCCTGAGAGGACGCGAGTTCGCAACGCACGGCAACCGGACGGTTTACGCCTTTCAAGGGGTCCCGTACGCTAAGCCGCCGTTGGGCGATCACAGGTTCAAGGTATTTTGCCAATTTCCTTTCTTATTATCCTTTCGAAATCTTTAATTGACGAATATACCTCGGTGAGATTCCGAAATAAGCAAATCGACCGGCTCGTTGTACGTTCTCCTGTTATGTAACAAAATATTTATGGGTCTTTCGCAATATCTTATCTACTTGGACGGAATAGTTTCGCCTAAAATGCACGATATTTTGTTGTATTTTTCTCACTACGAAAATCATAATTAACATTTCAAAGATTTAATTGATTTTTTTCTTTCAAATTGGTAGCAGTTTCCGGCCTATTCCGAAATAAACTAGAATTAATGGCTTAGGTTGTGAAGCAGGAAAACACCGGAGGGAATTTTCATTAAGTTTATATTTGCTGTAGGGCCCGCAATTTTCAGGAAGGTTTTCAAATGAAAATTCTTAATCCTATTGTATTTACTCAATTATAAAACTTATTTACACAACGTTTGGATTCTGCCGGATAAACGAGAAAAATATTTTCCAAAGCAAAAGTGTTGAACAACCTAATTTCTTATTATGGTTTAGCTACCTTCAAAGAATGAAAAATACAAATCTGAAAGAACAAACTTCAAAACTGAACCATTAAAGACAAAGAATTAGCTAATGAAATGATTGATGATGATGATATTATTTAAATAATATTTATCTTTTCTAATGATACTGACTAAACTGTGATATCAAGCTAAAATATTTTCAGTCAAAATTTAAAAAAAATTACTTACTGCCTCACTTGCATCTAGGGAAGTTTCTCTCGAGAAAAATCATGTAGAACACTTCACATTATAGATGACTTGATGACGCCCCCAGGCTAGTTATGACGCCCCTCCTGTGGTGGGTAAAAGTTGATGAATTTCTTAAGTTAAATCTTAAGGATAAAATGCTAAGGCTATGCAAACGTTTTAGTCGTAATTGTCCGAGGAAAATCTACAAATGGGATCATCATCGGATATGTCCTCTGTATATGTTTTCTTAGATGACAGTGACCGGAAAATAGTCTTGTTGAGGATTGTTTAGCGCCTTGGAGTTTATCCACTTCTCTTTTTATTTGGATCTATTCTCGTTTTGCAGATCTTCCTCTGGCCAATGTGTTACCCAAAGTTCCTTTGGTCCTGACACCCAAGATATCATCAGGTTATTTGTTGTGTTCTCCCAGGTTTTGAGATTTTGGATGCATTCACGGACTAGTTTTGATGTGATTTTTTACATGTTTGACTGTCTGATCTTATGAGGATTTTATTGTCAGTGTTAAGATTTTCTGGGGCACAAGAATTGAAAGCGTGTATTTCTGCTTGAAAGACAGAAGTGTACTTCCCTAATGAGTTTGGTTGCTCATTTTTTTTGACTTATGCAAAAAACACCCGATCCGGTACTTCCGTTTGTTTTTATATAGATTCGATTCTCCTTAGTTCAATGGTGAAAGGGTTGAAGAAACAAAGGCTCAGGGAGGCAAAAGTAATAAATAAAGTTTACCTTATTTACTCAATTCATTAGATTTCGTGGTCCAATTGATCAAATAACATCTTTCAATTAATTAATCTTTATGTAAGGTATTGGTTGAGATAAAATAGTCAGTGGCCCGAGCGGGAGAGGGTCA
Organism: Cimex lectularius; assembly: GCF_000648675.2. NCBI lineage: Eukaryota > Metazoa > Arthropoda > Insecta > Hemiptera > Cimicidae > Cimex > Cimex lectularius. The sequence continues at coordinate 445,178 of NW_019392743.1, forward strand.
TCTATGGTGACTTCGATCCATTCGGACACCAACTTACTTTTTTTATCTCAACCAGTACCTTTCGTAAAGATTAATTAATTGAAAGATAGTTATTTGAACAATCGAACCACGAAATCTAATGAATTTAATAAGTTAAATGAAGTATATCTTCACTAAAGCTCTCCGTGGCCATTTCATTTGTCGCCGAGAATCGAATAGATTACACGACATTTGAAAAAAGGCAAAAAGGAGGGAAAATTCGAAAGGTGAGTTGAGGTGGGAAGTTGGTGTCCGAGTGGATCGAAGTCACCACAGCGGAAGTGGTAGAGCAGCAGCGTATTTAGCCGAAGGTCGTGGGTTCGAATCTCGTTCGTGACACTGACGTTTTTATCTCAACCAAAATACCTTACCTAAAGCTTATTTACTAATATTTGTTGAGAAGAAAAGCAAGCAATTTTTTGTGATATTTTACCCATTTTATACCATTTCAGATTAGATAAAGCTTTTTAGGTTAGATGGTAGATTATTTTCCAGGGCAATGCCTTTTTCACATACTTCCAGATATTTTTATCCTTTTTATTATACACTACACATATCAATGGAGACTGGATCAATCGCAAACTCGATTCTTGAATAAGAAGTCGTGAAAAATTGATAAACGCTTTAAAGTTTGATTTTTGATTACGATGTGTTACTTTATGAAGAAATACAAATTCCGATCGTTTTGGATTCACCGCAAATACTAGATTATTTAGTCGTTTGTGAAAATTTCCAGGAGCCGGTGATGGCGTCAAGCTGGATCGGTGTGTACGACGCTACCGCTTTTTCGGACGTGTGCATGCAGTACAGCCATCCACACTACAAATCTGCAGAACCGATTGAAGGTTCTGAGGATTGCCTTTATTTGAACGTTTACACACCTGAGGTAATTGCAAATTTCAAATTGATTCTGTTTTCAAATAATATGGTGTATCAAAAAATGCCTGTTTTAACAATATGGAAAATTCAAAGAACGGGAATATATGTTGATTCAATTTAATAATCAATAATCTGTTTGAGGGAACTATCTAAGCTTGTTTATAAAGATTAGACTGGTTTAATAAAAACTTAGTTTGATTAATTTTGTCAGTGAGGATATAGTATCCAACCACCAGTTTTTAATTCTGGAAATGTGTTGTGATTAGTGACCGTTAATCGATAATTATTCAGAAATCGTGAGATGCGGTCTGGTGTGATGTAGGTTTCAGAAAAACATTTTCTTTATCGTGCCAACGTTTTGATCTTTATTGAGATCATCTTCAGGGCCTATGTTTTATAAACATTGAAATACTTTGATTGAATATAAAAAATATATTTTGCATTGTATAAATTCACTTTTCCACATCCTAAATGTATTTGTTAAATGTAAACAATGTTTGTAAATCCCAGGCCCTGAAGATGATCTCAATAAAGATCGAAACATTGGCACGATAAAGAAAATGTTTTTCTGAAACCTACATAACACCAGACCGCATCTCACGATTTCTGAATAATTATTTAATTCTAGAGGTAGATCACCAACGGATAGGAATCAAACCTCTGATCTACATCTAGAATTAATTTTAAAAATAAGATGACTGTTTCTTACCAATTTCACGTCTTATTAAGACATTCTTATTATACTAAAAACATAAAGTCACTGATGTATCTCGTGATATTGTTAAAACTGTAAAGGAAAAAGGTGTAGACCGCATGTACGTATTTTGACTAAGTACGGTGACAGTGAGGTTTAGAAATATCCTTGAGGACAAAGTCTTGACTAAATTTTGTTTGTTTTTGATTAATGTACTATGAGTTCATAGTTCAGAGTTCCGAGCTTTGGCTACGACTTCGGTTAACAGCTAAAACGATCTATTCTAGTAAGAGGATTACCAAGGTCACAAACTTCCCATACACAGAAGTCAAAAATTAATACGTTTTTTATGGAATTGAACGCCATCTACGCCCGCCTCATAGTACTGACTCTTTCAGAATATTAATTGTTTCGGTCCATGACTTACTTCGTTCAAGAGAAGTTTTAGAGCAGTTAAAATGTTGGTCCATCCCGGACATTCAATTCAAAGAGCATGGTAGTAGTGTTCCATCAAATAGCTGAAAGATAGCTAATGACTTTGGATGGAATTATAATGATGTGTTTTATTTTGAGTAAGAAGTTAAGTATTTGTTGAAAAAAAGTCATTTTTGCTATACGCCATATTATTTGCTCGATAATCACAACCAGCCAATCTACAACATTTAAAAATACTAGTTTGTAACTATTCCTAAAACCAGATTTTATCAAATATATCATGTTTGTACATCAATCTTTAGTATTTGATTTAAATAAGAATGGACTTAATTAATATTTTTCATTTAGATCAGTTTAAAAAATCCTTTATGAAATATGAAGGCCAACCGTCAAATGTTCAATCATAGACTGTTTTAAATAGTTTTTATTGAGAAAAATGGTTTTCTTTCCTAGCGAAATAGTATATGGCGGATCTCCGATCGATTTCATGCTCGTGATGATGATTACAGGTTCCCGACGTGCCTGGCGGAAGGTTGAGCACCATCGTAATGCTGCACGGGGGTGCGTTCACGTTCGGCTCAGGCAACTTTGTAGGGGCGGAGTTTTTGCTCGATCACGATGTCATCCTCGTAACTGTCAATTACAGGCTCGGGCCACTGGGTGCATCCCCCGTTAGACCTTTTGACCTGGTTCGAAATACAAACGAATTTGTTTACAGGTTTCCTGAGCACAGAAGACGACGTGGTTCCCGGAAACATGGGCTTGAAAGATCAATTGCTGGCTCTGAAATGGGTCCATAGGAACATACCGTCGTTCGGAGGTGACCCTACTCGTATCACCTTAGCGGGCATGTCAGCAGGGGCAGCCAGCGTCCACTATCACCTCTTGTCACCAAAAAGTCGAGGTGATTATTGTTATTTAAAACCTGAATTGAATAGGAGGATCTTGTCTATAAAAAACATTTTAAAACATCGAGTACTATCAATGTCTGATCAGGTCATTAACATTGTCTATTCATCAATGATCTAAAGGTTATTTCCATCGTGCGATTTCCATGAGCGGCTCTGCTCTCTGTCCTTGGGCGCAGACTGAAAATGCTAAGGAGAAAACAAAAAGAATTGCGGGGAACCTCGGATGTCCCACGACTGACTCCTACACATTGATCAAATGTCTGAGAAAAAGACCTGCAAAAAAGATCGTTTCTCAAGTGAAAGAATTCATGGTATGAATTGTCAAATTTTACAATTATTTTAATATTTTTGCTTATCATTTTGACTTAATTAAACATCCTTGTAAAATATCCACCTTCATGAGTCAGTCATGACAACCACAGCAAAACACCCTCCGCCAAATAAATCCTCGCTAACCGTCCCAAACCATTCCTACAGCGTGCCCATGTCAAACCAACCTATTTGTACCTATTCTAAGAACTACCCCCAACCTGGAAAAAATTATCGCGAAATCCAACAAACCAGTACTCATCATCTCCTCAGTTCAATTAATCTCCTTTCCTTGATGAGAGAAACAGTTGAAAAACACCTACAACGTTTTAACCTGCTTATCCCAAATAATCCCAATACCTTCCTGTACAAATTTGAAGTTGACATTGTAATACAGTATACTGACTACGGTGTTACTGTTCGTTCCATCACCTAACCGTCCTTGAACCGTGGGGATTAAAAAATAAAAATAAAATAAAATAAAATTCATCAACTTCACTTTACAGTGATCAATATTAAAATACTTCGGAAAAAAGGAATTTTTTTGTTTGCGTTTATCTCAAAAACTACGAAGTTTTGAGCTTAATTATTTTGCCAGTCGACTCCGCAGAGTCGTTCTATTAAAAACAAATGCATATACGGCGGAAAAAAATTGAATTTTTTTTATTTGCGTTTATCACAAAAACTATTTGTGGCAAAATAATTAAACACGTAAGTATAATATCCAAATACATATAAAAAATTCTACTTCTTTGGCTATCCAAACCTCTTGGTAACCCAGTTTTCTGATAATTTTCGAGGCAATTAAAACACCAGGGACCCTAAGATATAGTCATGTGACAGTGAGTTTATACTTACCTCGGAGAGTCACTAGATGCTGTGCAGTATATTTATTTTAATATTGCCACGATATTTACCTGTTTTAGTTAATTTATGAACGTCATAAACTGCCATCCTATAAAATGTTGTAATATTAACCGGCTAACATTGTTATTTTTATGAACTAATTAAAACTTTAATTTTCTTGTAAATAGTAAGCGTTTTTATTAATAACTGAGCGAGATGAAAGTTACGTGTATTTTTCATTATGGCTAAACGTTTTAAAAATATATTCAATTTGGAGTATGAGATTGTATTACAGATTTTAATTAAGAAAAAACGGTTCATTTTTTCATTTATTAATTAACGCAAACGTGAATCTCCAACTCCGCTCGGCAGTTTTAGGGCTCAATAATTAGATCTTTTCGTTAAAATGTACTCTTTTAATTATAATATATCAAGTATTATATTCTATAACTGCATAGAATGAAATATTTTTAAGAATATACAATTTCAAAATACGCATGTGAGTCCAATGAGCGTCAAGCTTAAGGATATCTTAAAAAATAACAAAGGGGCAAGTTACATTTGCGGCGGGTATTTTAATATTTAATTTTTGTATTACTACAGATGGAGATTTACCGTTCAAATTTCCCAGTCTGTCTACGGTTTTTTTATATCAAGACATATTTTGTTTTTGAGAATCAAAGCTTTTGTTTATATTCTGTTTAAAGTCAATATTAATAAAAAAATTGAGTTTAGAAAATAAAATTTGAGTTTAAAATTTAATTTGTTTTAAAGGGGCAATAAGTGTTGAGTAAACATTACAAGGGGATGTTTCCCTATTGAGGTGATTCCTTATCTACCTTGTTTTTAGAGTGGAAACACACCCTCTCTACATACATTACTCCCATTAACGCTGACCTTAATGACCAAAGTTACGTATTAAACTTTTGAAGAAGAACTTTGGACATATCTGAAATTCCACTCGGTGAGATAGCAGATCTCAATTACAGACTGATTTTCTCTCGTTGTTCAATTTGCCCCTCTAAAGATGCTTACAATTCATTTCACCTGAACATAAAATCAACATTGATAAAACCGGTAGTGATTTGAGCCTGACTCTGTCTAAATAATAAAGTCGAATTTACAAATTGTCAGCGTTGAGAAGGAGAAACATACCACTTTATATTATTATACAAGATATGTTTAAATTAATAGTTCTAATAATAGTTATAAAACTGACCTTTGTTTTTTTAAGCCTTGGCTCTTCTATCCTTTCACGCCATTTGGTCCGACAGTAGAGCCACAAGTTCCGACTGCATTTATTGATGAGCCTCCCGTCGACATAATTTTGAACCGAAAAGCCAACGACGTGCCTTGGCTAATTAGTTTCGACAAAGATGAAGGGCTCTACCCAGGAGCAGGTAACATAACAATACAAACAATCAATAGTGATTTTTTAAACTTGTAACATGTAAAGTTTCACGGAACAACGTATTTGACCTGGCATGTTGTGACCTAGACTTGGCAAAGAATTGGATTTTTTAAAATCTTTGCTGCCTGTACAGTTCAAATCAGTAGATCGACATTTAGGCAATGATACAGTATCTTTACCTACTTGATAATGTCAGCGACCTTTATTTTAATAGTCTATTCAGTTTTGGTATCTGACTTTACGGCCGTTCGTTTTAGCCGTGGGTTCCATGTGAATTTTATGAATAATTGAATAGTTTTTGAATTAAATAAAAGGGAGATTTTTGGATTATGACTGAAACTATATTTCAAACTTCCTGTTTAGATTCACTAGTTTCGTGGTCCGCTTGACCAAGTAATATCTTACAATTAATTAACCTTTTTAGTTGAGATAAAAAAGTGTGTCACGAGCGGGATTCGAACCCACGATCTTCGGCATGATACACCGCTACTCTACCACTTGAGCTATCGTGAACTCGATCCCCTCGGACACCAACTTCCCATCTCAACCCCACCTATTGAATTTTCCCTCCAGAAAAATGGCAAAAAGGAGGGAAAATACAAAAGGTGGGGTTGAGATGGAAAGTTGGTGTCCGAGTGGATCGAGGTCACGATAGCTCAAGTGGTAGAGCAGCGGCGTATCTAGCCGAAGATCGTGGGTTCGAATCCCGCTCGTGCCACTGACTTTTTATGCCAACTAAAAACCTTAATTAATTGTTCCTATTTAGAGTTGTTCATTTAACCAGATTTCTAGGGGCTTGAAGGGCGCAGGTGGTAGAAAAAGAATCAACATTGTCGGGAAGATTGGTATAAGTAATAGTTAAGAACTGCTATGCAGTGCAAGTTCAGCTAAATCTTGTAGAGTAATTAGCATATTTCCTTGAGGGAACACTGGATCTAATAGGATAAATAGGAAAGAAATGGCTTGTCTTTACAATATCGGTTTAGGAAAGTGAACCGGTATGAACTCCATAGCTTAAATAACAAGCCATCATAATGGATTAAAGGATCTATCCAGAAAAATTTATGTAGATAAGTCATTGAAGTCTATATCAGACAGGGTTGTAATATCTATTCTGTCTAGCATTGTCTATGCTGCTCAGCTAAGATTAAAATAATCAAGGACTAACTCATGACTACAATCGTAAGTGTTGGCCATAATGGCCAAGTGGTGGTGATGGACAGTCGACGATTGGTTATACCGTCATGAAAGCCAATGTCCGTAAAGGACACCGCGTTTATAATTTAAAGTCATCGCGGGCTTCGCTGACGATACTACTGATGCATTTACATTGTTTGAACTTTTTGAACGAAAACTAAAACTTCACCAAGAACACATAACGAAAGCCGCTGTTGAACTAGCTAAAGATTGGCGTACTGATCGTATACTGAGAAAACTTGAAGCGCTTTTAGCTGTCGCTGATGAAAACAGCTCATTGATTATTACAGGTAATGGAGATGTCATCCATCCAGAAAATGATTTAACCGCTATTGGTTGCCTATGCACAAGCAGCTGCGCGTACCCTGTTAAAAAAAATACAAAAATGAGCGCACGAGATATTACAGAGAAAGCGTTAAATATAGCCAGTGATATTTCTATTTATACCAACCATAATTTTAACTTTGAAGAACTCTCTTCAAAGTCTTAAGGATTTTAATATGTCTGAAATGACGCCTCGTGAAATTGTCAGTGAATTGGACAATCATATTATTGGTCAAGCCAAAGCAAAACGTTCTGTCGCTATTGCGATACATAATCGTATCAGACATATTTACGAATACGTGCCGTTTAGTCAAGTAGAGCGATGATGTATTTATTTTTCTTGCATCGATGGACCCGATAAAATGATCAAGTTTTGATCAGTTCACTCGCAGACATCTTTTATTACTATATTTTTATAACTATTCTCCTAATATAAAAGAGTTATAATGGATGAATTCCCAATACATTTAACCCAAAAGAGACATCATGTAGAGAAGAACAACCTAGTTAATTAAAAAAAAAAAAAAAAAAAGGCACAGGAGGCTTCTAGAGTAACTGCCACGTTCAATCATATTGGATGGCGTTCCTACTCGCTCTCTATATGGCTCCAATGGATGAGACACTTCAATTTTATCCTACTTACAATAATCAAAGCAGTTTACTTCTTCTATAGTAAGGTATGCTCATATCGCTTTAACGGTTGAGTTTTAAGTTTTTGATACACTCCTTTCTTTTCCTTAGGTTCCTTCCTCTGACACTAGAGGTTTTGAGAATCTGATAGTTATCTTCTCGTTCTATGCAACTGCTTTTTGCCAACTGACCTTTTATTTTTGTGGTCCTGCATAAGTCGTCATGTCAGTCAGCTATGTACTCCTACAAGTCCTTCTTAATTCCTGTATGCCGTTTCTGATGATGGTTGTTACGGGATTGATGTTTTAATAATTTTCTTATATTTTCTTATTCCTATTATGGATAGGGAAACTGTATTGACGGTACTTGACGACACCAAACCGTTCTTTAATGTCCAAAATCATTCGTAGAGCTTCATTGATTTTGAAGGGTTCCTTACCTTTCAATACCATGGACATCAAACATTTATCAGCACATGAAACGCATACATGTTTCAGCCCAAAAGTGTTTTTACAGCATATAGTCTATTCTTACTGCCCCAGTGGACTAGTTGTTAGACAGTACTTGCCGAGCAATCGAATCTGTTCCAATCCTGGCAGTCTTCCGAATTTTATTTGAGTTAAGTTTGGAAAAAGCGTGTGTGGTGATTAGTGACCGTTAATCGATATTTATTTAGAAATCGTGAGATGCGGTCTGGTGTGAAGTAGGTTTCATGAATCCTTCCACCACAAAAACATAAAGGTCGAACCATTACCAACACATCTTTTCCCTTCGTCGGCTCCTTTCACCTCAAAGAAGCCGACGCCTTATGTCTTTTCTATACCGACATCCTTCCCCACCCCTTCAAAATCCAACGTATATAAACACAAAATACCAAAATCTCACTGGCACTCTCGACACGACTCGCAAGAATGACACAATTACACAGAAGACAAACACTTTGAGTGAGTAGAAATACTTCGATTGAATATATAAAATATATTTTGCATTATATAAATTCACTTTTTCACATCCAAAATGTAATTGTAATATGTAAACAATGTTGGTAAATCCCAGACCCTGAAGATGATCCCAATAAAGATCGAAACATTGGCACGATAAAGAAAATGTTTTTCTGAAACCTCCATCACACCAGACCGCATCTCACGATTTCTAAATAGATTTGGAAAAAGCATTGTAAAATATTTTTGACCCCTAGTCCTTGACAGACAATGGATTGTTGAACGTTAAGCTCTCATGCCTGTCAAGAATTACTTTAGTGTACCTATGAATTATTTATTATCTGTTTAAAAAAACTGAAATTGTTGAACATTAATTAAAAATAGGTTTACAATGTTTCCATAATATAATTATAAATTTTAAAATGTAAATAGTGTTTTTTTTCTTCATATTCTCACTAATTTTTTATTGTTACTTTACGTAAAACAATTTTGTCCTTTGTTTCAAAAAATACAGTTAAGGACAAAATATTGATAAATTTTGTGTATTGTTATTTTAATAGATATCATGGGGGACGAGGAAGCGATTAAAGAACTCCATAACCGTTGGGACGAAGTTTTGCCCAGCCTCCTCGACTTTAATTACACGGTATCGAAAAGCAAACTTTCCCTAGTTAGCCAGAAAATTAAAGAGCATTATTTCGGCGCCGAGGCAATAAAAGGGAACTGGAAACATTTTGTGAGGGTGGGTTTTTGAAATGGACCAGCTTTTGAATGTAAATTAAATCGGGCTTGCTTTTTAGATGATCAGCGATAGGATGTACCTCGGCGGAATCGACAAATCTGCCAAAATGCACGCCCAGTTTTACACGTCGCCTGTGTACGTTTATCGGTTCAACTACATCGGAAAGGGCCACATCGCGAACATATTTATGAATTCTTCGATATACGAAGGTGAGTTTATTTTGTAATTTTTCCATCTTTATAAATTCGAAGAAAATAACAACAAATTAGAAGAAAATAACAACTACAAACGGATCAATTCGACATATTTAAAGTAGATCAACTCGGCCGGGAAGGAGCGATAAATCATTTAGAAATGACGACCGGCACGTAATTTGAGAAATGCGCTTAGATCCGACAGGATATTATTGTTTGAGGAGAAATTGCCGGTAGAGGCGAAATTGTGAGGGTCGATTATCTTTCAAGCCGAGAAAAATCAATATTTTTACTCAAAAAACACTAAAACTCGGCTAAAACATTACGAAGATAATGTTAAATAGATTCCATCGAGGTTTTATCCATAAAACTTGCAATATATCGCGAATATGGAGAACGAATACAAAATGTTTGTTACATTTGAATCGCCTTGTCTTATGGGTACCAAATGACTTTTACGAAATATGAATTTATATGTATTTTATATGTTATATTTATTATAAATAAAATATAATATTATTTTATATTATATTTTATAATTATTTAGAGATCGTCAGATGCGGTCTGGTGTGATGTAGGTTTCAGAAAAACATTTTATCGTGCTACGTTTCGAACTTTATTGAGATCATCTTCAGGCCCTAACGACAAACCATTACCCCCTCTTTTCCACTGTCGATCCCTTTCACCTCAATGAAGACGACTCCTCGTAAAAAAATGAATTTCTATTCATAATTCCTTCTCACCTCCTTGAAAATCAAACTTTACAAACTCAACACGACATACAACAGTCACACATCTACTCAGAAAACAGACTTGGGTGAGTACAAATACTTTGATTAAACCTAAAATTTCTATATTCTGTACATCATTGTGTAAGTTCATGTTCATATGTTATATGTATTTGTATAATTTAGAAAATGTTTATAATTCCCAGGTCCTGAAGATGATTTCAATAAATATTGAAACATTGGCACGATAAAGAAAATGTTTTTCTCAACCTACACACACCAGACCGCATCTCACGATCTCTAAATAATCATTCACTAACGGTCACTAAATACTACATATTATATTTTATTAATTAATCTTTATGTAAGGTATTGGTTGAGATAAAAAAGTCAGCTTCACGAGCGGGATTCGAACCCACGACCTTCGGCTAAATACGCTGCTCTACCACTTCAGCTATGGTGACTTCGATCAGAGTTGGGCAAATTCTAATCTCAAATTTGATTAACGTTTAACGATTACTTTAATCATCAGCAGCTCGATTAACGATTAACCGCTAATCGTTAATCATATTTGAGATTAATTAAATTAATCGTTAATAGTGATCAAAAAAATTAATCGATTACGCCCAACTCTGTCAATCAAATGAATAATATTTAGTCGTGCATTGTATGACGAATAAAGTATTATTTATTATTATTATATTATTATTATTATTAATTTTTAAGGGCGTTTTAACGGCTAAGGTCATTTCACGCCCTAACATCCAAACCTTCTATGTTAGGTTAGTTATATCTCTTCTGAGTGCTATAAAGCTCTGACTCCAAACATTCACTCGTAATCTTATTTATCCTATTGCCATCCAAGCTTTAATTTTTCTTTTTAAAATTCTTAATTCGGAAGGCCAAATGCATACAAAATTCCCATTTTAAATTGCATAAAATTTAATAAAATTATAAAATTTATTTCTGTTTCTTTTTTTAATTAGAATTGTGAATTTTGTTCCATAATTTAAAAATTCCCCGTAGGCTTGTATGGCTAATAATAACAATAATAATGGAGTCAGACTAGCAACAGTCTCAGCATGAGTATTGGCTCATCCTTATCCTTTTATTCTTCCGTTCAAATATGATACATAAACTAATTCTACATAACAATAATAAGAAACAAAACACAATAACATTTCTTTATCTTTATCTTCTTTTTTTTTTGTTTTGGAGGGAGCTATTTTTCTTATTTAAATTGCGATTTTGGGCATTGCAGTTTATTCCCCCGCAATTTGTATTTTCTTCCATTTCATTTTTCCGCTCCGGCAGCCTCAAAAACCTCTGAAAAAAGAAATCTTGCACGCACAACTTTTATTCAAACATTAGCAGGCATTCAATGGTATAACAATTTGGGAAAAGGCCTAAATCTCATTATAAATTCCAATAAATTTGAGAAAGCTGAAAAGTGCTCTTCGAAAGAAACACTGGGGACCCAGTAACTCCTGTAAATCACTCGAAAGGTTGAGCCTTTGCCTATTATTATTATTATTATTATTATTATTATTATTATTATTATTAAAACACCAAACTATTAATGGTTTATCTAGAAAAACGATTTATATTTAATCATGATTAACCATAGAGATCGTAAATGTTTAACGATCTAGCCTTTACGTGGCGAATGTTGTACTGTTTTGCTGTCAAAGATAATATGAGTCCAAACGCGGTGCTATTAATCAATAAATTAATCGTTTAATCGGAGTAATTATTAATTTAATTATTAATAGAAAGTTTGAATAATTATTAATCGGATTAATCATTAATCGAAAGTTCGATTAACGATTAACTTTTTAATCGTGCATAGTTTGACAATTAATTAATCAATCGTTAATTGTGATTTAGAAAATTAATCGATTACGCCCAACTCTGACTTCCATCCACTCGGACACTAACTTCCCATCTCAACCCACCTTTCGTATTTTCCCTCCTTTTTGACATTTTTCAAATGTTGTGTCAACCAATACCTTACGTAAAAATTAATTAATTGAAAGATAGTTATTTGAACAATCGACCTTCACTAAAGCTCTCCGTGGCCATTTCATTTGTCGCCCAGAATCGAATATATTACACGACATTTGAAAAATGGCAAAAAGGAGGGAAAATTCCAAAGGTGAGTTGAGGTGGCGAGTTGGTGTCCGAAGGGATCGAAGTCACCACAGCGGAAGTGGTAGAGCAGCGGCGTATTTAGACGAAGGTCGTGGGTTCGAATCCCGTTCGTGACACTGACTTTTTTATCTCAATTAAATAATAATAATTTAATTAATAGAAAAAAAGTTAATTGGTCAATCGGACCACGAACTCTAATGGATTATATTTTATTATTATACCGGGTGTCCGAAAGATAGCGCGATTTTTTTTTTTGGGTAATAGAACAGGTATTATTAGCAACAGCTTCCAACGTATACTTATGTCAAAGGGAGAAGCGTTGAAGAGAGTGCAATGACCATCAGTTTTCTATTCCCACCGTCACCTAAGCCATGATCGTTGATCTCATGTATGTTTTTCAACAATTGATACAGTAAGTCTACTACAATCAGGAATGGCTACGGATATTCTTATACCGTTTGAAAACTTACAACATATGAACCTTTCTTGAAGTTCGACCATCTTTCGGATTAAACATGAGGGCATACCTAATTATTCAAAAAGCCACACTTTGCCAATTCAAATTTGAGTATTAGTTAAGGTTTTTAACTGAATATTATTTCAGATGATAGTAGTAGTGTTTGTCTCTTGAAAGGCAACCTTTCCTCAGAAAAACTAACAAAAAATCGTAACTCGTCAGGGACTGAAGATATGTTAGGGACTATATTGGTCCCTGGGCATTTGAGCAACAGAGGCAACGGGAGAGCTTATATATTGGTCAAAAGAGAAGCCAATATGAATTCTCTAGTCCCTGAACCGTATTGTTTAGCACCTTGCCGCATAAAAAGGATAGATTCAAAAATGGATCCTTAATGAGTTCAAAATCTGGTGAACAATACCTCAGACAAAACTTACAATGGGATTTATAGAATTCCGTTTGAACTCCAAAGTCGCCACCACATTTACCCCTATCTCCTAGTCAGTTGAATTACAAAAAATTATCAATTTTTATTTGGAGATCGTGAGGTGCGGTCTGGTGTGACGTAGGTTTTAGAAAAACATTTTCTTTATCATGCAACGTTTCGATCTTTATTGAGATCATCTTCAGGGTTCAAAGGGTTTGTTTTCCGTGTAAATGTGTCATTCTTGTGAGTCGTGTTGGACTTCAAGACCTGTTCAACACGACTCACAAGAATGACACATCTACACGGAAAACACTTCTCACGACCTCCAAATAATCATTCGCTAACGGTCACTAAATACCCAACATTGTTCAATTTGTTTAAAAACCCGGTCATAAATTAATAATAATTTGAAAAAAAAAAACAATTTGGTTTACCTACTGAAGCCATATTCTTTATGTATTTGTCAGGACAATGCGCAAAAAATGTAATAAATTTTCTAGAAAATATTTTAAAACAATTATCAATATTTTCTAAATCAGATTCTTTCTCTTTTGCCTTTACACTTTTCATTTCTTTTCCTGTTACCTTTCAGCCTGTGGCAACATTAGGCCTAATTAATCAACCTATTCGCTTTTTCGCTGTGAGGTTCAAGTGTTTTTGTGAGCTGTTTTTTTTTTAATGTTGTCGCTGACAATAAAATCCCGTTGCCCTTACTTTTTCTTTACCTGTGACGCTAATGGTATCGTTAAATCTCACAAGCGGAATGTAGGGACCGTTCTGGGCTTTAAAATATTCTCCTGCCCTTCCGAATGAGTTATTTGGGGTCCAAGGGTGTTCAAATCGTCGGTCCGATTTGCATTTCTCCAACTGTTGACTAAATTGTAAACTTAGTTTTACGTTTTGTTGTTGTTTTACGTGGAGTTTTGTTTTATTTAGTGATACTGTTTTACATATTTTAGCACTTTCAGTTTGCAAATAAGCAAAAAATGTCAATCTGGTGCCCTTGGTCTTTCTAAAATGAAAAACCAAACTAAATGCGCTCATTTCTTTTTTAAAGTTACTGATGTAGTAGTAGTATAAAATTACTATTGACTCAATCATACACGCAGTGCAAATCACTTAAGTATAAGTACTAGAAGCTGGGCGACAACCACCTCATAATCTGCAATTTTTGTTTATAATGGATTTTTTACGAGGTTTCGAAACAGCAGAGATCACTTAACCCTCGGGGTGCCGGTGTTTTAAAAAACAAAAAACAACTGTAAGTACGTCGGGATAGAATGCAGGGCCACTGGATTCTAACCACGGAGCTTTACCTTACAGTGATGAGCGCTGTGTTAATGCCTAAACCGTTGCGGCCATCGACGACCCGATTTTTGGCTATTGGTTTCCATTATAGTGGAAAAGGGTGTGACCACCCAGTTTGGCCACATTAAATTGTTAGACGCAAAACAATCGTTTTTGTATTACCACTTTTAAGCGGAAATAAGAAGGTGAACCCTGTTAAATCGTCGACAGCAATAAATATGTAGTAATTCATTACTCGAGGGTATAGGCCAGCTAAATCGACTGAACACAATGGGTACACAACAATAATTAATAAAATTAGACACACAATCCTAGAAATGGAGATAGACTACATGATCCCGGAAACATTCTTTGGAACACTCTATGAAGTAAATTCCTTTTTTGGTTGATAGTCTTTTCTTTGATTAGGTTGATTCGGACAAATAAATAGCTGCTTCAAAATTAGAAGGAAATCAGATACATATGGCATACAGATGTATTCAAAACAAATTTAGGAACCGGATCACATTTTCTGTACAATCGTTAGGAAATTACACCTCGATCTTCCACGCTGAAATACATGCTCTCAACGCTCGTGCGTTAGAAAACCTTAAATGAGACTGACAAAAAAAATCTTCATAAGATAGCCAAGGAGCCATAAAAGCACTAGCACATTAAAATAATCACATGACACACAAAAATCAGTGAATGCCTCGAAAATCTCCTGGGGAAACACCTGTCGATATCTCGAGTACCAGGGCACAAATGAATTTTGGGTAATGAAAAGGTAGTCATACTGACCAGAGGAGGATTTGCAAAACCGTATAGATGCCCTGTACCTACGCCTGGTAGAATCTTCTACCACAGAATGGATAAAAACGTCAGAAGGAGAAGTAGATGAATTCGAGGTGCAGACACAGTAACCTTTTGGAAACAACCCTCAGGAAAATAACCTCACTGCTTCAGTTAGGAAGGGATAAGCTCAGAGAATTGACAGGACTATGAACTATGGCATCTGAGATGCTATATAACATGGATATTCAATGATGACGTCATATAACTGGTATATTCAATGAATACCCAGTTTGTAGGTTATGCAATGAGGAAGAAGAAACAGCCAATCATATTATCTTCTAATGAAAAGCAACTGGCCAATGGAAACATAGCCTCGGTTACAGGAGAAAAAGACCCAAGAGAAAGGAAATGCTTCAATGACTTTCTCCTTCTTAAGAGAAGGATCGAGTTAATGGAACTAAACTTGGAAAGTAGGAAATTACAACAAACCTGAAAGATGCAGCCCTTGGGAATATAAAAACCCCACGTTCTAGATGTCCACCATCATCATTTGAAAAGCCAAAACAGCGGAGACAGGCGGACTAATGTGATCGGAAATGACCAACCGTGAGGTGTTTTACCTCGCAGACTGACAATTTAATAAAAATTGCCTGTGTTGCAACTAAAAATGAAGTAAACCTAGTGATCGTCGTGTTGTAGCAGTAGGACAACATGCAAGGGACAGAAAGTACCATTTTTTGGCTTATATTCATTCTGGGATTGTGTTGATAAACTGAGTTTGTTTAAACTTTGGATTGTTTTTACAGGTGCTGGACACGGAGACGATCTGGGCTACACGTTGAAACTTTACTTGATTCCCGGATTCATGGATGCGGAACACCAACACATGATCCCATTTATGACTAACATTTGGGCGAGCTTCGCCGACGCGTAAGGACCACGACCGTTTAAGTTGACTCGATTTAAGTTTGCGATCTTTCAGGAAGCCGACGCCGTGGGACTGGCCCGACGTGAAGACCAGTCTGCCAAATCTGGTCGTGCTGAACATCAACGGCAGCCTCCCGGAGAAGAACGATCTCGCCACTTTTGACGATCTGGGCGACGAACTGTTTTGGGCGACTCTCGGGATGCTCGAAAACCAAGTCCACCGGCACACAGAACTGTAGAAACTTCGAAAATATAAACCTTACATAAAAACGTACGTTATGTAGAAATCAATATGAACCCATATATCAATTCAACATTAACACTTTTTAAATATGGAGTTACTAGATTTCAACACAATTTCAATTTTTTGTTTCAAAACTAAAAATCCTAAATATTTATCAAATGTAGCCATACAGTCATGCTCCAAGAATTATTGATTATATATGCAAAATACGCTGTGCCTGGTAATAAATTATCAGTAACGATAAAATACATCAACATAAATTGATACAGCCCCAACGACGAAAATTATTTTTAATAAAAAATGTTTTTGTAAG
The DNA here is from genome assembly GCF_000648675.2 of Cimex lectularius. Taxonomy (NCBI): domain Eukaryota; kingdom Metazoa; phylum Arthropoda; class Insecta; order Hemiptera; family Cimicidae; genus Cimex; species Cimex lectularius. The sequence goes on from NW_019392743.1 coordinate 462,038, forward strand.
GCCTGGAAGAAATAAGTCAAATATGATAAACGTCCGCCTTTGTTTGATCAAAACCCTTTCCAAAGTACAATTTCTTTATTATTACGCTTAACTGGATAAAATAATTTGCTCAAAATTGGCAGATATTTCGAACAATTGGGCCCTTGTTTACTCATACTTTAAAATTTGTTTACATTAGTCGGGGTTCTTCGTTATAAAATAGACTAGATAATAGTTGTCAGACAGTAACATACGTTCTATATGTTCCACGTGAATGATAATAATATTCTAAATTCTATGGCAGTTTTGAGGACTTAAGACTGAGCAATTGCGCCTCAATTTAGGTAATTTCATATCAACAGTTACTTCACCCGTGAGACCTCTGATTGAGGTCTGCCAGGCGATGAACTTATAATTTGGACATTTCCCAGTTTCGATGTTTTGGTCTGTCAGACGCATTTTACCATCTTCATATATTGGACTCTAATGAAGACAAACTTTTACCAGAAGATCTTGCTTTTTGCTTATAAGACCAATTTGAAAGAAAACAATCAGACCCTTCGTCGAGTTTTTAAGGAATATATCTTTTTCAATTTAATTTTGAAGTATTATTAATAGTTTACAAAGATAAAAAACTTGAATTCCTATTTAATCACGGTTTCAAGCATAATGACATTAAGAGTTGACTTTTCAGAAAACGAGATCAAACACCCATCAGTTCTATCAGAATATCATCTCACCAATAGTAAATACTAAATGATTAATTAATTATTTAATATTTAATTATTTAACTAAATTAAATTCTCAATATGGTCTTTGGTAAATTTTGAAATATAATGGCGTTGTTTTTTTGTCGTTTTTAACGGATTAAGCCTGTGTTATTTCGTTTAGTAAGTGAAAACAAAAAACTCCTAAAAATTCAATTAAATGTTAAAAATGCTCACTCCTTTTGAGAATGCAAGCCAGAGTAGGTAGCATTTTGAACGTTTAATTTAAATTTTAGAAGCTTTTTGTGTTTTCTTATATACAATTTTGTACCGAAGAGTCTGTTTTGTTTACTTTGTATTACTTTCATTAGTAGACGTTTTCAAATGGAAATGGTTAAGTTTTTAATTACAAAGAATTCACTAGTTTTCGTGGTCCGCTGACCAATTAATATCTTTCATTTAAGGTTTTTATCACAACTAAAAACCTTAATTAATTGAAAGATTACAAAGAATAACTTGTGACTTTAGAGAAATTCAGTACATATGTTTACTATCACCAGGAGCAAACTTTGTGCAAGCTGTATCTGTCATTATGTACAAAATCAAGAAAATCTCGTGTAAATCTAAGACAAAAACTATGAAAACGCATGAAAGTTTATCTTGTAAATAATTTTGTATTTTGTTGGCTTAACGTTAAATAAAAACACGAATCTCGTAGGATTTTCAATGCTCATTCCATTGCTTCCATTAATGTAACAAATTTGATTGACGTTTTATGAGATATGGGAGTCTTTATGGAATAAGCTGTCAACGTTTGAAGTAAGTAAAAAGTGAACTATTTCAAATACCTTTGCGAACTACTATCTAGACTTTTGTGAAACGTTCAAATTAAAAATAACAAAATATTGGGATAAGTTGATGGGTAGGGAATAAATTGTCTATTCCACAATGGCCGTTTATTTCGTCAGACGAGTATAGGTCTAATGCAGACCATCTTCAGTGACTTTTTTAAAAATAAAGTCACTGAAGGTGGTATTTATTAGATCGAAACGCGTCTGACGAAATAAACGACTATTGTGGAATAGACTATTTATTTCCTACCAATCAACCTATTATGAAGTTCCACAAAATTAAGATGGACACTATCAAAAAATTAAAATATTGGGAGATTTTTCCGTGTGGTCTGCAAGGTGGATAACCTGAAATTTAAACGTTTCCAATCATTTTGGACTGCCTAGCATTGCTGTTTTCGTGAGAGGTCTCTCATAACTATTTTTTTTTTATTATTTAAAAAAAGTAAATGTATTTTTTCTCCAAAAAAGTCTTTCTTGTGATAAAGAGACCAATCTGACCACAAGAAAAAACTTTATTATATGATCGATTAAAAAAAAAAGAAATTATAAATAAAAACCAAAAAAGGAATAAATCAAAAAAACGTTTTTGAATGGGGCTGTTTACAAATGTGGGTGCTATTTTAATTGCAGCTAGCACAAAGTATGAAAAAGTTCTGTTAGTACATATTGTGTATGGAGTCAATGAATAATGTATGCCGTTTTTACGATTATTAACGTTCATATAATCTGATTTGTTTAGTACATTTATTGAATATTTACAACTACAAATATTTTTTAAGTAAATATGTTCATATATGTTGAATTTGTCATTTGAGTCTCTTGCAGGAGAAGATACCCAGTGGCAACACTACTTCACACTGAATTCTTTTTCAATCTTCACTAATCGAGAAGGTCTCGGGGCCACATTAGCTTCAATCGTCTTGGGGGTGATAGTTGTGTGTGTTCAGTGATTGATGAAATTTTTTATAGTGCGTTTTGACGAGTTCGTGTACAAACAGGATGTGAAGATCATTATGAATGATGATGATTTGAAAAATGGTAAAAAGGAGGGAAAATTCGAATGATTGTAGGTTGAGAGGGGGAGTTGGTGTCCAAGTGGATCTAAGTAACCATAGCTCAAGTGGTACAGCATTGGCGTATTGAGCCGAAGGTTCGCGGGTTCGTATCCCGCTCGTGACACTAACTTTTTCAGTAGAAATGATGAATAGCGGAGTGAGTGTTTTGATCATTCTTTTTAAAAACATAGTTTCTACTCACAGTAAGTGGAACTTTGCGCCGCTCCGAAATTTGGGCTGAATCGGCGGGTTCACTTTTACAATTCATGTAGAGAGACGTGGTTGTAGAACTCCTTCAACCTGATGATGAGCTATAAGCTCGAAATCCGGATCGTTGAAAACAACTTATTGTGAGTAGGAACTATCTTTTTAAAAAGATCTAACTTTTTTATTTCATATAAAACCTTACATAAAAAGATTAATTAATTGAAAGAAGTAATTTCGTCAATCAGACCACTTAATATAATGGATTATAATTAAAAGCAGTTTCACTTCACTAACAGCTTGCCGTGGCCACTTCATAAGTAGCAGAGAATCGAATCCTGATTACACGGCATTTGAAAAATGGCATAATGAGGTAAAATTCGAAAGGTTGTAGGTTCAGATGGGAAGTTGGTGTCCGAGTGGATCGAAGTCACGATAGCTCAAGTGGTTAGAGCAGCGGCGTATTGAGCCGAAGGTCGTGGGTTCGAATCCCGCTCGTGACACTAACTTTTTCATTTCAACCAAAACCTTACATAAAAAGTTTAATTAAATGAAAGATGTTATTTGGTCAATCAGACCACTAAATATAAGGGATTATTAATAATGTAATTTGAAACTTAAAAAGGAGCATTTAAAATTTGTCGGAGAATTTTAGATTGAACTGATAGGAGACGTTGGGATTTGGAATCCTTGGTTGAGCCCCACACTTCACAACCGTACGCCCAGAGATGTCGAGTCATTGGCTTGTAAGTTAAACGTTTGTTTTCAATGTATAATTTCGATCGTGGGCCAAGTAGTCTTTTTAATAATTTATGACGTAGGTTTGTTTGCTGTCTTGTCAGTCTTGTGTGGGGATTCCAAGTCGGTCGTTTATCCATGAAAAGTCCAAGATAACGCACAAAGTCAGTGGTAGGCAATGGGATTCCAATTTATACTCACTGCAGGACAGATAGTAAAATTTATCTGAACGCTTTTCATTAGGTTTATCTTTAGCCTCCACTTTATGAACCATACTGTTAATTTATTCAGGTGTTGTTGTAAGTGGTGAGGGTTAATTGAGGGGGTCCGAATTACGTGTAAGAATCGCTGTAACATCAGCGAATGTATGTGTTGAAATGTTAACATGTGTTGGAATATCTGCAGTATATATTGAAAATAGAGATGGGCCAAGTATGCTTCGTATAATATGAATGGCTAGTTTTCATTCATAATGACGCCGTGGATTAGGGCGAGAATTAAAAGAGATCCTTCCGCTTTTATATCGGGTTGTCCGGAAAATAATGCAGGATTTTGGTATTAAACAAAAAAAAAGAAACTAGTTACTTTAAAGCAATGTTCTTTAATCAAAATAATTTCCCATACTCTCAATACATTTCTCCCAACGTGTTGGTAACTTATTAATTCCGTCTGAGTAGAATTCAGAATTTTTAGAATTGATAAAGTCAATAAATGCATTTTCCAGTTCCGTTTGATTTTTGAATATTATGTGTTGTAAGTAGTGGTCCAGGTGTCTAAAAAAATGGTAGTCAGTAGGCGAGAGGTCCGGAGAGTAGGGTGGGTGAGGCAAAGTTTCATAGCCAAGCTCCAATAATTTTTGTGACGTTACACGTGACACATGTGGTCGAGCGTTGTCATGCAACAAAATGGGCCCTTTCCGATTGACCAAAGAGGGCTTCATTACTGCCAATTTCTGATGCATGGTATTAATTTGGTTACAGTATGATTCAGCATTGATGGTTTCGCCAGGATTTAAGAAGCTGTAGTGTATTAAACCAAATGAAGCCCACCATACCGTAACCATTACCTTTTTTTGATGAGTTGGGGGCTTTGGAAAATGTATTGGAGCTTCTCCTTTGTCGAGCCACTGTCCAGAACGTCTAGTGTTATCGTAGAGAATCCACTTTTCGTCACATGTAACAATTCTGGCCAGAAATGGGTCATTTTTGTTTCGACAAAGAAGTGATGCACAAACATCAAAGCGCTGATTTTTTTGGCGATCGTTTAATGAGTGTGGAACCCAATTTTCGAGTTTTTTCACTTTTCCAATCGCCTTGAGGTGGTCAGCGACGGTCGTTTTACTGACTTTGAGTTGCTCTGCAAGTTCTCGAACAGTTGTTTTGGGGTTTTCTTCCACCACTGATCGCAGAACATCATCATTAAGAGAGGAAGGCCTTCCACGACCTTCTTCATCTTCAAGGCTGAAATCTCCCTCCCGAAATTTTTTAAACCACCTTTGCACAGTGCACTCATTAACACAACCCTCGCCCCAGACTTGGTTAATGTTTCTAGCCGTTTGGGCTCCGCTTCGGCCGAGTTTAAACTCGTAAAAGAAAATCGTACGAAATTCTCGCTTTGACATTATAAGGATGACTGAATTATTTCCAAGTAGCGGAATGCTACAGAGGTAAACAAACAATATCATTTGGAAGAGGATTAATAAGTGTTGACATTCATACAAATGAGTAATCCTGTAAACGTAAACAGAATATTTTATATAGATTTTTTTTAATGAAAACTTAAAATCCTGCATTATTTTCCGGACAACCCAATACATCCCGGCCGGCCCGCCCTCGAGATCATGGATGGAAATTGATTCGGCTTCTGTTTTCCTTTCAAAGGGAGAAACATTTTTTGGTTTAGGTTCGCAATCAATATACGCAGAAAAAGGAGGTCGGAGTTGAATTTGGCCGAGTTTCCCTGAGCGAGGGCGGAGGTGTGGTAAATCGTCGGGGGTGGAAGTGGGGCGGAAAAGAGTGGGAAGGCGGTGGCAGCGGCGGGTGGGGGCGGCTGCCTGGATAGTGTGGCCTAGCCTCTCCGTCGGGAACGCTTCCCTCTTCGCTCTCCTCGCTCGCCTCAACATTTCTCTCTGCCCCCTTTTTTTTTGGGTTCCGGGCTCGGAAAAAGGTGTGGCCCCGCCACCGAATCACCCATGGACCCACCAGCGACCAGCTTTTAAATTCACAACCAAACGTCAGTTAAGGTAGGCGTTTGAGACCTTTATTTAAACTATTCCTACATCTTTTTGTCTTTTTAGGATGAAATACCAGGTATTTAAACGATATAAATCGTATACAAATAAATGTTTTTTCTTTTTTAAATACCCCCTTTCAAATTCTTAATAATTACAATCCAGGTAAGGTCATTAAAAGTCGGTTAATTGCTTATAAACTATATAGTTTCTGTAGGTTGGTCGTTTTGGATCATTTTGGTCTGTCTATCATTGCCATTTTTATGAACAAAATAATTCATGTTCATCCCAACGCACCCATCAAGATGTTCGAATAAAATCCTATACGAAAATCCTAGACCATGTTTATCAACAAAAGTGTAAATTAAAACGTATACAACGAAAATGATATGTTTTTTATATTGTACGATCTTCTTTAATATTTAAATAAAGCAATAGTACAAACACGTCAACATTTAAAAACATATTTCAACAAGTTTTACAGTTTGTAATAACATAATACCCATAAAATAATGGTTTGTGTTTATTTATAATTAAATATGCCGTATATCCAAAGAGCAATAACAAGAAATATTTTAAATATGGTGATTCTTTATTACATTAATTTTTAAGCTAATGAAACATCTATGGCTATTTTGACACAAGAATCGTAAGTTTATATTGAATCTCTGTTCGAACCCCTTCGAAATTGATATTTACTTAATTACTGTTTTATATTCAAATATATACATGTATTAAGATATATATATTTAGTAGTAATATTATTATTAGAAGCGTATTAATTATATTTTTTATCCAAGGTCTTGCTTGAGATGAAAAAGTTAGTGTCACGAGCGGGATTTGAACCCACTACCTCCCGCTTAAAAAAATATGGCAAAAAGAGGGAAAATTCAAAAGGTTGTAGGTTGTGATGAGGAGTTGGTGTCCGAGTGGATCTAAGTAACGGATAGCTCAAGTGTTTAGAACAGCGGCGTATTGAGCCGAAGGTCGTGGGTTCGAATCCCGCTCGTGATACTAGTTTTTTCATCTCAACCAAGCCCTTAGATAGAAAATAGAATTAATTAAAATATAAGCATATATACAAAATTAAAATTTTAATATATAAAATATTATTTTACGTACATACAAATAATTTTAGCGTAAACAATTTAATAACTTCTAATCAGTAATAGAAAATATGGAAGTAATTTTTATTTATAAAAATTTCAATACATCCGTGTTAAACGTCCTAGTGATTATAGATGTTTTCTAAATAATACTTGAACATGCGTTTTGCAAAGAATTTTATATATTTTATCGTCGTTTTTCTCTTTTTCATTAGATTCAAAGTTTGAGGTAGAAATCAGGCTTCTAATTTTCAGGACTGAAGCTGATTTTGTTTTAACTGTCACAGGGCGGTTGAGAGCACTTGGATTTGCCTTAAATGGGTCAAGCGGGCGGTGCGGAAGCGTACGTTTACTGCCCCATCCATGTTTGATGGGGGCGGTTATGCTTAGCTTTGTGAAAAAGGAAAAGTTTCAAACCGTATCGCAGTCCGACGGAATGTATTAAATCGCGGGCGAAGAGGAATCTAATCCATATTAATTGAATTGGTTCCATTAAATTTAAATGTTTTTTTTTTTCTCGCGTAAGCCAAAAAGCCCTTAAGGGTGTTGGATTTAAGGCGTAAGTGACAAAGTTTCCCTCCCTGAACCCGTAAATCTTTGTAAATTATTGATTTCATTAACTCGCCTCGGAATGTGCTCGAACAATGATGAATGGAGCGGTTACGACGAGTCAGACTCTTTACAACAAAAACTTGTCAAATTCATTTCTTTAAGCTGCTTTTGTCAAGTTTACAACGGTCGCAATTGAATTGGTCACTTCTTTGACAAGGTTCGTTGTTCACTAAGCCCGTTAAGTAATATAAACAAAAGTAATTAGAAAAAATTACACTTGTAATTAATTTTGTAATTATTACTCATGATTTATGTTGATAATCGCTTCAAAACAGAAACATTTCGTCCTTTTATTTTCTTAAACATAACACTAATTGTTTCACATGGAAAAAAGTTATTTAGTTTAAATTTTTTTTCGAGCATTTATAAACCTCTAGCATGTCAAAGCTCATTAATCGGCCTACTGACAGGCAAAATATTTAAACTTTGATTGACCAATTGCAAGTTATGACTCAGACGCCTTAATCGCCAATGTATTAAGCAAAAATATCTAAAATCATTTTGCATAATTAGTTCTAAACGCATGACACTTTGTATTTAAGAGCGAAACAATAAATTTAAGGGTATAATACTTTGTTAATCAAATTTTGGATGTTACTTTTACTAGCTAGTTTTTGTTCATAATGTTACCGTTGCATTGTATTGTAACTTTTGTTGTTGTAGTATAATTTGAAACATGGCAGTAGATGCTGATGGTAAAAAAAAATAAAAAAAAAATTAATTATTAATTATGAATTTCATTATTACACGTACTGGATAGGGAGACAGATTGGATTTATTATAAAAAAGGGATAATATGTACCCATTATATTTTCTGAAATGACCCATATATAACTGAAACCAAAACCAAGGGAAAATATAACAAAAAGATTTATCACAAAATTGGATAAATGGAGTTCTGTGCTCATTAACATGAACCATAAAATTATTAAGAGATAAATAATAATACAAAATTTCTAGATGTGGCATGTATGTTTCACGTTCCTCAGGTACTTATGAAAGTTTTCTTCTTTGTACCACAGCAATGATCAACATCTAGAATTAACAACTGCCGGTCAATAACTACATCCTTATTAAATATAAAATTATTATAAAACTTAAAAATTTATTGTCTATAAAATATTACAATTAGACATTTACAAAAATGTCTTTTCTATACCGACATCCTTCCCCACCCCTTCAAAATCCAACGTGTATAAGCACAAAATAGCAAAATCTCACTGGCAATCTCGGCACACGCAAGGATGGCACAATTACACAGAAGACAAACACTTTGAGTGAGTAGATATACCTTGTTTAAATATAAAATATATTTTGCATTGTATAAATTCACTTTTCCACATCCTAAATGTATTTGTTAAATGTAAACATTGTTTGTAAATCCCAGGCCCTGAAGATGATCTCAATAAAGATCGAAACGTTGGCACGATGAAGAAAATGTTTTTCTGAAACCTACATCACACCGGACCGCATTTCACGATTTCTAAATAAATTACAATTAGGCTTATCTGATTTATTAAGTATCCATTCTTTTTTGTGCCAACAGCCCGTGAAGAATACACTTCAAATAGAAATTTTATGAAATGTAGTTATTTTAAAAACGTGTTTAATTAATTCTTACTTTACAATGTGTTCCAACGTATGATTGATTATAATCAAAATAATTAAAAATTTTAAAGTTTAGTGATGATTATCAATATAATCATTATTCTTTCTCTTGCGAGCCCTGGGTAGTCCTTTTCTCTTTAGCCAGCGGGAGGAGTATACTGGTATTATATCAAAGTTAATAACATTAATATTTAACTTATGTGTAACATTAATGTTTTAATTTTTTATTGTAGGCTACACTTTTTTACTATCTTCGATGTGTCATTAAAGTTTTGAAAGCCTGTTGAAGAGTATATATACTGCAAAAGCTCGACAAAGGATCTAAGTTTTCTTTCAGATTGACATAAACTCTGATCGTTTTTTAATATATAAAGTTATTTCATTCTTCTTATTAACATTTATTGAAATAGGTTTGTACAATTTTTTTTATATAATGTTATGGGTAAAAGGAATAAAATTGAAAAATGTTGTTCACAGTCCAGCAATATAGATTGTTTAAAGTACTCCATATTTCTTAATTTTTGGCCATACACTCTTGTTTTTTTGATCGTCTTATTAACTTGCAGATTAATAGTTTTAATTCAAACAATAAAAAATGAATCAGACCATAACGAGATAAAATATCTATGTTTTCAATACCCAGAACTTTTCTTTCCGTATTTTATTAGACCAACTCCTGCGACCGAGCCGCGGACCTATAAAATCACGGATAGCCTGCAAAACACATAATGCAGATCTCGATGTGGCAAACCACGCATGAACCGTGGATGAGCCAAACAAAAACGGCTATAATTCGCTGAGGACGGTCGACAAAATCTAACGCATGCCGAAAAATGACCGCTTATATTTTACTGTCGTTGTTTCCGCCGTAGGATAAATAATCGACGTGCTATTACTTGTATAAAACCAAATGTTTTGGATGAAATATTTTGAAATACCGGCGGTGGAGGTAGGCGTTCAAAGTATACAGTGATGGATGACACATCTGTCGTGCGGGTTTAGTATCGAGGTAGAAGCAAACCCTTCCTTTCGTAATTACTTTATTTATAACATTAATAAATATTCCAACCGTTAATAGGTAAAATGAAATACACCTTAACAATAAATTAATTTTTCATGATTAAATAACGAATTATGTCCAAATCTATATGTTTAACAGAATGAGGAATTTCCAAGTGGAACATCATTCATACATAAGGCCACATAACAATATATAAAAAATGCCATATATGAATGATTACAGATTTATATAAGCTCAGATATGCACATTTATGTCATACATACAAAACAGCTTTTGTAATTTACAATAAATTACCAGCAGACTTCGAGAATCGCGCAGAATCTTAAAGCGCGTCTTATCCGACTAGCCACTGACGTTCAGTTCCAGAGGCTATGAACAGCTTTCAGTACCAAACACAATCAGTCTCCTATTCACACTCTGATTCATTTTTAAATACATTCTTTTTATTTACACATCATTCACTCGGTTATTATGGTGAAGTATTTGATATTCCTCCATCGAACCATCTTCCATATAACTAACCTTACTTGAGGGTCGATGGGGCCTAAGGACAGGATTTTTAACCCCTGGTTAAACTACAAATTCACGTTTTATACTTTTTTGTAAATTAAAAATTGTTTATACCTTATACAAATGTTTTCACACCCAGAAACGTATCAGTTGTGTGCATTTGTCCTAAAGTTTCAATTTTTAAATATAAATTTACAAACAAAGTTTTTTTAAAAATTATTTTGTCAAGTTTTTGCTGCTTCCCCTATACAATTTGTTTTGAGGCACGTTTTCGTTTAGCAATCTTCAACTACTCTAAATAATAACAATAAATTAAAGGTTTCATTATTAAATTATAAATTTAGTCCATATGTCTATTTTAAAACAGAATGAGAAGTTTCCAAGTGAAACATAATTTTTTACATAAGACAACATACAGTACATAAAAATGATATGCCTGATTAGGATTTATATAAGCTCAGATCTGCACATGAATGTGCATACGTACACATGATCACAGCTTTTGTAATTTACAATAAATTACCGGCAGACCTCGGGAATCACTCACTGAGGATGAAGGCAGTTCAAGGTAAGACCTCGGTTCGATCCTCCAGCCGCCGATGTTGAGCTCATCTTAACCCCCAAGATCATTTTTCCTTCAAATACTCACTCACTCCTAAATACATTCTCTCTTATTTATATGGCATTCAATAGGTGGAAGTATTTTGGGCATTTTATTAGACCGAACCGTCGACCTATAAAATCCCGGACATTCTGGAAAGCACATAGTGCAGATCTCAACGTGGCAAACCGCCTATGACCCAGGAGGAGCCCGACAAAAACGGCTAGAATTCACTGACAATCCAACACACGCCGAAAAATTACCGCATGTATTTTCCTTCCGATGTTTTCTCCGCATGATAAATAATCGACGTGCTGTTACTTGTATAAATCTAAATGTTGTATTTTGGATGAAATATTTTCAAACAGCGGCGTGCAGAGGGTACAGTAATGGATGGCACATCTGTCGTGCGGGTTTAGTATCGAGGTATAAGCCAATCCTTCCTTTCTATTAATTATTAGTCTAGGAATTATTTTATTTATAACAATCATAAATTTTCAAAACTTAAGAAGATAAAATTAAATACCCTTAACAATAAATTATTTTTTCATTAATAAACAATGAATTTAGTCCAAATCTCTATATTAAAACAGAATGAGAAGTATCCAAGTGGAACATTATTCATATGGAAGATAAAAATATATAAAAATGCCCCTGTTTCCAACAAAAATCGGAAAACTCGATTTCGTGCTCTAGTACAATTCTCATGTCGGAGCCAAGGAATTGTAACCTTCAATTTTTTTGAGCAAGCAAAAAATATCTCCTTGCTAAAAAGTAAATGTCCGTCTGTCTTCCTCGCATGGCTTATCTTTAATCGGGTGTGGATGGCCCTTCTTTTACGAGTCAGTTCGACAGTGCTCTTGATATGTGAGACCTTCGCTGGCTGTCGGGTCCACCAACGGTAACACCTCTTTTAATTGTGTTTGTTATAGCATTTTAGCGTCAGAGTGCCGAATCGTGGTGTTAAGTCCGGATGTTGGGATGTCCCTAACTCTCCTCGTCTGACTTTTCATTATCCTCCAGACCTGTGTCCCGAACCGAGAATAACCATTGTTTTTCATGTTATATATACAAAAATAATACGTAAATAAGAAATAATATTAAAACTTAAAATAACCTAAAGTCACGCAAGTTTTTCTCAGAATAAAATAGCTAGTTTGTTTGGGAGTTGTTAACAGGCAAGAAAACAACACCGTAACACGAAACGTAGTAAAAACAAAGCTCGCGTTTAAAATCATGCTTTTTATTTAGGAAATCGTTTAATTTGTTCAAAGAAAACAAGAATTACTTGAGATAAGCGTAAAAGTCCTGCGAAACAAAGTGGAGTTCTTGTTTTACAAAACAGGTTAATAAATAAAACGATAACGTTCATAAAAAAAGTTGAGCCAAAGGCATTTTATCGGCCAGATTTTGTCGTTTTAGCTGAATATTTAAAGCAGCAATGATTGCGAATGATTAACATTATTAATATTAGAAAATTGTATTCATTATTAATCCACCAACTAAGAAGCAAACCGTTTTGTTAGAAATTGAGTAAAATATATCAAACGTCGCATCTCAAAACAACAAAGATCTAATTTATCAAAATCAACTTTTTATGAAGTTTAATTTAGGGAAATGCAACACGAACTCCTTGAGATAAGGGTGAATTTATGTCTCCCACATAAAATGAAAAATGATTACAATTATTTTTATCATACTTCACTTTTTTCCTCAATTCTGATTACTGTTTATAATGCATACAACGTGAAAATTTTCACCGTATATATATTTTTAACTTAGGCGAAAATTTGCTCGGAACAAAAATATTTAAAATATTCTTTAATGCGGTCTATAGTCCATAGAGTTGACCGATGTGAATAGAAAAAACACAACAATTAAAAAAATATTATTTAAAAATTAAATTATGTTTTTTTAAAGTAAAAGAGCGGTTTAAAGAGAAATGTAAAAAAAGCGCAAATTTACGCATCCAGGTTTAAAAAATAGCTTGATTTGTCTTATTGTATTTTTTTTTTCATAGAACAATTTTTATTTTTTTTACAAAGCATAGAGTGTGAAATTTATTACTATACATATATTTTTACGTGAGCAAACATATTAAGTACCGAAGTGATGTTTATTGGATAACATAAAAAAGAAATAGTAGTGTTTTATAAAAAAATGTCAAACTTAATAAATGTGATATCAGCGTATTTTAAGGGTAATTAGTGATAGTGTGGAATATAATCTATAGAGGTTGATCGCTATTAATATTAAAAAATATTGTAAATTTTTTCTTGCAATCTACAATACATTCAAAAGGGAAACACTTAAATCATTTTAAAAAGCAACACCATGTCTAGAAATTATTAAAACAAAATTAGGCTCTTTTATTCATAAAATATTTTGATTTAGCCGACTGCAACACTAACTCATTGAGATAAACGCAAATCTAAGACTCTTATTTAAAAATGACAAATATTACAATTATTTTTATCATATTTTATTTTCTCACTTAATTTTTGAGAAGTTTTAGAATGTGTAACGCTAGGAAATTATTGCTACACATGTATTTTAAGTGTAGGCAAATATTTGTACGATAAGGAATGATGTGGGTTTACAGAACAACATGGCCAATAAAACGATTGTTTGTCTAAAACGGTTCAACATAGTCAATTTGATGTCAGTTAATACAATATAAATGCAATACAATTAAACGTAATAAATATAATAAGAATTATATAACAGTTATGATTATACAAAACAATCTTTTACTAATTCTTAATAGAGAAGATAATTTTTGTAAACAACTTAGACAGAAAACAAACAAAGCTTAAAAAACAACATTTAAATTTACATAATTACAACATAATAAATTTATGGCTTCCACTAAAAAAATGTTTACCGTCATTGTTTATTATTCTTCACTTTCACCCTAGTTTCCGTTCAGTTTTATAAGGAAGGATAAGATAAACATTTGCACGAGTCTTACATAAAACAAAGAGGGCTATTGTGTACATAAAACATTTTAATCTAATAAATAATAAATTTAATATCAGTTACGTACAACAAAAATAAAGAAAAAGCACACACAAGACTCTAACCGTAAACAAAACAGTAAAATATAATCAAAATAACATGATAATAATTTATGTTGGATAGGACGTTCCTTCCTTGTGAGTGTTCTGGAACGAATTGGATTACCCCTGCTGGTTTATGAGCTTATGAAAGGAAATTTTTGAATTGGTTCGTTACATGGCTCAATGAAAAGCTCACGTTTTAACGGTAACAGATTAATAAACGCGACATCCTTGTCATTGAAAATTATCGGCATACGCATAATTGAATAATTAATTAGTAAAAGCGGCGCTAAATGAATAATATTTGTTAATTAACGATAACTTATTTTTTGATAATTATTTAGAAGTGGAGAATTTTTAACATGGCGGTAAATTATTATGCAATGTCCTATTCAGGCTGCGATTTACAACACGTTTTCTCCCTCCCGCTCTCTTAGTTAATTGATTTTGCAAAACTTGCTTATACATTTAGGCTCACATTCATAAATCTTTGCGCTGTGTTTGAGTACATTGAATTATTAAACCTGGAGCGTTGATCAATGAATTCGTTCCTAATTGAATAAAACAATGTAGACTGAGTTATCGCTGTATTTTGTTCTTAACTCTTTTTTATAAAGTACCTCTTTTACTTAGAAAGTGGGTTTAAGAAAGACAATTTAATTCATTCACACGTAAATACTTTTTGAAGAAGGACGCCCGGGGGAAGTTGGTCGATAAAGAAGAGAGGCTCCAGCCTCTTAACTAAAGCGGAAATACCGAGTTGGCCATCTTGAATCGGCCCTCCTAACGGGATTACTTCCGTCATAACCCAAAGCGTTGAATTGAACATTTTAATTTTTTCCCAGATAACCAATGTTCGAATTGCGAGGGTGCATCGATTGAATTTCTAAGTGTGGACCCCCTCTCGGATAAAAACACGTTTCATCTGTCTCTTTTTCTAGATATAAATTGTGACACAATAGTGTCATTCGTACCGCTATTATTGCGTTTCTTTTTCTTTCTCTAAGGGTTATAATCCGTTTGCTAAAAAGATTTCTCATTTAGGACATTTATTTCTGCCTAATAAACACGGATTAAGAAAAAAGGAGGTTTATAAAGAAATACAAACTGTAAATCAAGACTGTTTAAATACAAGATGGTATATTTTGTAGATAAAATATTAAAATTCAATGTAGATCTTAAACATAAAGATATTCTAATGGAACTACATAAACAAAGTACAAATAATTTAAAGACTATTTAAGTAAAACAGTTGAATAAAAAGTTTTGTTTTAAATTTAAATTTACTTGTTATTTATGATGGTATGAATCACACAGAACGGTAGAACACATGCTTTGAGGAGCCAGTCATTGCTGACATTCAATGTGTATAATTAGGTGTCAAGGAAGTCTCGAGGCCACCGTCGGTTGAGGAGAGTATGGTTACCCAGGAATCTAGAAGGGATAAGTTCCGCCTGGTAGTGGATCTCAGCGTATTACGACGCCAAGGGAGGACAGAAATATTGTCATTGCTGCAGGAACCTTTCCATAGTTTGTGGGCAGTTCGCCTAATATTGTATTGAGACGACCTGGAGCCACAGCCCGCCAACTCAGGAGAATATGGTGCTGGGTTCCCGATTACTCATCGTCAACAAGACAAGAGGATCTTTAACGTCCGCACCTAGCCTATACGGCCTTATCGGACGTTTTGATTCTCAAGATGAGAGCTGACGCACCTCTGCATACGACGGAAAAGTGTTACCGCCGCAGCATTGGTGTAGTGGTGTCCCGCCCCTA
This sequence comes from Cimex lectularius, assembly GCF_000648675.2. Taxonomy (NCBI): domain Eukaryota; kingdom Metazoa; phylum Arthropoda; class Insecta; order Hemiptera; family Cimicidae; genus Cimex; species Cimex lectularius. The sequence goes on from NW_019392743.1 coordinate 478,098, forward strand.
AGGGTCAGTAGCCACGCTCTCCGCTTGTCCACTCCGAATGGTCGGGCCCGCATTGTGCGCCAGGTCATACGCCGCACGCGAGGGGCTAACGGGCCGAAATACATCAGCCCCCCCCTCGCGTACTCCCTAGATAGAGAAGACGACTCTATCTCTCTGAGTGTAGAGGCTTCTCCAGCGTAGAAACTTCCGGGAACGCCCCGACAACGGTTCCGGATTATAGTGGGATTGCTACCCACCCCCTAGATGAGCACTGTCTACGGTAAAAAGGTCTCTTATCTAGCTCAGCCTACACCTGCTGCACGTAATCGAGGGACGCCATAGGTCTAGCCTAGGTGGTCCGATCCGTCGCTTCCCCGAGGGTACCACGCCGGTCATACGCACAACAATGCAAAGCATACTCGAGTCAAAGACCGCCGATATCACTACCCTTTTCCAATCGCTTACTTACGCATTCGAGGGACTGTAGCATGATCATGACGTCCTCAACGCTTACATGCTGTCGTCCGGTCGCAACGTCTCCCGTGAGGAACGGGGGGGAATACATTGGCCATACGCACGCTTCACGAAAGGTCCCGGATAGAAGACAGCCTCTGTCTAAGTTCCCGCCTGGGGCGTCACCACAAGCCACCACGAGTCCATCCCAATGTGACTCTGGGCTGGTTTTTGAAACGTTGAGTCACCCCATGGTACAGATGGCCATACAACCCTCCCCCATCTTTGTAGACAGGATCTGGTGCACTGGCCCTCGTGTGACTCTGCTAAGGCACCCGCCGCCCCTGCCGACCCTGAGGCCGACATAAGACAGCTTGTGCTTTAGAGAGGTTGTCACGCCCTCTGGGCTGCACCGTTATTTTGTGCCCGGATACCCCCCTTGTAACCAAGGGTTAGGAGGGGTCACAGGATAGAATGAAGGAATTCGGATTGAGAAACAGGGCCGTGGAAGAGAACACGAGGTGAGCCGTTTCGGGGTCTCGAGTCTCAACCACATTATACCACCCGTTGTCGCCGTGGTTCCACATAGAAGAATATGGTGCTGCGAGCGCCTACAAGAGAACACCAATTGTACTGTTGTTATGTTTCCTAATGAGTCGTGTTTCTGTCTGTGTACTGTTAGCAGGCGCCGAAGAGTCTACCGAGAACAATGCGGATGGATGCAATGCTATTGTTCCCTTCAGTGCAGTTGTAAGGCGGACTGGACTCCATATTGTTGGAGGAAACCTCACAGTCCGTTTTGTCGAAAAAATTATCGAGGGATCCCCCTCAAACCGGGGATCTCATTGGCAGAGATGGATGATGCCAAACCTCATAGAGGCAGAGTTGTTAATCAATGTTTAGCAAACCTGGCAATTTTCCATCTGCCCTTTTCCCTATTATCTCCAGACCTCAATACCATTGAGCATATGTGGGATGCATAGCGGAGAAGGCTAGATCACTATCCGCAGCCAGTTGATCGGCAACAACTCAAAATAGCGTTGCAACATCTATGGAGTTAAATTCCTTATGGAATTAGTGACAACCATTTTAACAGTATACCTAACAGGTGCACAGAGGTTTCTAACAGATGACATTATACACGGTTTTAATTGGTTAAAAAATTTATTGTGTCGAATAAACAAAATTATGGAATTAAAACCTTTTATTTTGTGTGGTGATTAGTGACCGTTAATCGATAATTATTCATAAATCGTGAGATGCGGTATGGTGTGATTGTAGGTTTCAGAAAAACATTTTCTTTATCGTGCCAACGTTTCGATCTTTATTGAGATCATTTTCAGAACTCAATAAAGATCGAAACGTTGGAACGATAAAGAAAATGTTTTTCTGAAACCTACATCACACCAGACCGCAACTCACGATTTATGAATAACTTTTATTTTGTTATTTTAATAGTAACACCCATATCTAAATTTTGTTCAGTAATAATATCTGAGCTGTCAGTTAGTGTACTTTATCTCGGCCAATACCTTACATAAAAGATTAATAAATTTTAATGTAATTTATAATAAAAATGCTTGGGAAAGTAAATACTACAAAATTGGCAATATCCCTATTCATTTTTGAGCAGTTCATATTAGCATTTTAATGTTTTATTGTTGTTTAATAAGTATTTACGAACATGTAATAAGCAATAAGAAAACATATTTATTTCCGTATTTCCGTACAGTATTTCCGTTTCTACAGAATCTCTCCTTTATTTATTTAATACCAAAGAATAGACTTTTATTGATGACGGTTACTATTTCGTTTAATGTTCAAATAAAAAGGGAAAAAGCATTAATTTATCTTACAGAACTTTCAACATCAATATAAAAGCAGAATAAAGGGATATAAATAACAATGCGATTTGTTTCTAATTGGGTTTTATCTGGGCTTAATACGCTTAACCGTTGATTTGAGCTTTCGTTCCAAGAAAGATGGGACAAAAGGATTCGTTTTCAGGTTTTGCGAGACGAAGAAAACAAGTATCTCGATTTTTAAAGCCTTATTTACTTTCCTACGTGTTGCATTGCGTAACAAAAATAATTGTGAAAAACGTTTTTGGTTAAACATCTGTTTGTTCCGATACGGTAAAAGATACGGCGAGCTTTTCCGCGACCCCGGTAGCTAAAATTCCGCTTGAAACTGGGTCGCGAATAATGCCGGCCAGTGGAGGAGATGGCATTGTTGGTGCTAAGTACCACGTGGATTGAGATGGATAGTTGTTATTATGGATGGTCCCGCTCATCTGTAACACAAATCATACCCTTCGCTGAAGCCACCACTTGTTACAGATCTCTCAATTCAATTTCATCCCTCTTTAATACATAAATCTTGTCGGCATCCGTCCACCCAGACTAGTTGTGTTCCTTCCGATCCCGTTAATACTTGCAAACACAAGTGCAAATAAAATACTTTAAGTAGCACCGTGTGTTAAAATTTTCGTTGAATATTGGTACATTAAGCTACCTTTGGGTGGATATGATAGATTTTATTGAATACTATTTGAAAGTAAATTATACATATTTGCTATCCAGGAGAAGAAAGAAGACAAATAGAAATTTACTGCTGGTAATTGAATTAATAAATTTATATGTTTATTGATACATTAATCTGACAAAAATTAACAAACCACAACCACTGAAATTAAGATTTTGGTTGAGATAAAAAAATCAGTGTCACGAGCGGGATTCGAACCCACGACTTTGGCTACTACGCCGCTGCTCTTCCACGTGAGCTTCACTAAATTCAAAAGGTGGGGTTGAGATGGGAAGTTGGTGTCCGAGTGGATCGAAATCCCGATAGCTCAAGTGGTGGAGCAGTTGCGTATCTAGCCGAAGATCGTGGGTTCGAATCCCGCTCGTGACATTGACTTTTTATCTCAACCAAAACCATAATAAAAAATTAATTAATTGAAATTACTGAGGCTATTGAAGGGCTCCGAGGCTTCGAAAATGATGTGTCAGCATGTATCGGGTCGTATTTGAAATTTTAAAGTTGAACTGGGCCGGAGGTTCCATGTATAATTTTTCTCCGAAAAAAGGTAAAACTTTGAAACTAGACTGAAAAATATTAAACACGTATTTTTTGTTTGATAGCGTCATTGGTTGTGACACTGACTTTTTTTCTCAACCAAAACCTTAATTAAAGATTAATTAATTCAAACAGTTAGGCTATACCTCCATGGCAGACTGACGTGGAATCCCCCCAAAAGACTTAAGAAACAAGTTAATTTACTTGGAACAACTTGACCGTCAACACAAAACTAACCTTTTATAAGACTTTACTGCGACCACTTTGGACATACGGATTGAACGGGGGGGGGTCTGTCAGACCATCCAACATCCAGCGCATCAATCATTGCAATGAAAAGTCCTTAGACAGATCGTCAAAACTTACTTTATATTTACAGATGGATTAAAAAATAAACGAAGAAGTCGGATGCGCTTGGTACGATGCTCAAATTAAGAAAGGCGAAAAATACAAATTGCCTAAACTTGCAACAGTGTTTACAAGCGAACTAACTGCTATTGAAGAAGCGCTTAAATATTCTTTAACAATTGGGGATATAAATAATATTACAATTATATCTGACAGCCAAAGTGCTACGGCGACGGTAAGATCAGGTTGTCCAAAACATCAAATAATCATATAATATTACGTATTTTAAAATTGATAAAGGAATGCAAGGAACGAAATAATTTCAAGATTTTATAGACGCCTGCTCATTGTGGTATAATAGAGAAAGAAAAAGTGCACAAATTACCAAAGGAGGCGATGTGAAATGGTAAAAATATAAACTTGAGAACTCCATATACAGACTTAAACGAGGTCACACAAAAAAAAAAAAAAAAAAAGTTGAGTACTTTATGACAGTCAATGTGTCCAGATTTTTATATTTGTATCGAATTTCGTGTTTATGTTAATTCATTGGAATGAATGTAATTTATTAGTGTGTGTGGTGATTAGTGACCGTTAATCGATATTTATTTAGAAATCGTGATATGCGGTCTGGTGTGATGTAGGTTTCAGAAAAACATTTTGGCCGAACCATTACCAACACATTTTTTCCCTTCGTCGGCTCTTTTCACCTCAAAGAAGCCGACGCCTTATACAAAAATGTCTTTTCTATACCGACATCCTTCCCCACCCCTTCAAAATCCAACGTATATAAACACAAAATACCAAAATCTCACTGGCACTCTCGACACGACACGCAAGAATGGCACAATTACACAGAAGACAAACATTTTGAGTGAGTAGAAATACTTTGATTGAATATATAAAAAATATATTTTGCATTGTATAAATTCACTTTTCCACATCCAAAATGTAATTGTTATATGTAAACAATGTTTGTAAATCCAAGGCCCTGAAGATGATCTCAATAAAGATCGAAACGTTGGCACGATAAAGAAAATGTTTTTCTGAAACCTACATCACACCAGATCGCATCTCACGATTTCTAAATAAAAGTAATTCATTAGAGTGAAAGTAAAGGGTTGTTTGAATCCGCCCCGAGGAATATGGAGTATCTTGAAGGTGACGAAACATATTGGTGATTAAATATATATTTTTATATACACGTTGTATTTTTTCTTCTCTCTCTCTTCTCTAAAACTTTGTATATATATATATATATATATATATATATTTATTTATTTATTTGTTTAATTATTGTATGTTTTATATTTATTCTCTAGTTGACCACTTAAGAATATGGACTTAGTTTTCATATAAAGGCACCGAGTTAGCAAAAATCGAGATGCTCAAACGGCTGCAAGTTAAAAAAAAACGCTAGAAAGGCCAGGAAAATAAGTGGTAACACGCAAAGGGCCGGTGATGACCTCAGCTGTTTGTCGGCCACTCAGATTCCCACCTAATATATTATTGCTGCAGAGCCACTTTTTATTGACACTTTTGATGTAATTCAAGAAGAAATGGTGTGCCAATTTCTTAACAACAATAATTATAGAAAGAATTTGAAATATTTTTTGAACTTCCATAACTGTCAAAAAACGAAAACAGTTTAGTCCTTATCGGTACGCTCATAACAGACAGAATTTAATTCTTTCAGACAAAGAGATAGACCGGTTTTAAAGGCTTCGTTCACACAGGCAATACAATTAAACTTTGAAATAACACACATTGTTACAAGATCTTCCGCAGTAGTGGGATACCAAGGGCGTCTCTTTTGAATAAGTGTAGGTCGGGAAAATTTGTTGCACAAGGCAACTTGGCAACTTTATAGGATGGTTACTTTAATCATTTAATGGTCCCAATTCAGAAAAAGTCCTTGCTTTTCACGAGGCCGTTAATAATTCATTATCTAGAGCTATTTTCTATTTGTAAAATAAGCGAGCTAAAGCCACTATTATTTACTTTCTCCAAACCTTAAAGCCTTAACTCAATTGAAGTATTATTACGATATTAAGCGATTGACCTAAATTGCTATGATTCGATTTTTGTTTAATATAATTTAAAGATTACTTATAAATTAATTATTGGCTAATATTATTACTTAGCCTTAATACTATTACTTTACACTTAATAGTTAAGACACTCGATAGAGTAGATGCCCCCCCCCTCGAGAACGAACCGGAAATAAGAAATCACCTATATTTGATTAAGAATAGGTCATGCGCGGTTGACACACGAGCCCTACTCCTTGGTCCAAAGCCCATGCAGGTGCCCTTATGCAGAGAAAGGTTGATCGATGTATCTCAAATTAACAGCAGCTTCCCATGAGTTGTCTCCTGTCCAGGGAGCGTGTAGGCATGACGCCAAATTTAAGAACATTTCTCGGGCACAGCTCTGTCCGCATTTTGGAGGACGTGGTTTTTTTGTAATTGTATATAGATCTGTTTTATGGTTATGTGCCTTCTTGTGCATTTATTAGTATGAATAGTGAGGGACTGATAGTAAAGTATAGCATCCCATCGACCCTCCAGTAGTGTCTCGGCTTAGGATAGATGGGGGAATATTTATAAAAGTACCCCATCGACCATAATTTAGATTAGATTATTAATATTGTGTATATGTCGATGGAGGAATATCGCGTGCTCCACCGGCTAATCAGAATGAGTGCAATGTACATAGGTGTGAATGTATTTGCTTGCGCGACTGTATAGAAGTTAGTATTAGACTAGGTTATATTTTTCATGTCGTGTGGGCTCAAATGATCTAGTTGTCGAAAGCTTCCGTTGAGCCTTACCCTACTGGCTGGGATGTCCTGGTTTAAGGAGGATACCAGCGACCCAGCCGCATAACGGGTTATTGAACTCCCCCGAGTTACTGTAGGTCAGCACTTCGGGGAGTAATTATTCCACGAGGAGAAAATTCAACAATTGAAACAGTAGTCGTAATTAGATTCTTTTGTTTTAACAAGAGTGAAGCAATTAAAGAAGTTTTAAAATCTTATTAATTTGTCCATAACAAAAGCAACTACTTTGCCCTTTTTATATTTAACCTGCTTACATATTAAAAATAATTTATGTTAATTTATATATGTTGTACATCTTAAACGTTTGACTAACTTTTTTGCATCGTCTTAAGGAAAATAATAAATACAATTTGACTCTGTTAATGATTATTAATTTTTGAATCACAGTGAATTTTCTTCAAGATGTTAATATGCGAACAACCAAATAAGGCGAAATCCGAATCGTCGTACACTATAAAAGAGCATATAGCAGGCTGTTGTTTCATTATAATATATAGCAGTGACTTCTTCCTCGATGCCAATACGGAGCAAATTGAGGAAGAGCCAGTTGCATCGGTGGGCGGAGGTAACAGCCTCCAATAGCTAGGAGAACAATCATCGAATATCTCCTGGAAATTGCGTCAGGCTTAATCAAACGTAACCCATGAAATCTTCCGTCCGTAACAATTCAAAGAACGTTCTACCGTTTGCTTATCAATGAAAGAAAAGCGGAAAAGATGTAAGTCTTAAATGTATGAGTAATTTACATGATAAGGCAACACAGAATTTTAAACTCACGAACTAAGCGATAAATAAATTTAGAAGTTAATAAATGTAAGAAAAATCTATTATGGTAAAACTATTCTATTTTTATTTACCTAACCAGGCAGTAAATGAAACCTCAGCGATTCAAGTTGATATGGTTTTAAATTTACCAAAACAAAATGCAATAAATATTAATAAATGAACTGATTTTGATAATTAAGACCGATATAATTAGTGATTTGCCTTAAATTAACATTATGTATTTTATTTAAAAAGTAATCAGGGATGAAGGCAAATGGAAAGAAAACACTCAGTTCCTTTGTCGAGCTTTAGAGGAATATCTCACTTTAAACAGGTTTTTGTAACTTTAATTTTATATAAGAGATAAAACAAAAAGGTTTAGTATGTAATAAAGAATAAATAATATTCTTACATCTGAAGATTTTACATCATTTTCGAAGAAATCATCCGTATAGATGCTAGCTTTTATGCTAAACATGTAAGGTATTGGTTGAGATAAAAATTCAGTGTCACGAGCGGGTGAGATCGGGTGAGAGCGAGGGATCGAAGATTTATAGCCGTTAGTTGTATTATGTGACAAGTGAGCAAACGGCAAGATGGCCTCCAGTGGCTTTCTTTCCTAATTCTCTTTAGAGTTTTTTTGTCTGTCTTCACTCCTAACTTTCTTCCTTCTCATATTCGATTTCCTTGTTGTATATTCTATGCGCGTATTCTACACGTTGCCAAAAGACTCTGCGAACCAAATATATTGCCAGAGTGATACGTGGACGGTGTAAGAAGTCACAAAAGAAATTATTTTTCAAAAATAAAAGTTTTCAAAGTGAATTAGTGCTAATTTTGGCCGAATTTGACATTACATTGTGTACGATTCTTGATTATGAAGGAATCTGGTGGTTATTTAGCTTTGCTAACGTCTATCATCATTGAGAGTATCATTTTTTTATTAGGTTTATATTATCGTGTGGCTTTATTCTCCTATCCTGTTATTTTGTTTTTCGTTTATTTTATTCAACTCATATCCAGTTCACACCCTCACGTGGAACCCAACTAGAACTGCACACCATACCAGATCATACTTTGATGTTATACCCATTTCAAAATCTCATGCCATAGCAGTTCACACTCTCACGTAATGTCCAGTGCTTCACGCGTTCACGCCGTACCCTGTTCACATACTCACGTCATAGCCAGTTCGTACTCTACAGTCTACATTTACGCAGTGCACACTCGGTCGTTGAACCCAGTTCACCGCTCTCGTTGAACCCAGTTCAATCTCTCAACCCGTATCCAGTTCAAACACTATCGTTATACCCACTTCTTCACACCCTCTTGGGGAACCCAATTAGAACTACACACTATACCAGATCATACTTTGATGTTATACCCATTTCAAAATCTCATGCTATAGCAGTTCACCCTCTCCCGTCATGTCCAGTGCTTCACGCGTTCACGCCGGTTCACATACTCACGTCATAGCCAGTTCGTACTCTACAGTCTACATTTACACAGTTCACACTCTGGCGTTGAACCTAGTTCAAACTCTCAAGCCGTACCCAGTCCAAACACTATCGTTATACCCAGTTCTTCACACTCTTACGTTGAACAAAGTTCACATTCTCTTGCTATCCCCAGAAACTCAGTTTAAACTCTCACGACATACCCAATTAACACTCCCACATTTAACCCCGTTCACCCTCTGACTCCAAACACATTCACATTCCAACATTTTACCCAGTTAACACTCTCACGTTATACCAACTTCACACCCTCATACCGAACCCAGGTCATACTCTCACGGCATATCCATTTCACACCCTCGTGCTACCCAGTTCAAACTCTCATACGTTTCTCTGTCGACTATTTAATCGCTTTTGAAATTTGAATCGAAAAAATATTTAAACCAAGGAAAGATAAGGTGGTTCATTTAAGCAAATATCTCTCGTTCATACATACCAGCGGTGAAATAAAACCACAGAAAGGAGTAAAAACGCAGACGAAATCTCACAGAACACTGAGAAATTTATAAGAATCCTCAGAGTAAACCTCTGGGACGGCTCTTATTTATTAACGGTTAGGACCATTGCTTTGTTTCAGAATAAAACCCGCAGGAAGTCCATTATTCAACCCTTTAGACGAGTAATCGATGGCCGGTTAACCAACGTAAAACGTAAAAGGTGTATCAAATCTCTTAGCTGTGGGATTTGAAACTTACACATTTATTAAGGTGCTGATGGCATCGTTGTAAACACGTTTTATGTGAAAAGATTGTAAAAGCTTCAAATATAAGTACAATAAATCAGTTTTGTGCATAATAAAATTAAATATTTAGATGATTTAGCAGCAGATTTGACAAGGCCGGTGCATTTTATTACAAAACTTGCCAATTTAGAGGTAATGAAGGAAAACTGTGGATAAATGATCATATGTCAATCCTTTAACATGTTAATTAAACTCTAGTGCGTTCTTAGTTTAAAGAACTTAATAAATAATAAAGTTTCAAACGAAATATTCCCCCGTTCTTTTGTTTTAGGATCGTACTAAACTTCACCAGTTTTAGTATGAGAAACTAGTACTACCAATGAGAAAAATTATGTGTGGTTAAGTAAAAACTCAAAAATTAAGATAACTAACTGATAAAAAATATTCTTTTCCACACGTTTGGAATAAATTATTCCATAAAAGAATTTTATTAAAGAAGGTAAAAAGAATATTTTAAAGATCTCCGCCTAATTGCTTATTATTGCAAGCTTCCTTTTATTGAAGGCTTTCACTCTTTTCACATTTCAGGTAAAAGAGGGTACATTAAAGGGGTGTAAAGCCGTCCAGAAAGAATTGCGGACCATTTTATAATTAATTGGTCACAGTTTTGCAAGAAACATTTTCCCATTAGTTAATAACCGGTGTTATATTAAAAAAAGAGTGCGAAAAAACGAACTAGCCCGTTGTTCGTACCAATCTTCGCGAGTCGATCTGACAGTTTGATTAAATTTTCTGTTGGTCCGACCATGAAGTTTAATGAAGCAAAGGTAGAGGGATCCCTGTGATATAGACTATTGAAGTGTCATTCATTTAAAGGGAATGCCCCTGCCAATGAATGGCCAAGATTACAGTTTCCTCCTTTTTCCGGAGCCGGAGTTTTAATTACAAAATTTTGACCGGAGTTTTTGAGTTATTTTAAAAAAATATTATTGCTGAAACATAGCGGTTGTTCACTTTCCCGGGTGGCAGTTTCCAATTCCCTCAGGCTGTAACGCTCGAATGTTCGGCTAGGGAACGCCTTTCATAATTTTCCTGACATTTAAGTTTAAATGAACCAGAATTTTACGCACAGTGAATAAAATAAACTGCATTTTTTCACTCAGGTAGGGATTTTTAAATGTAAACTGTGTTACGTGTGTTGGTTTTATGTCTGTTTTGTGTTTATATTAATTTAGTGGAATGAATATAATTTACTAGCGTGAAAGGAAGGGGTTGTTTAACCCCATCCCAAGGATTATTACTCTGGGGTGAGTGTGTGACGACTGGAGAGTAACTTGTTAGAGAGAATGGAGTGGGTGAAGCCCCTCAGCAAGGATACGAGTATTCTTTTGTGTATGTATGTATGTGTGTGTGTGTGTGTGTGTGTCGCCTGGAGGGTAAGATACTAGCGAGAATAGGGTGGGTGTAATCCCGTAGCGAGGAATATCAAGTACTCTGAGGTGAGCGTATATAACCAGATTTCTACGTTGTCACAGTGAAATTTATAAGGGCTGCCCAAAGCCACTAAAAGTAGGTGGAAGGAGACTTCCACTGGAAGAGGCCTGTTGGGTTTGCGCTGGACTGGAAGCCACACTTTTTTTTATTTGGTGGACTGGCGCGTTTTCCTAGGCTAAAAGAAAAAAAGGGTGTTGATCATCAAAGACATCAGCTCACTTTCATCTAGCGGGAATCATCACACAAGGTTTTTCAATTTTAATTTGTTTTTCGTTGAAAAGGATTACCTTATTAATTTCATTTACAACATTAGAGCTAAATATTTATTTTGCTTTAACTAACACAAAGTTTGTTTTGTAATTTGTTTGTTCAATTAAAAAAAAGTCAGTTTCGTTTATAAAATTGTTAAATTGTTAATTTCAACTTAACGACATTACTGTCAAAGATTGTTTAATATTTCAATGTAAGAATGGTTTCTGTTTTTTAATTAAAAAAATAATTAGTCAGTTTCCCTCAAAAAATTGTTAATTTCAAATTGACGACATTAATGTCAAACATTGATTAATATTTCTATGTAAGAATTGTTCTGTTTTTAATTTAAAAAAAAAACAAAAAAACAATAATAATTAGTCAGTTCCCTTTACAAAATTGTTAAATTGTTAAATTCAAATTGCCGACATTAATGTCAAAGATTGTTTAATATTTCAATGTAAGAATTGTTTCTATTTTTTAATTAAAAAAATAATTAGTCAGTTTCCTTTCCAAAATTGTTAAATTGTTAAATTCAAATTGCCGACATTAATGCCAAAGATTGTTTAATATTTCAATGTAAGAATTGTTTCTGTTTTTTATGGAAAAGATCCACTCCTACGGGAACGGACATAATAGTAAGGCAATAATGTTTATATCGGGTGGTGATGTATATATCTGTAATTAATTATGTTTAGATCCACGTAAATTTATAATTATGTTGAACAGAATCGGAAGAGGGGTCAGACATTCATATAGGATTTCTGGAGATTGACTTAGTTTTCATATAAAAGCAGACAGTCATGATCGAGACGCTCAAATGGCTGGAGTTAAAAAAACAATACGCGCGAAAAACCTGCGAAAGAAAGAAAACACGGAGAGGACCGCCGATAACCTATGCTGTTTGTCGACCCATAAACCTTCCAGATTATATATTCACTTAAATATTGCTAATAAAGAACACAATGTATTAACAGATCATTTGTTTAAAAAAATATGAATTGCACCGATTTTGATATGCGTATTTTTGAGATATAGTTATGAATTCATCAGGGTGCCAGTATTTTCAGAGTATTACATGCAGGTACGGGGACTGCCCGGCGGTCGATAGAAAGCCTCCTTCTCCTGGTGGGAATAATTAAGCTTTATGGCCAATTATCAAAGGAGCACACAATTGGCTTTAACAAAGGCGCTTTATCGGAATGATAATTCGTCGCTCTTTCCGTCAATTGAATTATTTCGTTATTATTATGTTAATTTAACGTAATTTCCTTAATTGAAAGCGCGATTTGATGGTTTGTCGGAATTATTGTGTAATGTGAGATTCCTCTGCGGACAATAAAGACCCAATGCTGAAGATGGTGAAATTCTCAGGTGCGCCTGATAGTTCAGATAGTTCCAAAACCGACAAGGAGCTGTGTTTATGCAAATAAAGCAAATACGAAATTCATACAGGCCTTGGGCAATATGCCTCTGTTTTTCAAGCGAAGACTGTGGATATTAAAATAATAATTTGCAAGGAGTTTTTAGGGCGGCGCCACACTATACGGAATGTGACGGAAGTTTTCGCGACGGAAATTTCCGATGCACAAGCTTACATTCAAAACACACAGCCCGCGACAGACTGAACGGAAATTCCGTCATAATGTCTCCATCGAACTCCGTTGATGTACCAGCGTCCGTCGACGGAATGTTCCGCTGGGTTCCGTCTAAACAGATCAAAACAGTGCAAAGTAGATGGGATGGACCACACTGACGACGGACAAGCGTAAAACAGAAGAGGTAGGCAGTTGGACACGTAAACTGCAAGTGTAGCTGATCTAGGATGGATTTGGACCAATTTATTGTGGAAGTTCTATGGTCATCCCATAGTATTGGAAAAAGTTGACAGGATAGCGTCGATTTCCCCATACAGAGAGTGTAATTGACCAACCAATTGCTACCCTTTTCATATTCAATGGATGAATCCAATGTTCTCTCTTTCTGTTGTGCTTCTCCATTGCCTTGTAAATACACAAAATGAAAACTTGTTTCATTGTACCGTACAACTGAGACACGTTATCAACTGCATATCCAAACAGCCGTTGAAGTCATTCCGTTCATTTCCGCTGTATGTATGGCTTGTTCGGGTTGGGCGGATTTTTCGTCGCGAAATTTCCGTCACAAAAACTTCCGCCGCATGCCGTCTAGTGTGGCGCCGGCCTAAAAGGCAATCGTTAACAGAAGAATAGCCATACACTCGGACCACATCAGTAGTCCAGTCGTTGAACCCCCATTAGGGTCCTGTCAGACATTGGGGTAAACAACAAAATCACCCTTGCGTGGGTGACCAGGATATTCAAAGAAAAGGGGCAAACTGACAGTTAATATAAACTGGCAAATGAAAGTTCGATGAGGATAAGTTTTGGTCCTAACGTCTTGTGGCATACCAAACTGCCAAAAGCGTGGATTCATCAAACAATAAGACCTCAGTTCAATGGGAATATAGCCCAGGACAGAGGATGTGAAAAAGTCAATCAAAAGGACCATTGCAGAGAATAACGGTAGAACTACTAAATCTAGGACGTGTTAGGACTAAAATAACAGCCAAACAATGCAGACTCCGGAGGCATACGCATAGACGACCTGTGCACATATTGACAGGAAGAAGAATAGGCGGCGGAACATATAATTTCTCCTCCTGGGAAAAGCCCCGGTGAAGGATACACAGGGAGCGCTTGATAAAGCTTTGGGGCCTGGAAAAAAGCTTAATAAGGATCTTTACATAATAGACCCAAAACTAGTCGTGGGGGGCAGATTGTAAAAGGTCTTCTCTAATCTAGATTTTTATATTAAAACTCGACCAAAAGCAAAAAAATGCTCAAACAAATCAGTATATTAAAGATAGTGGTTTGTAGTCTGCGAGTGGAAGAACACACGTTGAACTACACCGATCATTTACCTCGGTCTGCTCTCGCTGATTTCCCACCAAATGAAACCTAAACCATCGAGAATTGACGAATCCAGTAAAGTGTACATAGTAAAGTTCTGAATAAAAAATGTATTTATTTCAAATGTCTATAAAAATCTATATACATTTATANCATCTCTATACAAATCTATTTACATGTATATTCTCATGATTCTGTTTTTAAATTAATAATTAAAAAATTGACAAGAAACACTGACAAAGTTAAATGTCAATGTTCATTTGGTTTTATACAAGACTGCATACATGATTTTTACTGCATTATTCCATAATAACAGAGGCTCTAGATTAAATTAGTGAAGGATTTCAGTTTACAAAAAAATCCACATTTTGATGGTAGACTGTAAAGATAAAAGATGAAAATGCTATTAATTTATTCGAGCGACGTACTAATTTGTTACATCATTGCGAAAGGCAGAAAAATTCTCATACATGTTTAAGATGATATTGGTGTTCAAATTTGTTATTTAGCACGTTATTTTACATTGATGATTTCTTTTATCTCCGATCAATTTTATTCCAGGTGAAAGAGTATCAGGTTTTACGCGATGAGCGTGTAATTCCAAAAAGTTCACGTAATTTATCGCTAAGAACAAATTTAAAAATAGACGATGCGAAATTTTTTTTATATGTTGAAAGTGTCTTTTTTTGTCTTTTAGATGATACAAAATTAAGACGCACGTTGCCTCCACCGAGGGATTTATTGTACAAAATGTGACAAATGAGGGAAACATTTTTAGACAGGGCATCATTTGTATTCCTCCCGCTTTATTATGCAATACGTTCGTTCTGCTTGGAAACTTCTTGTAAATTACATTCTTAACTAAAAGAAAAGAAATAGGATAAGAAACTATCGAGTATACAAGGTCGAATGAATTTAGTGGGTATTTATGTCTGAGAAGCCAAAAAATTTAAATGGGTGTTCATTCAGATCGTTTTCAGTAAAAGAAAAAAGAAAACGACAATAAAACCAAAATCCTGGCGTTTGAGATACATTGGGCGCGAATTACACACGTCAAAACTTTGTTTTTATTTGTTATTCAATTTATTTCACTGATGTATTTCATTCCAATACAATTAAAAGAAGGTCTTTGCATTTGTGTACATTTAAATTCTAATTCGTTTACCCACCAAATGATTGTTTTAATTTAAAATGGTTTTATAGAAATCGTGACATTGTGGTCTCAATTTTCGATATTTTATAATTTATTACTATTTGACACAAATTGATGAACATTTTTAGCATTCCCTTTCTGTTATATTATGTTTTTCTTTTTATATTTACAACGTATCTCTTGGCTCGTGTCATTCCAGCCTTCCTGGAAAGATTTAGGGCATTTTCGGATGAAGAATGGGGAGAGAGAACGGTTAGGAATGGACGGTAAGTTTACTGTGGAATTTTTGGAATTGAGGTTGAACGAATTTTTTGTAAAAGAATATCCTTTAAGCAGTGTTAAAATTCGTGACTTATACAATTTTTTTAGTGATGATGCCAAGGACTTTGGACTGAAATGTGTTTAGGTTAATTTAGATAGAAATAGTTCATCGTCTAAATCCGAAAGTCCACATGGGTAAATTATATGCTTATGTTCTAACGTCCCAATTGTTTGTTTAGTTCTATGCAATCTTGTGTCTGATTCTAGTTACCTTTGCTCTCATCAATCATACATTAATCTACGAATAATATTTTGATACAGATTTGAATTGGTCCAGCAATTTAATTATCAGTACTGATACAACACACTACATCTTTGGTTTACTCTTCAAAGTCAGTCTCATTTGTATTTTTGTTTATTTTATTTTATTTACGTACTATTGTGTACTTTGAATTGCTTTGCTGTATTTACTTACTAGCTTTTTAACTAATTATTTTTTATTTATATTTTTTTTTTAAATTGACATATTGTTTTCTATGATCCTAGCAAAAACCTTCGGCAGACGGTTTTTCTCCATGGTTGTATATACTTAAAAATTTATTTCTTTGTCGTAGTCATTTTTCTTTTGTTGCAAATAAAATATCTATCAAGTTAATTTTTATTTATTTATTTTTTAGTTAGCAACAACAGAGGTTATATCCACCCTCGGGGTGTTGGTGTTTTTGAAAAAAAGCCCATTTGTAAGTATGTCGGGTTCGAATGCAGGGCCGTAGGATTCGAACCCGGGACCTTCACCTTACAGTGAGAAACGCAGTGTCAACGCTTAAAGCCAGGAACACACTTACCCGATGCTACTCCATGCGACGCTACTCGACGCAAATCCAAACTCCGATTTTCCATAAGGTTGCATTACCCCCGTGCACATCTACCCGACGCTCTGCGATCCCCACTGTCCAGATTTTCGTCGGAGTACAGTCGAAGACAAAAGAACCGGACACTCATATTTTTATTCAAACTACATGTATTATTGTCGTTATATTAATTACAACATACTTATTTTAATGTAAACCAAATTAACTGTGATTAAAAATTAATTAGTTTTTACGAGTACGATTTTTTGATATTTATTCAGAAATCGTGAGATGCGGTCTGGTGTGATGTAGGTTTCAGAAAAACATTTTCTTTATCGTGCCAACGTTTCGATCTTTATTGAGATCATCTTCAGGGCCTGGGATTTACAAACATTGTGGAAAAAAGTGAATTTATACATATGTATATACATTATGTATCTGTAATTTTGTCGTTACATTTATTACAACGTGTTATTTTAATGTAAACCAAATTAAACGAGATCAAAAATTCATAAGTTTTTATAAACATTGTTTAATTATGATGGTTAGCAGCAACTTTATTTAAAACAATTAAGTATAACAAACAATTTATTAGATGGTTGTGCTCATAAAATTTAAACAATTTATTACAAGGTTTTGCTAAAAATAGTGCATTAACAACAAATTATGCGTTGCGATTGTGATAGTATTGTGATAAACGCTGTGGACTGTACGCGACGTGTGCTTGCGTCGGATAGATGTGCACATCCTACCAAAACGTGGCAAGGCGTCGGGTAGCGTCGCATGGCGTAGCATTGGGTAGTGGGTTCCCGGCTTAAACCGTTGCGGCCACCGTCGCCCCTCGTCTATCTAGCTAATACTTTCGAGGGTAACGCGGGTCGGGCAGATTTTTTTAGGGTAAATTTCGCCTGATTTAATATTTTTGTATTGATTTGTACCACATTTCCATCTCGGATTTATTGATTTAAACTTGTACTGAGAACAGCTGTGTCGTCGGTACACGTCGCCAATCGTATTTCTGGGTGGGTAGAAATATCGGTGGTGAAAATATAAGAATAATACGTAGAATATTTCATTGGCGCACACCCTGTTTTCAGAGGTGAAGTTCCAATTTTGCAGCAATTTGCTTCACCCAAGAAACGTACAAAAAGTTAAGATTTATGGATTAGAGTAAGGCTTGAGTAGGGGCTAAGCTTGAGTTGGTATAGGTTGAAGTAGCCAATCGTTTATCAAGGTAGATGAAATACTGGAAGTAAAACTATAGGTGGTAATATAGTTAAGACAAGAGGAAAGCTGTGCAGCCCCCCCCCTTAAACCAAGTGACCCATCGACTCAGGGGTCGACCAACGAGGAGTTCTTCAGGTATGAGCCAAAGCTCAAGATAACAGGACCCACTGTAGTGGTAGTGCTTGTTGATAATTTTCGAAAAAAAATACTGTAGTTGGCTTTCTCTGTATTTTATTTTATTATTTTTATATATTCTAGTCGGTCCCAAGCTCTGGCTTTTATGTTTTACTCTGAAGAAACGTTCTGAAAATGAAATTTTAAGTAGCAAGCAGGAAGTATAGGCTTGTTCAAAATTATCCTGCAGTGTAAGTTTTTGCAAGTCTTCCATGTATTGCAGGTAGATTGAACAGAATGGGACGCTCGAATTTTGTTTAGTTCGGTCCTGATGATAACTTTGTCACAGCAACAGGCAGTTAATTAAGTCCTTCTTTAAAACAGGAATATTATCGAGGGTAAGAGGCATGTCTTTTTAAGACAAATATCTGCAAAATTGCATGTATTTTCATTGATTTTTACCAGATGTTGATCTCCGATGGTGCTGACGATAACCTGCACTTCGCTTCACTAACTAACAGCCTAAAAAATAGGATTTTTATAGTTGATAAGGGCAAAGTTTTTAACTGGTACAAGTTGAGGCAGTCAATGATGTTAATGAATTGGTAGTAAAAGAATAGGTGAAAATATAAGACATTACTTGTGGGGGGGGGTACTTTTTCAAGTTCAAGCTTCGAATGTTCAGCATCTTGCTTTACTCTCAAGAGAAGGTATGAAAGTTAAGATTTAAGTAGAAGGGAAAAGTTTGAGAGAAGGTCTTTCCTGTAGAATCCCCAGTGGAACATAATTTTGCCAGAGTTCTATCTCTTACAGATGTGATCGAAGAGAATGAAAACTTGAATAATGTTGTTTAAGTGTGTCTGAGAATAACCGTGTCGTTGGTACAGGTGGTCACTCGTGTGACAAGTAGCGATATGGGTGGTGAAAATATGAGGAAAGGACCAATGATTCGGTATTATTCTGCATCTTGCCTTACTCTGAAGAAACGGTCTGAAAGATTTAAATATTAGGTAAAACATTCAGGAGAGCGGAAGCTTGGGAAATTTTGTTTACAATGCGATGTTCCTGCTTGTTAAGAGTGGGACAGTCGGAATCCAAATTAGCAGCCTTAAAAATTATTTAAGGAAAGGACGGGAGTTCTTTTTAGACTTGATCTTTCTAAAATTAAGGACGTCATGCAAAAACCAGACATGCAAAATCAGTTATGCACGATACGGTAACAATTAAAAATATAAGTAGAAATAAAAACGAACATTAAATTCTGATTGTAGCAGGCACATTATTATTCCTCATGTTAATGGGTTTGTTAATTTATGCCGACGGTCCTGCACAAGGCAATTAATAAACATTGATTCTATGTTGCTAGCGCGGAATGAGTATTTCCTCTCAATTCTATTCCACCGACTTGTCGTAACTCCTTTCAAAGAACGATTTCAACTACAATAAACCTAAATCTGAAATAATAAATAACGTTTATTACGGGTGACTCCGCATTTTGTTGTCGTTTTGTAGAAATAGGTTATCTCTTTTTTTGTTTTAAAGAAGATAAAGCAATAACATAAATAGGATCGAGATATTCTGTAAGCTAATTTATTTATTCAAGAGAACAGGGGGGTGATCAAACACAAAAATAACAAAAGAAGAAAGGAGAAGGAAACAGGGACGACCAACAGTATAAATTTCTTTTCTGGGCTAACAACTCTAGGGCGAACACCCCGGCCTCTTCGACAATTTTCATGAATATTCAGCCCAAGATTATCGGTTTAACCGGTACATTAGTGCTTGGACACACTTTCAACCTTTCAGAAATTAAAATGACGACTCTTAGAGGGATCAACTGTCTGATAAGAGAATCAAATACTAGGGATTTGTAATTAATTTATTTGCTGTGAGATTGTTCCCTTGGGTTCTGAGAGGTTTGGACCAGTAGTTGGGTAGGTTCCGATCAGTTTAATCTGGCTTTGCACGCTGATTTGGTATATCCAGATGCAATTGCAGTTGCCTTCAGTGGTTTATATGTTCTCAACATTGTATTTTTTTAACAATAAAGTGATGGGTTTTCAGGTCAGGAATATAAATAGGAAAAGATATTTATCATTAATTGAAGTCGCCGAGAGAGTCTGAGAACGAGAGATAGAGAGAGAGAGAGAGAGAGAGAGAGAGAGAGAGAGAGAGAGAGAGAGGGAGAGAGAGAAATAGACAAACAGACAGACAGAGACAGATATCTAGCAGAGGAAAACGAGGAGTCGATCAGCCGTCAGGATTTGCCTTTTTTTCAAAGACCTGATAGGGGCGATAAAAGAAGTAATCAAGGTCTTCACATTGCAAAAGAACGTTTATTGGCTTCTTATATTGCACGAAGGATTTATTTAAACCGAAGCCAGACATTGCTTCCCGTATACTCGGTCGTCCTAAAAAAGGACAGTGAGGATCTTTAACGTCCGCACCTAGCCTATTCGGCCTTATCGGACGTTTTGATTCTCAAGATGAGTGCTGACGCACCTCCGCTTACGATAGAATGGTGTTACTGCTGCAGCGTTGGTGTAGAAGCAGCTCAGCCCCGAGGGGCCAAGACAACCTCGCTCTCCGCTTGCCCATTCCGAGTGGTCGGGTCTCCATTAAGTTTCAGACCGTATGCCGCGCGCCGGCATGCATTAAGCCGAAATAAATCAGCCTGGTCTCTCACGCACTCCCTAGACAGAGAAGGCCACTCTATCTCCCAGAGTATTGTGGCTTCTCTAGCGTAGAAACCACCTGATCCGCTCCGGCCGCGGTTTTGTTTAAAGTGGAATTGCTAACCACCCCCTAGAGGAGACTGCCTACGGTAAAAGCCTCAAATCGAGCTCAGCCTACACCAACGTGCAAAGCATACTCGAGTAGGAGCAACCGATTCACTAACCGTTCCCATCCGCAACTACTCACGCATTTGAGGGACTTTTCAGCATAATCATACCGTCCTCAAAGCTTATACGATGCCGTTCGATCCGCCGTATCCCGTGAGCCCGGGTGTATAATGATAGTCATGCGCAAGTTTCGTGCAAAGGTCACATATAGAAGACAGCCTCTTCTCTAAGTACCCGCCAGGGGTCTCACCAGGGCCAACTACTAGTCCATTCCCATTGTAACACGAAGCCGAAGCCAGATACTGTACCACCAATGCTCGCTCACTCCGTAAAAAATTAACAAAAGTCAAGGCCCACTCGTCTCAATTTTTGCAACCAACAACTGTCCCACTTAAGATCCAACTTACAAATCTATTTCTTATTATTCTTAGTGATATAATTACCAGAATTATTAGGTCATTGACTGTTGCTGCCAAGGTTTTTTCTGTATGCTATGCTATGTCTCCGTTGAGCCGTTGCTTCGCGTTCGAAAATGATGTGGGTTGCTGTTTCTTCCCCCTCATTACATCATCTTCAAATGGGATCATTGTTGAATATGCTCCTGTTATGTAGATGTTTTCTCAGATACTAGTGACCAGTTAATAGTCCTATCACTCCTCTGAGTCTGGCCCTCTACAATTGCAGCAGTGGGTTTACCAGTGAGGGTTGTTTTAGCATAACTTTACTGTGTCTAGCGCCCCTAGAGAATTATCCAGTTAGTCATTTATAATCGGCAAAAAGCCCAGAACTGTTTAAACTCAGTCAGTAATTACCCCGGTTCGACAGATCGTTTTTGACTGAAATACTGTTAGACAAGTTAAAAACTACCATTTAACGGATGATAAATCACCGGAGGGACAGCGACAAATTAGAACCGCCCTTCCAAACGGGTTTAAATCGAGGAATTAATGAGGTTAATAAGGCAGAGCCATTGGGGGAAAATGACTACGGGATGCGGGCCGAGGCGGTGCAGGTGGGACACGGCGAGTGCCGGTATGCGTGCCAAACCGGGACCCCTTCTCGCTCCCTCGAGAGCAGCACAATGAATTTCCGCCGGACGTAAATTTAAACTTTCTCTTCAGAAGTTCATTATTTATTTAACGGTACGAGAAATATTGAATTTTTTATATAGCTCACTAACGTTTAACATTCAGCGACGTCATCGGTCGTAAAGCACGTTTCTACGCAAAAAAGTATACAGTTTTTTTTCTCTCTTAAGATTCAGAGCTGGCGAACTTCATTGGCGATCACCAGCCTTCTCTTCCCAAGCTTTGATTTTTTTAAAATCTTTCTTTCGTTTTAAACCAAATAATTTCTTTTAGTGATTCTCCATCCAAGTTATCATGTTTTATGACCAACTATCTCTCCCTTTGTTGTTTCCTTTTTTGTAGCTTATTGCTAGGCTCTCTGTACCTCAAGGCGTAGTCAATCAAGGGTAAAATAACACAAATAAACACAAGTACACAAACAAGGTAAAAACATGATAGTCTAGTTAGTATCCCCACTATCCCAGAGTATTCGATATTCCTCGGGGTAATTGGGGACCCTGCCATTCGCGCAAATAAATACATTCGTTCCAGTTAATAACACATCACATCCATGTACGCAGCTTTTTCAACTTTCAAAAATTCATTCCACTTCAAATTTAAACAGACACTTTTTTGAAAAGGAACGCTTGATATCTTTTTTACATATTATATTATGAATTTTCAAGTTTTTGGATATTAATTAATTTTTTTAAACGGATAAATAATTAGACGAGTGTTTTTAACATACTGCAGTGTCTACACTAGGACGCTTACGTTTGGGCTCGAACTCCTGTATTTTCATCCCAGGAGAAGCAGAGGCTCTCGAACTCTTAAGTACCTTTAAAGGAGATATTACAAAGAAAAGAGAGTCAAAGATGGCTCGCCGTTGAGTATAGTGAGTAAACCCGGTCATCAAAATTCCTGTTCCAAATCGAGAAAGCCGCTGAAAAGCATTTCTCGGCAGAGAGAATGCAATTTTATCCGCAATACAATGTCACTGTTGCATAGTTGAATCCAAATTGATGATTTGTTATAGGTATTTTGCAGGGTTTTCCTCAAAATTGATACTAAACGGCGGTAGGTATTTGCAAAGTAATTAGGTATGTTGGGTTTTGGGAGTAGGGGAAGGACAGGCAAGAATAGGGTGAACGTTTTCAAATGTAATAAATAATAGAAAAAAGAGAAGATAATTTAGTTTGAAGCACTTCAATAGTGTTTAAACAAAAGTTAGTATTATTTTGACTTTTTTCATTTTCATCTATCTGAATTTTGAAGTAGTTTTCCTCAATTTTTGTTATAATTTTTAGTGTTCTTTACTAGCAGGATTTAGCTAGGAATTGTACTGCTTTTTACGAATTCGTATGTTTGCGAATCGTTCACTGACTTACAACCTGGCATGTTACCGATTGAATTCTAGATGACCAGCTGTCATACCTAGGATCACCTAGCAACCTCTTTGCCATTATTGACGTTTAATGAGCCCGTTTGAACGGATTGTTTCAAACGTAGGTAGCAGATTTCCTTTGATGCATGTATGGATGAAAAAACTGTATCAAACGGCTTCGATTTTGCTTAATTAAGTAGAAATCTTTTTCATATTTTTGCAAACAATAATGTGTGGTTATTAGAGACCGTTAGTCGATGATTATTCGAAAATCGTGAGATGCAAAACATATTTTTGTGTGCATTGTATAAATTCACTTTATTCCACATCCTGCATCTATTTGTTAAATTTAAACAATGTTTGTAAATCCCAGGCCCTGAAGATGATCTCAATAAAGATCGAAACGTTGGCACGATAAAGAAAATGTTTTTCTGAAACCTACATCACACCAGACCGCATCCGAATAATCAGCAAACAATAATTTTAATTGTTGAGAATATATTCTTAATTGATTGACTAACGTAGTTCAATAAAAGTCAGAATCGAAAAATTGGTTTAAATCTCTTTTTCCGGGACAGTACTTATACACCTCTTGTTCCTAGGTACGAAGGGGGTATCTTAACAACAGTAAAAAAAGTTAACAGTTTTCCATTTTTTCACATTGATAAAATTTTGGGCACCGTGGTGGTCGATTGGTTAGTAATAACGTGATATCAATCGATATGAGTAAATTATCGAGTACCTTCTTTCGATACCGAGTACTTTTGGTATCGAAGATTGTCATTCGATACAAGTACTGTATCGAATACTTTTTGTAGTATCGGATAATACACCCAAATAGATTTTTCGTCGAGTGTTCAAGTAATATTGAATTGTTATTTAACGTTCAAAACTTACCTCTCATCAAACTGGGAGTTGACTAGTTACTGTTAAGAGCGCTTATTAGCGGCACATGTCAACAAAGTTAAACGAAATTTTTAATTGGTTGTTGGTAACTCATCATTCTTTCTCGCGTAGCAACTCGCACTTTCAATTTCAATAATTTCATATAAAATGTTGAAAAAGTCTCTAAAATGTGTCCGTCTTCTTTCTCGTAGGTAGATACCTAATCATGTCTCCTCCCAAAAGTAACATGAGGTTATTTGACTAAGAAAACTGAATCGTTGACATCTTGTAAACTCTGGGGGGTACAGTTGGAATACGTTTTATCATTTCAAACATTTGAAAACCAAACACCCATTGATCAATTTTATCAAAACTCGATAACGATAAAATTAGATATCAATTATGTTGAAATGTGTTGGTAGCTTTTTCTTGATCTTACCTACGTACTCACTGTATGAAAAAATACTTAAAAATGAAAAAAACCCTGCAATTTCTTGATTATTTTAACGCACGTACTTTAACCAAAGTCCAAAATAGTAAATTGATCAATTGTGAATATACGAAAAAGTACTCATATGTGTAAGTACTCATTAGTATCGAATAATTTCTGTCGATACTTGAGTAGTATAGAATATTTCTTTCGATACCAATATCGAGTATTGGTATCGAATATTTTCGGGTATCGCACGTCACTAGTTAGGGCGTTCGACTCGTATTTTCCACGCTAGCGGTTTTGAGTTCGTATCCCGGCAATGGATTACAGTATGAAAACTAATGTAAATTGGTTTGACCCCTCATCCGCGACACCCAACGGCTAGTTGGAATTTAAGCCCTCATCTATGACCGGACGTTATTATTTTCATTTATCAAAATGAAGTTAGCGACCATTAAAACACGAAGTTGGCAGCCAAATTCTTCTAGTTCAACTTTAGTAGCGTCAAATCGCACCAAATTAGATACAAAAAAGGGATAATTTGAACTAAAATTGTTCACCTCTGATTACACTGTACCTAATTGTTTCATTGAAAAGTTATGAATTTAACTATGCATAGTTACACATTATAAACGTGTTCGTGTTTTTTGTTACTTTTAGGCCAGCGTGCATCCGAAGGACATAGGTTTTAAGAAACATTGCAGGTAGGCTTTTCCGAATAGAATAGAGCAGACAGGACTTGAACAGTATCGTTAGAACGAGATTGATGAAAGGTATGTCCAGGTCACTGAATATAGTGATGTCATAATGAGCTTTGACGTTTCGTCAGGGATGGGAGGATGGATTGAATGCACTGGATGTCGGCTGGCCTGGTGAAACTGTTCAAGTGCAGGTAAGGTTTTTACTAACTGGGGGTATTACTTATAATTGATTTCTGTCCTAGAACTCTGCGTAGTTGCCCAACTCTTGTTATTGGTTATTTTTTTAAATTCAATTCCGAGGGTGGGCTTGTCGATGGTTTAAAATCCGCAACGTTATATTTAGAAACTTTTGAACGAATGTTCATCGTTCTCTCCTTCCGGCACAAAACGCAAAATCGCCACATTCAAGGTCGTTTAATCAACTCCAGGGCAAATAAAATCCGGCATTATCGCGTCCGATGTTCGTGTCATCAATCTGCAACTGTTTTCCCCGCCCCGCCGTCACCAGGTGAAGAGAGAGTCATCAATCTAATTTAACACACAACCTTCGCTTATCCAGTATCCGGAGCAATTTTCAGTTATCGTCGTTTGCTTTCGCCATCGTAGAATGCATTAATCAAATTCTTTTGATAGAAAAAAGCTCAAATAGTGGTTTTTGTCTAAAAACGTTTGCCATTTAGATAATGTACTTGTATTGGCTTTTTAAAAAATCTATAATGAACACTAAAACAGCTTACTCTAAGCACTTAATCAAGCTTAGTTCATTATAATAGAATAATCCATTATTTTAGTTTTATTTTTGTTTTTTAAATAGAAATTGTTGGATTGTTCCATAAGTACAAGCTTTTATAATCTGCCTATGTTCTTCCATCGCTTGAAAGCTGCAATTTGAGGCGTGATGCGCATTCCTCATTTAGGCGAGAAACGAGGAGACAAAAAGGGGCCAAAAGGGTTAAAAATTGTTTGACCGCCCGTCAATTAATTGCGGGCATCCGACCGAGGGCAGTCCCCTTTGTTAACCGGCAGACGAGACAGGAACGAACATGCATATAATTCGAGGGTAAATGGGAGAGTTTCAAGTTACCCGCTAGTCGAGCGAGGAAAAAGTACAGGCAATTCTGTCACACACACAAATACGTAACGCATTTGTACAAACACGTTTATAGATAGCGACAGTAGACACAGAATTCTCTATGTAACTTTTCAACTTAAGGCTAATTGCAATCAGTCAATCAACTGGACTTCAATCAGTTTTAACGTATAACGTATTGTAAGAACCTCCTCACAGTACAGAATCGCTGATCCGAAAATTGACATGCCAATTTTCCGGTAAAATCCATTACAACAGTGAATTAAATTAAAAATACAGCTAAAAAAATGGCACACCTAATTCCACATCTTTAAGTTTGGTTTTACGACTGTTATTTACTATTCTATTACTAAGAACATAAGAATCACATTTATTCTCATTATTCTCTGTGATGTCATCATTGATTGAGTGTGTTTTGTGCTTCATTGGCATCCTGTTTATTACATTTACTACCACTTCTTGACTTATTTGGATCCATGGTTGCAGTAATGCGTTCCTTAGCTTTGGTAATTTGCTAGGAAGGTTAATTTGTCGTGTAATACAACCCACAGGCTCATCCCTAAGGAGCTCCATTGGATTCAAATCAATAGTACCGTGCAGACCTGTTAAATGAAGAATATCCACTTCTGTAAGATTTTGCAGTACGGAGTAGAATAAGTTTATAACGATTTGTTAAAAATATTTACATAGTTATAAATTTCTTGGGGGGGGGGTTGATGAGACTGTAATTTGATCCTTCCCAATCATCATGATCGGCCTTTTTCTCACTGTGTTGGACCGTCAGACGCGTTTGAGCATTTCAGCAACATCAATGTGTCTGAGATAGTACGTAGATAGCCGAAACGCAACTGACTGACAACCCAGATCAAAATAATCGGTAAAGATCAAATTTCATATTTTTATTACTTTTTATATTGTTAAAATACCTTTATAGTTTATATGTTTTATCTCTGTAGTGACGGTTCAAGTCATAGTTCTTCAAGATCCTACTGAGTAGATCATCTTAAGGTAACATACACTGAAAACCTCTCGCTTGTCTTCAGAATACGCGTAAACTCCATATTGGTTGATATAAAAAAACAAATAACCTCGAATAGAATGAGAGGAGTAAGAAGTTGTTAAAGAAGTCTTTGTCGCAAATCGACGACATGCAACCCGCATAGGTAGAGCTTCAGAAAGCACATGGGTTCAGGCTGACAAGCTAAAATCTTTGAGACAATGGGAAGTAAGAGTTGATGGTCTATTATTTAATTTTGTAGAGCAATTCCTGGGCCTATTAACTCGGTGACCTGATATGGAGATAACATAATATATAAGATATGGAGATGAGATAATAAAAGAAGATATGGTAAAAACCAAGTATCAATCCGAGTAATTGATACTGGTACACAAGGGCACACCCGACTCCGAAAGATGTACAATCTTAGAGGGATTTATTGCTGATTACAGGAATCGGTTTCATACAAGTTTCTTAAGCAGGTAAGTTCATCCCAATGATTATGACCATACCGTGGAAAGTACACTTTTTCCTGCAAAACTAAGAACTCTCCTCGATGCCTTTTTTTGCGCCTCCCTTGGTATTGTAATTGCCTTAGAGATGTAGATGTACTTTGTCTCTGGTTTTTCCTGACAGACTCGGCATGTTTCTGTCTCTGCTTTGCCAATCTTGTTGAACTATGAACTACAGAAGGGATTCAAAAGAGGTAAGGAGGCGTTTTTGGGGATTGGCAGAGGAAGAGAATTCCAGTGATTTGTAGCTCGAGCTAGGAAGGACCTCTTAAATGTGGAGTTTGATGACTAAGAAGACTAAGGTCATTGGACAACGAGTGGGAGTTAAGAGAGTGAATAGACGATGTGAATAAAAGTAGCTGGAAAAATAGTGAGGCCGACGAGATTTTATGAAAAAAGGATGGAACGTAGGAAATACATCTTAGGGATGGAGGGATAAAGTCATGATAGGTCTGAATACAGGACTCTGGAGATTGGGCCGAAAATAAATCTGACACAATTCATCAGTATTTTCCGACGTTTATCTTGTTCCTCGGAAAGTCCACCACAAGCGGTATAGCTAAAGATGAGGGAGAAGACAAGGAGTTTAAAAAGGAAGGAGCGCCGAAGGAATTGAATGAGAAATGCAATACGGCGTCGGGAAATTTGGGGTGTTTCCAGGAAAGGTTTTGGTCGATGGTAACACCGAGGTTTTTAAGAATGAAGCAGAAGGAAATGAGCTGATTGTTGATGGTGAAAGGAGGGATGGGGGTGATATGAAGAGGTGACTGGATCCTAGAGCAATGACTTTGGACTTCCTAGGATGTAATTTTAAGTTGTTATTATCTGACCATTCGTTTGGGGATTCTGGGGGTAGCCCAATGCAGGTCGTAAGGATGGGCGGATCTACGTCCAGGGGTTTGTGAATAGGTCCAAAAGGTTTATGCAGGACTCGTGAGCCGACCAGGTCCCGGACCTTTTAGGGATGGGGTACGGGCCTACCCAGGCTTTTAACCCCTCGGGTCCTGGTCGCCCGCCCTGTGTAATATATATACACACCAAAATAGTAATCAGCATCTCCTCCCCTCTTGACAATAACACCTCCGTTTTTCAGGCGGAAATCTGTGTGTTGTAGAACACTTATGGAAAATAAAATTAAGAGAAAAGATATTAAAATCTTTTCTGACAGTCAGGCTAGTCTTAGGGCATACAAAAAGATTTGTCAACCTCACGACTGGTGGAGGAAACTATAGATCTTATCAATAGGATCTCTTTCAGGTTTGAGAATAAGGTGACCCTTATTTGGATACCAGCACATAAAGGACACCATGGCAATGAAAAGTCGGATGGCCTAGCCAAAAAGGTTCTAATACTGCGTTTGTCGGGCCACAACCGGTATTACCTCACTCTATGAGCACAGCGAAAGAGAGTATCAATAACTGGGGCATGAAACAATTCCTTACGGAGTGGAATTTATCCCCCGGACACAGGCAATCGAAAGAGTTTGTTAAGGCGATCAAACCAGCAGAATCGAAATGGGTATTTTCTATCTCAACGAAGGGAATTATGAGGCTGATAGGTATTCTGACGGGCCACTGCCCACTGAGAAGACACCTCTTCGTAACGGGTATCCTACCAGATCCCTTTTGCCGCTTCTGCGAAATAAAAGAAGAAACGGCAAGGCACTACCTCACAGAGTGTGGTAGGTATGCTAGGTCTAGATTAGAAATCTTTGAAGGAGAGGACATCACCAAATCACTCCCTGAAATAAAATGGTCCAAAATCTTGGGGTTTGTGAACAAGTCCAAGATGTTTATGCAGGACACGTGAGCCGACCAAGTCCCGGACCTTTTAGGGATGGGGTACGAGTCTACCCAGGTCTTGGTCGCCCACCCTGCACAATATATATATATATATATATATATATATATATATATATATATATATAAAAGGATGGGCGGACTTCTAAATTTGAGAAATTTTATTTGTCACCAAAAACATGTAGCATGTTTTTTACTTAAAGTTATACTAAATAATAATCATTTTCATCAACTGTCGAAAGAAACCGCACTACTTTGCCAGAAACGTGAAAGTCCCCAAGTATCCAATAAAGCGACGTTTTCATAAAGTGATATTTTTATTACCGATTTAGAATTCGCAGACGTAAAATACCACTTTTCGACCTTACCTGACAGCTTATATACGTTTTTACGTGTTAAATAAATTTGTGGATATATTTTTACCTTGGAAATTCACCGTCGGCAGGAAAAGGGGTTCCGCTTTCTGACATTTTTGGCCCATTTCGTGGGTTTTCATGACACCTATTTCCAATGTACGGTTACTGCTTCGTAATAATGTATAGTGAATATTAAAAAAACATTCCAATATTACGTTACACTGTTTATTAACAGTTTTATTTTATTACAGCCCATAAACGTCGAAAGGAGAAAGGGAGGAACAACCATGAATGGAGGAATTTACGTAGTCTTGATGTTAATGGGTAAGTTTTTGTTTTTTAATAGTTGGCCAAGATTTGTGGTCTGATTTATTTAATATAGCATTTTCTTCAAATACATAACACAGATATGTTTATATTTTAATGAAAAAAATTACAAAAAAACTTTACGTTTATGGTAGATAAAAACTAACGAAAACTAATAATTTGTTTTAATCAGTAAATAAAATCTGTTACATAGAATGTAAAAATTAAATTTATAGCGACATAATTTTTTAATATTGAGCGACAATCTTGCAATGAGCAATATGTTCCATCGAAGAAGTAAAAAACTTTAAAAGACCCATGTCATTGCAGTTCACAGAAGATAGTCTCTCAAAAAAAAAAAAATCATATATTAAAACCTGTCTTTTATTGTCTGGTAACAACTCTGAGGAGAAAAGGCCACAGGAAGCACATAGCTAATTAAAGTTCCACGAAATATTTGCTCCTTGCAATAATATCTCCTCGATATTGAGATCACACGATATGACAAAAATTTTGACAAAGAAAGTTAACTAAGCTAGTTAAACTTGAACACTAACGTGTGGTGTTTCACATTAACGACTGTACATAAGTGCATTTGTTATTAATTGTAGATTTGCTAGCTAGTGAAAAATTAATAGAGGTCGTATTCGAGCAGTTTCAATTAATAAAATGTTTTTAACAAAAGTAGTAATATGTGATTTTGACAAAAAATTAACAATTAATTAAGAAATAAACAAAAGGGGGGAAGGTTTATGCTGTTTATTTTACAAAAAACAGATGAATTTTTGATCCATTGTCATTTACACTATTTTTCTTTTAATCTCTCACTAAATTTGCAAAATTTCAGAAAAGGGATATTCATTATCTCCACTCTCTCTCTCTCTCTTTCTCTCACTCCCTCTCTAAATTCAGTTTCTCTTTAAATTTGCGAGATTTTTTAAATAAAGGATAATTTACAATTAATTAAGGTTTTTAGTTGAGATGAAAAAAAGTTAATGGCACGAGAGGGATTCGAACCCACGACCTTCGGCTAGATACGCCGCTGCTCTTGAGATGGGGAGTTGATGTCCGAGTGGATCGATGTCACGATAGCTCAGGTGGTAGAGCAGCGGCGCATTTAGCCGAAGGTCGTGGGTTCGAATCCCGCTCGTGACACTGACTTTTTTATATCAACTAAAAACCTTAATTAATTCTAAAGTATTAATTGGTCAAGCGGACCACGAAATTAGTGAATATAAAAGATAATATTAATTCATTCTATCTCTCTTTCCATCTAAATCGAATCTCTCTCTAAATTAGGGACTTTTTTTTAATAAAACGTTATTCAATTATTCAACCTCACTCTCTCTCTCTTTCTCTCTCTCTATTTCTCTCTCACTCCCTCTCTAAATCCAATTGCTCTCTAATTTGCGTGATTTTTTAAATACAGGATAATGTTAATTATTAATTCATTCTATCTCACTTTGTATCTAAATCTAACGTCTCTCTACATGAGGGACTTTTTTTTAAATCAAACGATATTCAATTATTCATTCTCACTCTCTCCCTCTCTCTCTCTCTCTCTCTAAAACAAAAATTGTAGAATGGAAGGTTCATGATTACAAGAAAATGACAAAAAGCGAACAACTTCAGGCATATGTGTTTTTATTTTCATTTTTTTTCATTATATAAAATTCATTTTATTTATTAAATTACTTTCCCTTCCTCTCTCATACATACTGGCAAAAGCACCACTCTCATGGATTAATTAAATTAAACTTCATCGCGCAAACCAAATTAAAGGGCTAGGGAGCTCGAATTTTTATAAAACTTGAATCTGAAAACCATATTTTATAACGGACGATTTATCGTTTTAGTGTACGTCCCTTTTGCACTTGCCTTATATAAATCGGCCACAAGCAACAATGCTTGCACTTAGCAAACTTTAGGGAGAAAGTTCTGTAATTGAGTTTGCACAGCCTCTATCCGCTTATTTTCGGTCTGTTGTGTAACTCGGCCGATGTTAGATCCTGTAAGAAAGATTGAGGTTTCCGATTAAAAACCAATTAGCAGCGGACTCACCCAGTCGGTGATCAATAAATGCGCTCAAATGGGTGCCCTTATTTCCATAGTATTAACTTTTCTCCGAATAACACTGGAACATAATACCTAGATTGGAGCCGTCTATCAATTAAAGTGTTTTGCTACTTTTTGTTTCGATTTCGCTCATCTTTGGCAATCTGTAGATCTAAAGTTTTAACAAACTAGTTCTTACTGTATTTCAAGATTAATTAATAATTCAAGATTAATTCCAAAATGTGAAGCAAGCCTTCGATCGGGTAAGGCAGCAAGAAAGTCTTTACCTGATCCTGAAATAATTCAACTGACAATACTTTCATGTTATTAATAGCCGCTCTCTATCAGCCGTATATCGCCCTAATGTAGGGGTACCACAACAAAGACTTAGGACCGATCCTCTTCACAGTAAACACCCCAGACATTCCAATTCATTCTGAAACGATTCTTACCACCTATGAGAATGATACTGCCAGGATCATAATATCATGTCATTTCAACCAGAAACTTGCAAACCTATGTCACATCTCTTGAGAGTGATTCAAGCGGTGGGACATGACAATAAATTTAAAAATATATGAACATATCACTTTTACCCTTCGGGAATAACCACTGCTCTCATCTGCAATAATATCATTCTCCCACCAGTTAATGTAGACCGCCACCTTCGGCTATAAATTGACAAACGACTTCCATTAAACCCTTAACATGCGACAGAAAAGACAAGAGCTAAACAGAAGTTTCAGACTTTTAAAGGATTGCTGAACAAACGATCAAAACTGACTTGATAAAATCAATGACTTATTTACAGAACTATTTTGACACCAATTGAACTTACAGCATCAAACTGCGTTCAACAAAACATTCCATCCTCCAACTTATACAATCCCTGCAATTAAAAATCCTTCGAACCCACAACCAATTCCTTTTTATGTACCCAATCTTACCATTCACAATGACCTTAAGATCTAATATGTCCTTGGAGATCTGGTTACTGATTCTGTGATTTCAAATAGTGCTATGTTGATATCCTAGAATGCTAGTATCTCGTTTGTACCTCAGGTTGTCAAATACAAACAAAACATACAATACATATATATACATCACTACAAACAATGTCTGGTCACATTCACTCCCCCAGAGTACTAGATATTCCTTGGGGCGGGGTTATAAGCAACCCCTTCCTTTCACGCTAATAAATTACTTTCTCTCCAGATGTCACACACTCACCCCAGAGTACTCGATATTCCTCGTGGCGGGATTATAAGCAACCCATTCCTTTCACGCTAATAAATTACTTTAACTCTCCAGATGTCATACACTCACCCCAGAGTACTCGATATTCCTCGTGGCGGGGTTATAAGCAACCCATTCCTTTCATGCTAATAAATTACGTTCATTACAATTAATTAACACAGACACAACTGTCGATAGATATATAGAAGTCTGGTCGCACTCACTTTTTGGAAAATCCAGTTTCAATTGACGTAGCAATCAAAGAGAGATTCAGAAATAAACTCCTTTTGAATCACAAGCCAAATATTATAAAATTATCAAAATTATAGGAAAACAGGCACTAAGTTAAGGAAAAACGTTTGTACGAGGCACAATGAAAACCAGATTTCTGTGTGATAATAGGTCCAAAAATATGAGGCACGTGTCCCAGCATTATTTCCAATGGCTCTAGGAATCCAGAAAAAAATTATATATATAACATCTCTTAGAAAGAGATATTCCAAAAATATGCACTATATTAAAAACGATAATAAATTAGCAATAACATAATATTGATTAATTAAATACTAAATAAAAATTCACTAATTTCGTGGTCCTTTTGACCAATTAATACATTACAATTAATTAAGGTTTTTAGTTGAGATAAAAAAGTCAATTGAAGTCAAATTGAAAAATGACAAAAAGGAGGGAAAATTCATGGGGTTAAGATGGGGGAGTTGGTGTCCGTGTGGGTCGAAGTCACGGTAGCTCAAGTGGTAGAGCAGCGGCGTAATCTAGCCGAAGATCGTGGGTTCGAATCCCGCTCGTGCCATTGACTTTTTTATCTCAACTAAAAACCTTAATTAATTGTACTAAATAAAAAGATGTAAAAAATAAAATTAGAACAAATGTAATTACATTTAAGTAACTAATAGGGAAATTTAATCAAAAATTAAAACAAAAACAACTTGGATGGAGCATGGTGGGACAGAAGGTCAGAAAGCTAGGTAAATCTCACCCTTTCTCCTAAGCCCGAGAAGAAAGTTTTTCATTAAAAGGTATTTAGATCTGCTTTCCTTATTTTACATTTTACATTTATGGCTGATTATTAATTAAATAAATTTATTTTCTTTTGAATTATATTTTATTTTATATAAGTGAAATTTATATTAAGTTCTAACAATTGCATTGTAAACTAAAAACATTTAATATAAAAAATTATGAAAATTAAATTATTATTTTGATTTTTTCCATAAAAATTAAATAAAATAAATAATTAAAATTGTATTAATTCTTATATCTATCATATGTTATTATTATTTGGAGGCATTAATTGTAGCAATTAAACTATCAATATTTTCGTTTTAAAACATACTAACGAGTAAGTATAAAATTGTTCCTTTAAAATCTCTGGGGCAAGTACTATTTTACTTGTAGGGCGACAGCACGTTTTTTTAGTATGGATGTTGTCTTTGTGTTGTAGGAATTTAATTAACTATACATAATTATATTTGGCTTGTTACGATACGTTTGTTACGGATAAGCAAATAATATGGAGGATGTATTAAACGAAACTAAATGAACAAAAAGCTACTAAAAAACGGGCGGGGCTGTGTCGGGGTGCGAACGTTTATCATTACGGATGTAGTTATCGACCAGTAGTTAGTAAAATGTCTAGGTCAGCAAGTCGATTTCAGCCTATTCAATTAAATCGAAACTAGACATTGACCTGGTGTCCGGTGTTATTTTTTGCTTTCGCATAGTTCGAAGCCTTTAAGTTCGCGCATTGCATCGAAGTCTCGCTAACTGCCAAGTAGTCGGAATGTTTGGGCTTGCAGCCATTTTCAACATCTCTCCCGTGAACCACCAAGCTTAGAACATTGAAAGCACATGATCACAAACGCTGTAAATTAAACGGATTGGTTTTGAATATTGTTTTGAAGCGTTCGTCTGCAGCATGCCAATAGATTTGCATCGCATCAATTCCAGTCATGTTGAATACATCAGATCGGAGACTTCTTCGACAAATGTGTCACGAACTTTCGTTTCAGTTTGACAATTTTAGTTACTTTGAGGATAACAAATAAAGTTGATAAAAATAATAAGAATAAAAAGAAATTATCTAATCATATTTTTATCAGCCATTTCAAATGATCTCTTTCTATTACACAATTACACAAAAAACAAAATGAAAACCAAAAATAATGAAATTATATCGCCCTATAATGAAAAGAGAGTAAGAATAGGCTCACCTCCGGGTCTTGGAGCGGTTTTTTAAGAATAATTTTACTTTAGATTTTAAAACCAAATTTCGTCTATCCTCTCACCTAATCGCACTCTCCCTTCAAATAGTCCTCTTTTTGGATTCCTCTGTTAGTTCCATTCATGGTTCAGTAGTACAAATTTTCATTATTTGTGACTGGCCACATGAAGGCTCCCTAAAAAGACTCATTCGCTCGGCACAAACGGAAGAACAAATTATTATTATTAAAATTCAAGAAGGAACCAAAACAAAATATTTAAATATTCTCAATTTTGTCACAAACGGAAGAACAAATAAAAATAAACAAACTCCTTTTAAAATAAGAGGTTATTAAAATTCAAGAAGGAACCAAAACAAAATATGTAAATATTCTCAATTTTGTCACAAACGGAAGAACAAATAAAAATAAACAAAATCCTTTTAAAATAAGAGTTTATTATATTTCAAGAAGGAACCAAAACAAACTATTTTAACATTCTCAATTTTGTCACAAACGGAAGAACAAATAAAAATAAATAAATTCCTTTTAAACTAAGGTTTTTTCTTTTTTTACGAGGGTATTTCAACTACGAGGTTATATGAACCTTCGGGGTGCCGATGTTTTTGAAAAAAAAAGCCCA
Organism: Cimex lectularius; assembly: GCF_000648675.2. Classification (NCBI taxonomy): domain Eukaryota; kingdom Metazoa; phylum Arthropoda; class Insecta; order Hemiptera; family Cimicidae; genus Cimex; species Cimex lectularius. Next base: position 514,567 of record NW_019392743.1, read on the forward strand.
TTTGTAAGTATGTCGGGTTCGAATGCAGGGCGACTGATATCGAACCCGGGACCTTTACCTTACAGTGATGAGCGCCGTGTCAACGCCTAAACCGTAGCGGCCACCGACACCCCTAAACTAAGGGTTTATGATTACTTGGAGGTCGTGAGATGCGGTTTACCATGTTTATAAATCCCAGGCCCAGAAGATGATCTAAATAAAGATCGAAACGTTAGCACGATAAAGAAAATGTTGTTCTAAATCTACATCACACCAGACCGCATCTCACGACCTCCAAATAATCATCAAATAACAGTCACTAAACCACACATAAGGGTTTATTATATTTCAAAAAAGAAATCAAAACATAATAATTTAAATGTTCTTTTGAAAAACTAATATAAAATAAAATAACATATTTATTTTAATTCTAAAATCCAAAATAAATTGAAATTAACTAATTATCGAAAATCCAAAACAAAACTACTGTTAAAGGTAAGTTAAAAGGGAAGGCTCCCCTCACGAGGCCTGGAAGTCATTTCTTATGAAATAAAGATTTCACTAATTAATTTGAAAAACAAACGAACACAGCTTGGACCTTCTCGAGTCTGTCCTTTCAGTCTGACCACTAATTCAAGATTCCTCTTGTTTAACTCCTTTGGCCTCTCATTCTGTGCACCTTATTGGCCTGTTGTAAGGGGAGAATTAATATCTCTTTGGTTATTTTCAATTATATATTTTTTTTATTAGTTTCTTTTTTTATTCGATAATTTGTAAGGTTGTATAGGGAACGTTACACATGTGCGTGACCCATATCATCATCTTTCCAACTGTATGAGTAAATTCAATTAATTAAGGATTTTAGTTGATGTAAAAAAGTCAGCGTCACGAGCGGGATTCGAACCCACGACCTTCGACTAGATACGCCGCTACTCTACCACTTGAGCTATCGTAACCTCGATCCCCTCGGACACCAACTTCTCATCTCAACCTCACCTTTTGAATTTTCCCTCCTATTTGCCATTGCCTATATGCCATGATGTATGAGTAATTTATATTTTCATCTGGTTTTGCGCGGGCTGAGGCTGCCTTATTAAATATCTAGTTTTTTCACATGCTTACTTTAAGAAATATTGTACCAACATACATTTATTATTATTTTTATTGCCGCGCTACCACATCTAAGTCTTGATGTACAATGAAATGAAAAGGAAATACTATTTTGGCCAATCAGCTCTGTGCACCTTCGCCGCCAACCCTCGATCTATCCATCTTAAGCGCCGGGTCTGCGCAATTTCCATTCATTTAAGCCCCTTTGTTAAGCATGTGAAACGTGAATGGAATGCGTCGGCGTTAACTTTGTCTCAGTGGCTTTGACGGATCATAAAAGTACAAATATAACCTTTTAATATTTTATAAAGAAATGCTATTCTCTACCCAAGGAATACCTAAGTATATCATATATCTAGAAGCCGGTCTTTTCCCAATATTCTTGTTCACATTCAATTTTCATTCGTATAAATAAATACAATAGCCTTACACTAAAATGGGTCCATGAGAGGATTCAAGTAACGAGGTAGCAGATATACTTTCTAAAAACGGACAAGCGGAACAACCCCCAGGCTCAAATCCATTTTGGGGCATAAACTACAAATACATTTAAGAAAAAACTTGAATAATGGGAAACTAAGAATCTAACAAAAACTGGAATCGTAAAGCCGGTACGAGACAATAAAAAAGACTATTCGCAAAAGCAGCCTAATGAGAGAACGAGTAAATCCTACTTAGCAGAAAGGAATTAAGAACTCTAACTGATTAAGTTACAGGACATATTTCTAGGAAATTAAAAAAAATCTTAAGGTTCTTTTTCTTAACGAGGGTTCCCAACAGCAGAGGTCAACCCTCGGGGTGCCGGTGTTTTTAAAAAAAGCCCATTTGTATGTCGGGACCCGGGACCTTTACTAAGGTCATGGGCACCGTGTCAACGCCTAAACCGTTGCGGCCACTGACGCCCCTATGAATCGTATCAGTTTATGTAATGTTTAAGAGCAGAAAACAATAGCTTTCACCCTCCCAACAAACGACATTGCCAAAAAATGGTACAAAAAGTACTCCACCAAACACAAAGCATCCCCTATTATTCGTGGGCATTCGGTTTTCAAGTCAATGGGAGAGGACCATTTGGTAACATCTAAATTGTATTAAGATACAGGATCCATTTTTTGTCGCGTATTTATGTGTATTTTGGTACGTCCAGTCAAAAAAGTCTCTACTTTGTGTCGTGAGATTAATAACAGGTAAATTTAGACACTAAAGCTTTACGCCGTCTGTCAATTTATGAAGAGCGGTTGGTTTCATATTTTATGTTGATCACTTAGGAAAGCAGCTGATATGTTTGATTTGAATAAAGTTCGATAGCTTCCCTCATTCGTCGTATTCTCCGATAGAAGGCCTGTTAGGATTTGGTAATTTTAATTAAGAATAATTTATTGGCTCTGGTCTTTAAGATGGCTTTGCAACAGTTAGGCATTCGACAGATTTGCTCAGTGCCGGTGTTCCATAGAGTAAGGTTGGGAAGACAATTGTGTTCTAAATATTGTGTTTTTTCGTTATATTAAAGTTTTGCCAATATTTTTGTGTGGTTGTTTTCAGTAAATATAATTGTTTGTTATCTTCAATCACCTCAATCTCAGAAGCAAACTTTATGAACCAATTTTGTGCAGTGCGCTCGTGTTGTTTTATCACCGTTTGCAGTGTAAATTTTACGAGCTGCCTCCGAAACCCTAGTATCGAGATTAACTTCACGCAATAAGCACGCACGAATTATAAGATTTGAAGCCACAAGTAAGAAAATATTTGTGAGTGACTGTTCAAGACAATTTTTCTTTACGAACTGACGCATTGTCTTCTTGGTATTACGGAATGTAAACATATTAATCATATGTAAATAGAAATTAATCCATTTATGTTTAGTGGTATAATTGACCTATTAATTATTTCAATTAATTAGTATTTTTATGTAAGGTCTTGGTTGAGAGGAAATGACGTAACGATAGCTCAAGTGGTTACAGCAGCGGCGTATTTAGCCGAAGGTCGAGGGTTCGAATCCCGCTCGTGACGATAACTTTTTCATTTCCTCTAGTAGTAAAAAAGTAGAAGTAAATAGAAATGTGGATTTACGGTATTAAAACAATAACAAATGAAAAACCATACAAACTTTTCTAATTATCCGTAATTTAAAATGTACAAAATATTGGTTCCATAGACTCGTTAGCAAGAATGCTGAAACACGTGTCTAGCAGTTTTCAACGTAATATTACCAAAAAGTTTCATTAAAACTGGTGTTTCCACGTCCGGAAAGAAAAACTAATCCGACAACAAACAATTAACTAAATAATTAAAGATGAATTGTGTCAGTACTGTCTTTAACCATGGTACTTAAGTGCCACGCCTCAAAGCAGAAGTAAGTGGTAAGTGTTGAACAGGGTGAAGTCGATGATGTGAAGTCCAGGACCGAGATTTCGGGGAGAAGCAAACAAGCGCCAGTCAAGTCTGATGTCAATAGCAAACCATTCCAAACACCCCGTTTGTGGTAATACTTATGTTATCCCAATAATTACATACTCTTTCATTTATTATCGCTACCTCTCGAAACAATACGCAGGAATTAAGTCAATATTTAGCATTACCCATGAAACAAAAAACTTAATTCTTATTTGAGAAAGGACCAATGATTTATTTAAGCCAGTTTAATCCGGCTATGAACAATGCGTTGAGTGAAAGTAAATCCAATTCTTTATTCATCCGCATACACCTCTGCTCAACTTTAAACAATAGGGGAATTAGAAGGAATTAGAAAAGATAAACCAAGTCCCAACAAACAGATATTTCTATTTATCACTGTGACTACTATTTATGAAATGTTAACAAAAGATAAAAATTGATTCCGCTTTAGAATCTTTTATTTTTCATAAATCATAAAATAAACAAAAGGTTAAATCTGTTATAGTCTTTGTGGAAAATGGTTTTACCTCCCGTTAAATCCCGCACCTCCTACTTTCTTAAGTTTAGTGAAAAAATGTTTATAATTAATTTGCCAATTAAAAGTTTGAACTTGAATGCGAAGCATAGATTTCTTTTTGTTCAAATACTCAATGGCGAAGAATTACTGTCAGTCGCGTCGATCTATTCAATTATTTTTTCAATAGAATACTGAACTGTTTTTTATTATGAATGGAATTATTATTTTATGATCGATTATTACTTTAGTTGGCCCGGTAACGTCTCTTCTTTGAAGGATGGTGCCACAATAATTGAAAACACAGTAATCCATCAAATATCCGAGGTTGATCAGTTAAAAAATTGTGAAAACAAGCGATAAATGGAAAATATATTTTTTATATTTTATTTTGTATTAGAATCATTACACTAAACATCCATAATTATAAAAAAATAAAGACTCTTTCTGAGTCTTTTTTTATTACTCATTTTGAAAGTTAAAATGTAGTAAAATATTAGGATTATTAAGAATAATTGTGGTGATTTTAAATTATACTTAATTATAATTAATTACGATAAGAACGGGACTTTCCCGAGAACAGTAAATTGATGAAATTATTGTTTCCGGTATCGTTCTCATCTTTCAGCCACCCGAGTTTTCAACCATTAAGTCCTACTGAAAAATCAGACTAGCAGACATAAAACGAATATAATAATCTCATTCCCATTGTTTTTATTGATTTGTCTTAGCAGTTTAGTTATAAAATCGTAAATTATATATTTTAAAAAAGAAATCGTTTAATGAAGATATCCACTGGCGAACTGTAACATACAGAGAAAATACAAATTTTTTCCTTAGAAATAGTATGTTGAAAATTTCTCTTTTGTTTCGAAGAAAGTTGTGCGGGAAAGACCTCTCACGCAAGGAGCACTCGAGCCACAAACAAAAAGACAAAGGGATGTGGTCGGCTCTGTTTATGAGTTAAGTATCAAACTTTCAAAGTGAACAACATTCTCTTTTAACCCAGACAAAACAAATATAATTGTTATGTATATACTTTGTTCTTTGCTAAAACAACTGCCAAACAAATTAATGTTTACACATTCAGTTTAGATTTCATGAAACATGATACGAAATGTATTGGGTGTTTTTCAATTCATTAATCATAGCTGTACCGTTTGGTCGGAATTTACACTTAATCGATATTTAGGGTATTCATGCAACAGTTGTATCGTGTTGAATTGCTCCATTATGATACTACAAAACGTGGAGGATCTTTTGAGATTTTCATCTGTTAAATGTGATTAAGTTCTCAGAAAAGTTACCAAATAAATTAGGTGACTTATGGTTATTACTACCGAAAAGAATTGTTTTAAATGATGTCAAAGATCAGTGAAAAGGCTAGATTACATAAAGTTCGCGGCTGATAGTACGGCTCTATAAAATTAATTAAATCACTACGTTTATTGTTTTTCAACAGATGTAGTGCTACTTTTGATTGATATTGAAAAGGTTGTATGGTGATTCGGTTTCCGTTGTTAAAAGGTTCAGAGAAGTACTCCAGCTGAGATCCCAAAAAAGATGTCTTATAAGTCTTTTTCAGAAAATCGTAAGATGCGGTCTGGTGTGACTTATGTTTTAGAAAAACGTTATCGTGCCAACGTTTCGATCTCTATTGAGATCATCTTCAGGGCCTGGGATTTATAAACAAACATACAATGCTAGAAAATTTTAGATGAAAAAAAGAAAGAATGAATTTATACAATGCTAGAAAATTTTAGATTAAAAAAAATAAATTACACAATGGTAGAAAATTTAAGATTTATAAAAAGAAAGAATGAATTTATACAATACTAGAAAATTTTAGATTAAAAAATGAATTTATACAATACTAGAAAATTTTAGATTAAAAAAAATAAATTACACAATGGTAGAAAATTTTAGATTTATAAAAAGAAAAAATGAATTTATACAATACTAGAAAATTGTAAATTAAAAAAAGAATTTATACAATGCAAGAAAATTAATTTTTTTAATCTAAAATTTTCTAACATTGCATAAATTCATTCTTTCTTTTTTTAATCTAAAATTATCTAGCATTGTATAAATTCATTCTTTCTTTTTTTAATCTAAGATTTTCTAGCATTGTATATTTTTATTCATCTAAAATTTTCTAGCATTGCATAAATTCATAATTTTTTTCCACATCCTACATGTGTGTATTTGTAAAATTCAAACAATGTTTGTTTATCAATACAAGGCCCTGAAGATGATCTCAATAAAGATCGAAACGTTGGCACGATAAAGAGAATGTTTTCTAAAACCTACGTCACACCAGACCGCATCTTACGATTCTCCGAATAAGACTTATAAGACATCTTTTTTGGAATCTCAGCTGGAGAACCTGTCTGATCGTTTAACAACAGAACGTTTCGATTGTTCTTGAGATCATCTTCGTGTTGTCACGACACACACAAGAATGACACAACTACGCAGGAAACGAACACTTTGAGCCCTGAAGATGATCTCAATGAAGGTCGAAACGTTGGGACGATAAAGAAAATGTTTTTCTAAAACCTACGTCACACCAGACCGCATCTCACGATCTCCGAATAATCATTGACTAACGGTCACTAAACACCCCACATTTCTAAGTCTTATTTTGTTTTCCTAGTTCACAGGCGATCTACCCCTAGCCGTGTTTCGGCGGCGGGCACGCTCATCCCAGCTGTGTGTTATTATTAAATGTGTTATTCCTGGCGGATTGTCCTACTATCTTTAAAGAAATAGCAATGTCTGTGGGATGCATTGTGTACAAAGGAACTTAACAACCAACCTTAATAAATCCAAGGTGATAGTTTTCAGAAGGCGTGTTGAGCTAAAGGATGAGCTAAAAACAAAAATGGTTCTTCAGGGGCCAAAAAGAGATGTAATGAAATACAAAATCTTTAGTGTTTTATTAACTCAGCAGTAGATAATTTTTTATCTCTCTATAATTGATTTTTTTAGGAAGGCATGGGTATTATTAATGATTAATGGTATTAAATTCTAATGAATCAGTTTAAAGAACAGTTGTTTTTATATTACTTTTACGTTTTTATCACTTCTAACGTAAAAATTGAAGTTTTTCGTGCTTAATTCAAATAGTAATGCTAAAATGTATAAAGATTTTGATATCCAGCCGCTTTTTAATAGTATTATAAATTAATATTATTACTATGCTTCCTTAGGATTTTTAATAAATTAAGCCTAAGATTGTTTCAAATGGATAGGGCGTGGAAATGGATTGGATATGAAAAAGTGCTGATTCGCCCAAATACACAAATTTTAAGTGATTTTGTCATGATGGTTTCAAAAAATTTATCGGATTCAATGAAAAATCAAATTGGTAACGACGTATTGCCTTTTAAAGTTAGGGGCTGTCTGTTTTAATTGGATGTAAACGGGGCCTCCGCAAAATGGAACAATTTCAGGTCCTCCCGCTGTAATTCCAAATCACTCGAAAAAAAACCCTCAAAACGATGTGATATATTTCATGGAAAAGTTCGAAAAAACCGGTTTCTTGGTTATAATTTAAAAATTCGTCAAATTATTGATGAGAAAAGTTAACAATTTTTTGTTGTCGTATCGTAAATATCTTAAGACCCCAATGAGATTCAACGCCATTTTCTATACAGGAAGAAGCTGAATGCGATGAGTAAAATAAAAGTTGAATGGCTGCGAGGAGGCTGAAAAGTTGGTGAATACAAAGCATAAATATATGTAGATATTTTGAAAGAGAAGGCTCCGAGCGCGTGTGTAAGAGGGGGTGAGATGAATAATCGAATACTCTAAGTAAGGCCGTTACAGAAGATTTAGAGACATTCAATTTCAGGTAAAATTATTCTATAGTTTAATTACAGATTTCAAAGATAATTTATCCAGCAATTTTATTATCATTTTTTTATCCTATCTATTTATTTAGAATAGAAATAGAATTTATTGTCTGAAATGTTTTCAATCGATCCATTTTCTTCAGTTTGATCTTTTCTATCTCATGGTCAACCATGTTTTCCTACTTCTCTCAGGCTTTCGTCAAATCGAAAATAATAAATTCTTCCTATAAAGTAGGTTGTTTCCGTTGGTGTTAAGTGTATGTGTGGAGATTGGAAAACTCCTGGTTTATTAAAATACAATAATAATGGTACTGATATTTGTGGTCTTTTAATGGAATGTTGATATTTGCTATCTCTTTAATGCTCAAAACTTACAAGAAAAACTTGTAACTAGCCATGTTTGACCAGGCGTATCTCAGGCATTTGAGCGTCTACCATTAAGAGATAAACCGCAAACTGAGGAATCCCATGCCATAGAGTATACAACTTTTCGTTATAGGTTTCAGAAAAAAAATAAGCCAGGCGTTCTGATCTAAAGGGAATAAAAGCAGTACCTCAAGGGAGTGTTCTAGGTCCCATGCTCTTCTTCCTATACACAATGATCTATTGCAACAAAAATCACAACAGCAAACTTTGCGTCTTTGTACGAGGAACCAGCACGTCTCTAGGCCAGCTACAAAAAGAGAGTGATTCCATACAAAGGTGGACAGAAAAATGCAAAATAAAACTTAAAGATTTTTTTTTACTTTATCTATCTAGTACCATAAATTAGTCAAACTTTACTTCTACTTCTTCTAACAACTATTTAGAAGTTTTATTAACCAGAAAGCCAAGTAAATGACGATTTGAATACGAATCTTGGTCAAGTATCTAGAAAGGACACGAAAGCAAGCTAAAATGGATCATGCGAATTTAAAACACAGCAAACTTGATCCATTTTTAAGAAGGAATCTTTACATCTAAAATTGCTAAATCCCATAGATTTCTAAATAAAGTTCTACAACAGGTCTTGTAAATCCGTGATGACTAAGAACTTGAAATTGGAAACTTTGGTAAAATAAAAAACACTAAGCACGACTGAAAGAACAACCATAACGGACAAGCCAGCCTAGTTGCGAAAGACAAACTTTCACTAGATTAAAAAAGACACAATCATTCGATTTTCTCCTTTGATGTTACTTAAACATGATAAATTAGCAACACTATGCTATATTAAACACACCAATTGGTAATAAAGAAATTATCAATCTGCCGAAAGTAAACTAAATAATTAATTAAGCATAAGCTGATAAAATAATTAAAAAGTTAGTAAACTAAATAGTTAATTTTACGTTTACTTAACCAGTATAATAATTACTTTTTAAAATCTTACGATTGAAGGTAAAATTTATAGCTTGTTGGGTGAAATAACTAGCGTGTTCTTCAACTATTATTGAACAATCAATATTGATCCTATAGACAGTTTTTTGTGTTTTTTTTCAAGCAGATGCCTTTGTGTTAGCTCCATCGACGTGAAAGGTCGCGTCCTTTATTGTTGGAGCTTTGGATTAGCCTTCCAAAGAATATGAAGTATAAGCTTAGTGATTTGGTCATTTCTGATCATCCTCGCTATTTTAATATTTTTACCATCGTCATGCCAACTTCAATGTAAAAATTACTTGTAGATTGGCGGGACTAAACGTTCATCAACTTTCAGTCCCCAAGAAGGAAATGTAAAAAGATCTTTGACAAAACGGCCTGCATAATGCGAGTATTTTTCTCCTGGCCTTAACAGTCGACTATACATTATTAGCTTGAGTCCGACAGTGTAAAAAGACTCTTCCGAGACCATTAAGGTTGAAAAGCAGCACACCGTCATACTCCTTTTCACTTAAAAATGAAACCAAAAACCATTCTATTCAAGAAATTCTATTTTTTTACACGAAGGCATCGATTTATTTTGCTTTATTTTCCGGAAATAGTTAGCTCTCATGGAATTTCTTACTATTTAACATATAACATAATTGCACTATTAATTTGTTGTTTGGTTACTTTTTACCGTCCGGTCTATCATAGCTGTTACTATTTTCTTCATCATCAAATTGCAAAATTAGATATAAAAGTTTCTAGAGAGATCCATTTACGTAATACGATGGATCTCGTTTCAACAAACAAGAAGAAAGTGTAATTTCATAGAACGGTTTCGACAAATTATTTGGACGTGAATTTTTCATTGTAGTTTTAAAACATGAATGGTTGACTCGATCTAAAAAATCTACAATTTCTTCAATAATTATTGCTCAAAATCTATAATAAAAATATTATTAAATACACATAAAATTTACCACTAAATTACCACGTCGATGGAATTTCTTCAAATCTTCTAACTTGTCTATACGGCTTGTCGATGCAAAATGGTGATATGGCGCACCCACAAGAAAAGTGACACAAGTCGAAAAATTCTAAAATCCGGATTATTTAGTTATTATTATGTAAGTATTCCGGTGTGTAATGCTACAGGCTAAATGGCATCACTGAATGTGGACTCTTTGCTGCTAGATATGCGAAAAGTGACATACCATAGTTCTGTGTCCAGCTTTATGGCATCGGTATAAGTATTTATCAGGAAAATGGCACATTTCTAGTTAAGTCAGTTTTCTTCTTGTTTAATGAAGGAATACTAAGGTCACTAACAGTAACATAACAGTAACTGTAATCAGGGAAGGTTATGCTGCTCCGGAATAACTTACTGCTGTTATAATAACCGACAATTTTTAAATACAATACTCCTTCGTGTCAAGGAATCGCAACATCGAGCATGAATGCATTTATGGTTAGTTTATTTGCATATTATAATGTAATATATGCACACATATATATTTTTAATGTTTGTAAATATGACTTACATAACGTGGAACACCTGATTCTAATTCGTTGACAACCAAAGAGAAGGAAGCGGCTGTCAATAATGGAAATGAAGTCTGTCAGTTTCAAATTTCACCTCTTTGGCTTTAGTGAAAAGTGTCATGGACATTCTTTTGGATCTTTTCGCGCATTTTGTTGACGGGAAATGAGAAGAAAAGTATGACCTATAATGCTGATAGTTCTGCCTGTTTGGATATCACTGACATATCTGGGCAACACGAATGCTCAGCTTCAAAATCAAAGTTACAGAAAATTGAAATATTGCAATACTGAATTACCGCAATTATATTTTAGGCAAAAAAATAAGATTGCATGTCCTTAACTGAAGCTAACAGGAATCGTATTCCTTTTGCTGCGTTTATTATTTTATAATAAAAGCAATGTAGACTTTTAGAATTATTTCAGTTTTCAATGTTAGAAGTATTAACCAATTTTTCGCTCACGAACACTCTGGATGGAGGTCTTGAAGAAAAAAACAAATTCATTTGTTACTGCCAAGCTTTCGACCTATTTTTAAGATCATCATCAGGGCCTATATTAATTTCACATTAAGAAAAACGATTGTTAAATCAATTGTACAAACATGTTTTTCGTAACGGATATTTATGCTTGTTTGTGGGGTTTGTATGTTGTAAGTTACAATCACCAAGAAATAAATATCCTTACAGTTATCATTATCGTGGGAGGAAACAAACTAACTTCAATTACTGAGAGCCAATATATGCAAGAAAAGTTTCAAAACTCGAAAAGCGGTAGTTTTTTAGGAGTAGCACAGCTGGATTTTTTAAAGTTTTATTTTTTCACTTAAGTCTTGAACAAAGGGAAGACAATATTGGGATAAAAGTAAACTTCCATCTGCCTGTCATGTAAAATTTTCTTTTGTGGAGTTGCGATTTACCTTTTAAAAGAAACTATATAATGAGATAATAAATTTCCAAAACGTCAAATAATTGTTTAAATAAATAATGAATTTACTTTTTTACGCCGCATGGAATAGGTTTTTAAGCAAAAAAAAAGAAGAAAATTTTTTCTAACATATTTATAACATATAACATAATTATTTAAAAAATTACATAAAAAGACAGTAAGCAAATAAATTGTATGCATACAGCTACCACTAATTTGTTTTACTCTGTTTTATACAATTTTTTATTTTATTTTTGGTAATGTATAAAATTATTTGTGAGTTCTCAATGCTTGCTCTCAATCATGAATTAAATTCACGGAGAGCAAGCTTTTCATTTTTACGAGTACATTGTATTACATTATTTTGTTCTCCATTATCTTTAAATTCTTATTTCTCATAATAATGTATTGAATATGTATATAATAATTTACAATAATATAATGAATCGTAGTAATTTACAATAATGTATTCAATAAAATAAATTCATTTTTTTCTTGACTTGGCTTGATATAGATGGACTTTATAAAAAAAATGATGAAACTTTTGAATGTGGTAGAGAGGAAGGAGCGAATTTGATTTGGCCAGGTTTTACGGTTCAACTTCTTGCACATAAATAATAAAAGCGACAAAGTTCAGTCAGTCAGTGGGTTACACTGTAAACTGAGTCATCACGAAGATGACAAGAGCTTATCACTTTTTCCTCAGAAAGGAGGTAGGTTTTATTCGACCCTGTGTGACAAAACAACGACCCCCATGGATTTGCAAAAGTCTACAAAATGTTTTATAATATTTAAACCATTTTTAATGGGTTTAACAAAAAACAAACGACAAAGGATTTGTTCAGTTTTGTAAGAGATAATGACAATATACCATTTGACCATTGGAATATGTAAACTCATAGTGGTATTAATTTAAATATGGAATTTCGGTTGTACAACTGCCCGAAGGGACTTGTCGTCATTAAAATACGACCAAATTTTAAATTTTTATTCAAAACACTAATTTATTTCTGTTTTGATGACAATGCTGGGTCCGGAGGGAGTTATCTAGGTCAAGGCAGGAGTATTGATTGGTAGCTCGGTACTCGTGAGCTTCCAACTCACTTTTCCGCAAACCTCTAGGAAACGGTTCATCTTTGGAAAGCCCAACACACTTGCATTTTTGTACACACATGCACAATAAGACTCATCCAATTAGCTTTGCGTCTTTTAACCATTATAGTCTCGTTAAAAACCCGAAATTTACTTTGTAAAGCCAATTTGTGTAAGTTGAATACTGGAAATTACAGCTCAAACCAATTTCTAAAGAGGAAAATAGCAGTCAAAGAAATTATACGTGAACATATAATCATAAGTAACACATATCATTTAATATATAATTAAATTGAGGGATATCTAGAACAATGGAGTTAAATTTATTGTAAACCTTGTTTTTTCATTGATGGTATTTTTAAAACGGTTCCTAATTAAGTACAGACCCGCTCACGCCACAAATTCATGCCAGGGATTAAAATCTATTAATACAATCCTTAATGACTGTGCTGTTAAATAAACCCTTTTTTTAAACAAAAATAATGAAGATGGGTTTAAGGCAATTATCTTTTATTTCATATGAAATATTCAACGGGAGAAATAATAAAGTATGTGTCCAAAGCCTCCGGATTCGGCCCGCTCCATCTCGCTGTGTCCCGGCTTCCGGTCACTATTGAACATGGTCTATTATGTTTAATCTACGCGCATCAATAAGCAAGAAGTAAAATTACATTCTTTCACACGCCTGCGTATGTGTCCGGTGTAGTTCGATGTGTTCGATTAATTGAACGGTGTCACTCATTGGCTTCATATAGAAAGCGAATAGGAATGCCGCACGGTATAAGAATTGTGGACGAGCACGGCAACGGGGCTGTTCTATCGTATACGGTACTAATAGGTACCCCATTTTGTTCTCCCTTTTGTATATTGCGAGTGAATGTATTTATTAACGTGCATAACTTTGGCATATACCATATAGTCCTATTTAGAGGTTTACCTTCTCTAGTTTTAATCATGTTTTTGCCTATTTTCGCAAGGGGTTCTCGATGAACTTATTGGTTCATGATACTTTGGTTTTCGTTTATGATAACACTTTTTGAAGGTTGGCCTTGAGCACGACTCTCATCTCAAAATTTTTATCCGGAGTCGGTTGGATTTTGGTAAGTTGGTCATTGTAGCCAGAGTTGAGCAAAATCAAACTAATTCAATCATGATTAAACTTCAATCAAAATTCTTAATCATGATTGAATTAGTCTGAGTAATCAATCATTAATCATTAGACATGACTAATTTTTGCCCAACACTGGTCATTCTGAGACAGAGGAGGCGTAGGTTTAATTTTCTCATATTCAGATCATTCTCTGTAATCCATAACTGAACATATCGCAGATCCAAATCAAGACAGGCCAAAAAACGACTAAACTGCAGGTTCATCACCCCGGCAGACAACATGAGATCTCTCACAAAAGTTCCAAAATTAGATGATAGTCTACCCATTCTTCCATAACAATAGTCCAATATCATAACGTACAAATGAGTTCATTGTAGGCCCCCCCCCAATGCTCAGTGGTGTTTTTTTTTTATGCCAGTGACCTAAGAGCCATATCCCCCGAGTTTTATCCTATGTAGCAGTAGCAATATGTTAGCCTATTTTCGCAATGGGTTCTCGATGTGTTTACTGTGTCAAGCACCACTTTAGTTCATCCATTGATTTGTGTAGAGCCATTCTGAGGCGGCGGAGGCCTCTGTTTGATCTTGTTACATTTATTGTTATAATGGATCTTGCAACTCCTTCACTGAAAATCATCGCTGAACAAGGCCCAATGCCACAGATTAAATAGCGAGCAAACCAAAATGATTGAGCTGCTAGTTTGAATGACGATGTTTAACTAAACCAACGGTACATATAACTTCAAAACTTGTACTAATAACTAGATTTCTCTTATAAAAAGAAAAAAAGATAAAATACATAGAATAAAGCCGAAAAACTCGATAATTTGATAGTTTCGTGTTGTACAAGTTCATCACCCTTTAAAATCCATGTAATGTAGCAATTCCATAATTTCTTACTTTGATTAGAGTTTGCGATATGTTATGCTAATAGTACAAAAATTTCAATGAAACAACATTTTTTATTAAATAGTCGGGAAAGGGTGCCTAGCAAAAATATACAAATAAGAGCAGAAATGTGTTTCATTCCTCTGGGAGCAAATTAGCCTTTGTACACACTTTGACTGCACGGCTCAGCAATTTTTTATTATAGAAATAAACCTGTCCCTCGGGGGTTATCTGCAATTCAAACTTTTTTCTCCGCAACGTCGAACGAGGATACGAAATACGACACGGGGCACGATCGAACCTCACGAAGGTAAGAAAAACAACCATAACTCCCCAGAATTCATTCAATCAGCTCTGACCTTCATTATCATTCATTACACCAAAACCTTGGTGGCCCGGTTTTACAAAAAACTTTTACAAGAGTGTTCACGATATAATCGATTTGCAACGAAGGAATATCATTTTTGCGCGTTAAGGTTTTTTTAAGCTCAAAATCACTGCAAGAGTCAAAACAGGAAACGACTCGAAATGGGTGCAAATGAACTTTTAACAGATCCTGTAAGCCTTTGTCCAAAGTTTGCATGGTTAGATAATCAAGTAAGACAGTCGAGAAAACATCGTGCCCTCCGAATACAATGAGCTAAATTAGAAGGTGTTGTCATATTAATAACGTACAAATTGTTAAAATGCCGTAATCACAGTTTGCCGAGGGTTACAGGACTTACATCTTATCACATCGTCAGTAGGTCTTATCTTCGTTTTTCAATACGCGCATGCAAAACATCCAAATGATAAAACGAAATACGCTTTTAGAAACTGAAGTAATTTTTATTTATAGCAACAGTATGTTCGGTGATGTCCCATATCTTCATAGTCCTCGAAATAAGTACGTAATTACAAAGGATAAATGTGATGTAACGATTATCAATTTAATTTGAAACTTTTTTTGTTGGGAATAGATCTAAAAAGACAGAAACGTGTGAAAAAATATTTTCAAAAATAAACAACCGGATTAATTTCAAGCACCCTTTGGAATTCGTAAATAACAAATTTTTGCGCTTACAAATTCATGACGTCCGAATTTGATCCAAATTCGATTTCATTACAACCATCGGAATGATGATTTTTTTTCTTTTACACTGTACCAACATTTGTTAGATTCATGTTATTGTGAGAAAAAAGTGTGAAATAAAAAAAATCTCTTTAACCTTTTATTTTATTTCCGCTTTTAAATTTTTTACCGAGGCAAGGTTTATGTCATAAGTGAAGTTTGTAGGGATCTAAACGCTGTAAAATTTCCTGTATTCCGTCAAAATGGTTTCAAAGTTATCACTATTTTCGTCTTTAAAAGGGCGAATTTGGAGAATTTTTATCAATAAAAGTGTTTACGCCAAAGTAATTGGCGTAAAGGTTCATGTTTCCGTTGCATCCCTAGCTCCGGTTGTACTTGCTCTCGTGCTGCCAAGAAGAACGCACGTCTTTGCTTCCCGCATCCGTGCTTCCGTTTTTGGATAGAATCTAGCAGGTATCATGGTAATCTAAGCTATCATATTATCCACGTTCTTGGTTATGTTGAGGCTTTAGGTGCTACATTGCTGGGTTCCGAAAAGAAGATTGACGAATGGACTACAAACCCGTTCACCTCAGGCATTGGGGTTTTTATTATGATTTATTTAATTATTTTAATTTTTTGCGATCACAACAGCGCTCCATATTTAAAGAAGCCTACAAAAAGTATTCGGTAAAAACGTTGATCCGACATCCGTTACCTCCGTTTGTTAGTACATTAAATAAACTAAGCAATATTATAGCTGTGTATCTTTAAATAGAATTGAAGTCTGCTAAACCAAAACGTTATAAGAGGCAAAAATCTCGAAAAACGTCATAAAAGTTGTACGTGCATTTCTACACTTTCACTACAAAAAAAAGTAATTGAAGTGCTCCTTCAAGGGAAAAGAAAGGCGTCGGTCTGTTCACCAAGTCGAAAATAAAAATAAATTCTCATGCCTGACAATTGCTTTAGCCTGAACAAAAACTGCTCACATTTGTTGATAAGTGTACATGAAAGAATCACCCACAATTTTCGAGTGCGTGGACAAATTTTTTTACAGTGCGATCGAGACGAAAACAATTAAAAAAGCTATAGGAGCCAATAGACCAGTAATACCTGATTCAAATAATCAGAAACATCCTTTCTTAGTGGTCAACAACACCGAATTCTTTGAATGGAAGTAGCCGACTAACTTTTGAATACAAAAAAGATGATTATTTCCAGAACAATCATGATAAAGGTTGCCAAAGAAAACTTTGGTATCATTAGTGTAAATAAGTGATATTCCATGTTGAGTCAATGGAGAAAAATATGTCGAAGGAAGATTTTCGAGATTTGAATGCAGAATTGCAAAAAAAGTCATCCCTTTATCGAAGAAGAAGAAAAATGACATGACAGATATGATGCCAAAATAACAAAACGAATTTATTTATTTTGTATTTTATTTTCGATGAAATATTTTCAAACGCCGATGATCGAGAAAGGCGTTCGAAGTATACAGTGATGGATGACTCCTCTGTCGTGCGGGTTTAGTATCGACATAGACGCCAACTTTTTCTTTCGTTATTACTTTATTTACAACATTCACAGATAGTACAAATGTTAAGAAAATAAAATAAATACTCCTTAACAATAAATTAATTTTTCATCATTAAATAACATTTTAGTTCAAATCTACATGTTTAGACAGAATGAGGTGTTTCCAAGTGGAACATCATTCATACATAAAATAACATAAAGATATGTAAAAAATGCCATGTCTGACTGATTAAGGATCTGCACATACATGTTAATACATACATATGATCAGAGTTTCTGTAATTTATAATAAATTATGGTGGAGTATTCGATATTCGTCCATCTGTCTATCATCCACTGAGGGTGGATGAGGCCTAAGGACAGGATGTTAACTCCTGGTTAAACCACAAATGCACGTTTTGTACTTTTTTGTACATCAAAAATTGTTTATTGTTTACGCGAATATTTTTCTAACGCAGAAACCTATCAGTTTTGTGAATTTGTCTGTGAAGTTTCAATTTTTAAAAACAAGTTAACAAAAAAGTTTTTTTTAAAAATTAATTTCTCAATTTTTCCTTCCCCCATAAAGTCTGTTTTGAGGCCCTTACAAGGTTTTAGTTACTCTTTTAACTTACTTTGTCACTCTAAATAACATACTTAACAAACAAACATGCTAATCGTGTTGAATTAAGTCAAAATTCACCAATTTCGTGGTCCGCTTGACCAATTAATATATTATATAAAATTAATAATATATATTTAAAATTCAAAAGATGGGGTTGAGATGGGAAGTTAGTGTCCGAGTGGATCGAGGTCACGATAGCTCAAGTGGTAGAGCAGCGACGCATCTAGCCGAAGATCGTGGGTTCGAATCCCGCTCGTGACATTGACTTTTATCTCAACAAAAAACCTTAATTAATTGTAATTAAGTCAAAATGTTTTGTGACTGGAGTTGTTTCGACGTTTTTGACGTTAAGCTTCGGCTTACTCAGCTCTTTTTAGTTGCTTACAAACGAAGTATTCACAAAAGAATCAGAAAGGACGAGTCAAGTTATTTTGGATGAAATATTTTCAAACACCGGCGATCGAATAAGGCGTTCAATGTATACAGTGATGGATGACAGATCTGTCGTGCGGGTTTAGCATCGAAGTAAAAGTCAACCCTTCCTTTCGTAATTACTTTACTTACAATCTCGCATGGCCTATCCTTATTCAGGTGAGGAAGACCCTTCTTTTACAAGTCAGATCCACCGGGGGCCACCGACACTGCTCTGCCAGGGACACTACCACTTTTTTCTTAACGTTTTTTATTGCATTTTTGCCACCTCGTCCGACTTTTCGTGTTACCCTCGAGACCTATGTGTCCAGGTGCCCAGCCGCCTTCCTCCGTTTTCCCCAGACGATCCAGTTCATGGTATCATTCAACAGATAAAAAATGGTCGAAAGGTCACGTACATTAATATTATCTTACTAGTACAACATTTAACACAATGTGTAATTTCTCTATTTTTCGTGGTCCACTTGACCAATTAATAACATTCAATTAATTAAGGTTTTAGGTTGAGATAAAAATGTCAGTGTCACGAGCGGGATTCGAACCCACGACCTTCGGTTTGATTCGCCGCTACTCTACCATTTGAGCTATCGTGACTTCGATCCCTTCGGGCACTAACTTCCCATCTCAACCCCACCTTTTGAAAAATGGCAAAAAGGAGGGAAAATTCGAAAGGCGTATCAAGCCGAAGGTCGCGGGATTCGAACCAACGACCTTCGATAAGCCGCTGCTCTACCACTTGAGCTATCGTGACTTCGATCCCTTCGGGCACTAACTTCCCATCTCAACCCCACCTTTTGAAAAACGGCAAGAAGGAGGTTCTGATGGGGAGTTGGTGTCCGGGTGGATCGACGTCACGATAGCTCAGGTGGTTAGAGCAGCGGCGTATCAAGCCAAAGGTCGTGGGTTCGAATCCCGCTCGTGACACTGACTTTTTTATATCAACTTAAAACCTTAATTAATACAATGTGTAATATTTAGTGAACGTTCAATAATCATTTAATACAATGGCGGTTGTGTGAACACCCTGATAATATCGAATGGACCTTAGTTAAATGTTTCTATGACATAAACACTTTGTGAAACTTTCAAACTGCAAATTAAATTATTAATTAATTTTAAATTAAACATTCCTAATCAATTATCGTAATAATACATCTAAAGAAATTAAAAAAATTATTTTAAATACAGGAATTAATTTTGTTCTTAAATTACCTAATAAACTTTATGAGCACGTTAGAACGTTTTAGTAGATGAAAATCTCGAATGGTCGTTCCTGTACCGTACTTATCTTAATAGTACAATATTACATTTAACACGATACAATTACGTAAATATCCTAATTTTGTTCTTTTCGTCTTCATCGTTTTTCTACGATGTCGAGTAATTAATTGAAACGAACGAATGTTGACAATTGACTGTTATAATAAGTTCAATGATCGGAAATTATAGATGGAAGCGAAACAGCACTCAGTTATTCACGATGGTATAATTTCTCCAACTTTAATTAAGTTTGTGTTGAGAATCTAAAGAGACTATATTGATCGCCCTATGCTAGTCGGCAATAATAAAACCCGATCGGGCTATTAATTAATGACTTACGCCTTTCGGACAACAGTGATTTGCCGTTGTAACAATAACTACCTTTTATTTTTACAAATTACGATTTAAATGTGCTCATATTCAAATTGAGAAGTTCAAAAATTTGTTTATCTGCCAGTTTGCACTATTTGTCATACAATGTTTACTTTATTACGCGAATGTCGTTTCAAGGAGACGAAGTATTCGTAAGAAATCAGTCTTAAATACGGCGAATCACGGAAGTACGGAAAAGTTTCATGTGAACGTTGGAATATCAAGTCAGGACGATGTATACAGGTCGTTATTCATTACGGCAATGGAATTTCCTTACTTCCGGAGGAAGCCGGGAGCAGACGCGAAGGAGTTTACAACTTCCTTGATTCCTTGGATATTCTTCTCTTTTAAGAGGAACGTACAGCTTCTTTTACATAAGAAAAATCTGAATTAAATGAAAAAAAAAACTTTCTAAGAAGTTCGACTCAACTTAAAGTTGAGCATAATTAGAAAGAGGTAATACAAAAAATATTTTAATTTAGTAAGAGTATATTCACCGGGAAGTGAGAAAATATCGTTAATTTAAATCATACGTAATTAAAAAATTCTTTCAACTCGAATGTGAGTTGAATAATAAAGCAATTAAGCATTTTTATTGGATTCGCTTTGTCTCGCTCTATCTGTGCTTTTCTCTTCTTCACTGAACGTGTCGTTTTATATCTTTTTCTGGGCAAATTCAAGAAAAGTCGAGATTTGGACTGTATTCTATTAAGAATTGATTCGGTTTGATTTATTCATCGGTGTCCGGTCATTCGGTTCCACCAGCTTATTTATACATTTATTTTTTTGTCGAGCCGCTGTCAATAGATTTAAAAGATACTTTAAGTTCATTTTAGAATATGTATCAATATAACATAATTAATGTAAAGAATGACTAGTTTTTCACTAAATACCATAAAAGAATTATTTAAACCCCTAACCGTGCAGTTGTACCATGTAACTACAGAAAGGACAGACTAAAAGAAATATAAAAAAGCTTGCCAAATTTGACCGAAATGTTCACAGGCAATAACCTTATAGGCACTTATAATTTTATTATAGTATATTATCAGGGTGCCCATACTGTCGGATTAAATGTTATACTATTAAGGTAATAATAATAAACGTGACTTTTCGTCCATTTTTATCTGTTGAATGATACTAGATCTCAGGAAAACGGTGGTTGGTGTATGTATTCCCGGGCACATGGTCTGGTGGTAACACTAAAATGCAAAAGAGGCCCTCTGACACTAAAAATGTAATAAAAATTATTGATAAAAGAAGGTGGCAATGTCTGTGGCGGAGAAGCTCTCACGTATCGATAAGTGGCTCTCGGAGGATCTGACTCATAAAAGAAGGGTCGTCCTCACCCGATTACAGATAGGCCATGCATGGTTAACGTACTTCTGAGCCAAAGCCCACGTATGTGTCCGACATATAGGGAAAAGTTGCACGATGTGTCCACTTAATTAAGTGATTGAAAATCACTCACTTAACAGTGCAATTTTCTAGCTCGATGTAGAGAACGTGCTGGAATTCCACCCGGTATGAGAATTGAGCTTGTGCACGGCAGTGAGTGAGTATCGTATTCTCCTGTTCCTAGTTTGAGATTAAACAGGACAGTTTTATCGTATATAGTACTTTATATTACAGAAATTTCGTCTTGTGTTTCTTAGTGTATAATCAGAATGAATGTATTTATTACCGTAATGCGTAGTTTAACCAGGGGTTAACATCCTGTCCTTAAGCGTCATCCACCCTCAGCAAGGTTCCATGGTCGAATATCAAATACTACACCACAAAAACCGAGTGAAGGATATTTAAATTAAAAAATGTATTCAAGAACGAGTGAGAGTGTGATTGGAAAGCTGATTGTGTCAGGTACTGGATGCTCTAGCTTTTCATAGTCTCTGGAGCTATATGTCTGGACGGATAAGACGGGGGTTGGCAATTCTCGAGGTATGTTAATAATTTATTGTAAATTACAGAAGCTGTGATCATACACAGGGTGAGTCATTTTTTGACGCACCATTGGAAAATCAACTGGGTACGTTTAAATCTGACTCGAGGCTTATTTCCTTTGATTAATACGTTAATAAAAAAAAGTGAGTCAATTTTCGGTGCACCATAGGAAAATCAATGTTGGTGCGTCTAATTATGACTCGGCACATTTTATTTTGTTAGTCTCCTACCAAAAAATAGGCGAATCACTTTTCGACACACCATTCGTTAAAAATTAGTTTTAGTAGGTTGGAAGGAAAATAAACAAAACGATATTATTAAAACATTCAAACACAATGTAATAATTTTAAAAAAATTCTTCACAAATTAATTTGATTAAGGTTTAAGACTATTTTTTTTCGTCCAATCATCGTTTTACGATAGACTAGGCTATTGTGTTGCAGCAAATTGAGGTCTGTTCGAACAATTATTATAATGATTTTGAACATTTTTGGTTTTCTAACAAAGGAGAATGTTACATTTATTTAATTTTTGTACTTTACCAGAAAAAAGGAGATTGTTACATTTATTTAATTTTTTACTTTACCAGAAAAAAAGGAGATTGTTACATTTATTTACTTTTTTTACTTTGCCAGAAAAAAATACTCTTAAACCTTAATCAAATTAATTTGTGAAGAATTTTTTTTTAATTTTTACATTATGTTTGAATAATGTTTTAATAATATTCGTTTTGTTTATTTTCCTTTTAACCTACTAAAACTAATTTGTAGCGAATGGTGCGTCGAAAAGTGACTTGCCTATTTTTTGGTGGTTTTTTGGACTAACAAAATAAAATGTGCCGAGTCATAATTAGACGCACCAACGTTGATTTTCCAATGGTGCACCGAAAATTGATTCACTTTCTTTTATTAATGTATTAATCAAAGGAAATAAGCCTCGAGCCAGATTTAAACGCACCCACGTTGATTTTCCAATGGTGCGTCAAAAAATGACTCACCCTGTATATGTATGAGCATACATGTGCACCTTATATAAATCCGTAACGACTCACATATGGCATTTTATATATTATTATTTCTTATGTATGAATGATGTTTCACTGGGAAACTCCTCATTCTGTTTAAACATGTAGACTTGGACTAAATTCATTATTTAACAACGAAAAATTAATTTCTTGTTAAGGTGGATTTAATTTTACTTTCTGAAGATTTGCGCAATTTGTGGATCATGTAAATAAAGTAATTACGAAAGGAAGAGTAGGTTTCTGTCTCGATGCTAAACCCGCACGACAGATATGTCGTCCAATACTGTATACTTTGAACGCCTACCTCGATCGCCGGTGTTTGAAAATAAATATATCATCACAATAACTTGCCTCATCCTTTCTGATTCTTTTGTGCACACTTCGTTTGTAAGCAACTAAAATGTGCTGAGTAAGCCAAAGCTTTACGTCAAAATACTTCTAAACAACTCCAGTCACAAAACATCTTGACTTAACTCAACATTTGGGCTGCTAAACCAAAACGGTTTAAGTGGCTCAAAACAAATTTTATTGGGGAGGGGGAGTAAAACATGACAACATAATAAAGAAATAACTTTTTTTTGTACAATTGTATTTAAAGATTGAAACTTCACAGACAAATGCACAAAACTGATACGTTTCTGGGTTAGAAAAAATATTTGTATAAGCGTTAAACTATTTTTAATTTACAAAAAATGCAAAATGCTCGAAAGTTGGACTTAACAAATCAACCTCAGGAAACGTTAATAAAACTTCCTTTTTTCCTTTGGCATATGGCATTATGGTTGTAATGCCTCTTTTCTTTTCATTCTATAAAGGAATGATTTTTTTCGCTTTTCTACAATAAAATCACGAAAATCTTACTACGACTTAATTTTCTTTAGGGCAGGAACTTGAGACCATTGCGTCAACGAGGAATAACATTTATTTACATCAATGGCACCAAAGTTTTTTTCTGTAACCTGGGCTATCCTGTCGATAAATTGTAAGATTACAAAGCCCATCATATATTTTTTTATCTAAAAATAATTCCTCCTTTTCGTCAACAACATTATTGTGCCTAGAGGGACGATTAAATAGGAATCTAGAAAAACCGTCCAGACGTACATAATGATCAAGTAACGACTAGATTTAATGCCTGCACCCACATGGAATTGGCAATAAGTCTTTATTCAGCCCTTTCAATTCAAAGTCCTACGTAGTAAATACCACGTTTTATTTATTTAAAGCATCACATTTTCCAAACCGTTCTAAACACTAAATATCTATTGTGTCCTAGACCTTGGCAAATTCTCTATTCCTTAAATTAGTTGCCACATTAACTCCACACTCAAATCTATTAATACAGAATAAGGTACTGTGGTGACCAAATGGTTAGGACGTCCGCCTTGTATTTCCCATGCTAGTGTTCGAACCCCTGCAAGCGATATGGCTTTTTAATTGATGAAGGACTGTATTATGTATTGGAAATTTGGTTGTCCCTCCGTCCGGGTAGTTGGACGTTAGCCCTCGTGTTGCTTTTCCCTTCTTACGACTGTACGACCCTTCCACCCAGTATCTGTCTAACGATCGTACTGTCAACTGGTCGACTGTCGTTCAAGTAATTGACCCAATGTAACGTCTTATAGTATATTCGCTTATCATATATTTTGTATAACGTTACCGATATTACAATAAAAAGAGACAAGGTCGATATCTTAGCTATGATTTAGTAAATCCACCTCATTTTTCCTTTAGTGTTTGTTTAAGATTTCTTGTATTGGAAGCTATTGTATAACTACGTTGTATGTTTCAGTTTCGACGCAGCTGAGCAGCCTCGTCGGCAGCACCGGACCGACCGTCATGCCCAAGCTGTGCCCCGTTTCGCATTTTCAGTGTTCAAACAAAAGGTGTATTCCTCTGAACAAGTTCTGCGACGGGGTCAACAATTGCGGCGACTATTCAGACGAGCCGAAACACTGCACACGTAAGTACCCCCAGGGTGAATCTTCCATTTTCGGGCTGTTCCCACGTAAAACACGGATTTCACGGCTGGATCGACATGGGGGTTGAGTTCAATTTCGGCGAACAAAGCCGAAACGCCTCCAGGCATCCGGCAAAATATTGTTTGACAATAAAAGATCATTCCTCGCGTTATTGACGTTTAAGAGATTAAAGCAATCCCGTTTCAGAGTTGCAACCCTTGCCTAATCCAGATTCACTCCTCCTCTCTTAATGTGTTTGATAGCTCCTGTGCCATGACAGTGTATACAGAACGAGGAATGGGATTTTAACTGAAAGATAATAACCGATGCCCTGGGATTCCGGCCGCGTCACTTTTCCATTAATCTGTACTAATTATCCCTACTAACGAATAAAACGAGTGTAAAAAAAATATAATGCAATAATACCAGATTAGAAGCCCATTAACGTGTAATTGTTTTTGTGAAAAGGATTTGCCCAATGTTGTCTGAAATTGTTAATTATAATTTGTATAAGATTTGTTACCATCAGCTTTAGATAACTGATTTATATTTCATAAACTGTACCAGTCAAGTTTCATATTTTTACTCTGAAATTATATATTAAGAGATGTCAAAAGTGAACGGGAACGGATTCGCTTTTTGGCAATAGTTCAGGGGCGAATCAATGGTTAAAAAGGCGAACCACGCTTTCCACCGCAGTTTTTTCAGGCGGGAATAGCCGACGGCCGTAAAAGGTTTTACGGCCCACTTTTTGGCCATTTAATGACCGGAATCTGGGTTATTTCTGTCGTGTTTACGTTTTTCCAGGCATTTCAACCGTTCGGAGTAGCGATAAACCAGGAGCTTCCGACTCGCGTGTAACAGGATGAGAGTCCTCTGATTAAAAAGGTTCTGCTTCTCCGGCAAATTACTGTCTCTCAACCTAGGAGCGTTAGGTCAAATTGACACTAATCCGAGAGACAAATTTCAAAATACGGAGAAGAAAAGACAAATCCCAACAAGCTCAAGCTAATCCACATCTCGACTACCTAGTAGTAAAATCTTAACTATCCGACTATTTTCTTAGTTCACTATAGTATGCTCAATGAAGAAGTTTCAACCCAGACCAGGCAATTGATCATCATCGGCGATGGACGGTTATCTCACCATCCGAACAACAGTCAACGGTTCCATTCCCCCCCCCCAATCCGGTCTGCGCGCGTTCGAACTCTAGCTAAAGTCATATTACATAGAAAACTTTTTACAAATGCATGCTTACCTTCCCCTAAACCCTCTATTCTTTGTACGAAAATGTTATCGTTTTGACGGTTCTTTAAAATGATCGGAGCGAGAAAACTTTAAAGCAGTTTCCTTGGTCTCATTTTCTACAATATTTTAGCCGGAATAGTTTTACCAATTTCGGACCAACGATTGAGCACCAGGCGATGACACGGTTATCCTCGGTGCCCATCGGAACAAGAGTCCAGTGTCCCATTACCTCCAAATGTATATGAAAAATATAAAAATCTAGTGTAAAACATGACTAATAAGAATTCATGAAAATATATGCAGCCACTTGACCTTTACTTTAAAAAGATAAACCTGTACCTCTTCTGATACCCTCACCCACGCAGATCCGCCTCCTCGGATTTGATCTGGACAGCAAACTCACTGAAATAGAAAAAAACTGATAAAATTAGAACTGAACATAATATTACTTCCATATGACTCCACGAATAAAAGTTAATATACGATAAAAAACAAACGTACTATCATTCAAAAGACCATTGTCAGACCCATCGGGACTCAATACGCCAGTGCTCTAACCACTTGATTTATTACGACTTAAACCAAAAAAGTTAGATAAAAAGATTAATTAATTGGAATGATTAATTTGGTCAATTATGACCACTAAGCAAATATGGTTTAATTTATTAATTAAAAGAAGTAATTACTTTACGAACAGCTACCCTTGACCAATTCATACGTCGCTGAGAATCGAATCCTGAACGACATTTGAAAATATGGCAAAAAGAGGTAAAATTCGAACGGTTGTAGGTAGAGATGAGGAGTTGGTGTCCGAGGGGATCGAAGTCACGATAGCTCAAGTGTTTAGAAAGCATTGAGCCGACGGTCGCGGGTTCGAATCCCGCGCATGGCACTAATATTTAACCTCAGCCAGAAACCTCAGCTAAAAAATAATTTCTTGGAATAAATGGATTAATTTACTTTGTAATTTTTACTACACTTGGTCGTGACATTAATTTTTTATCTTAATTTACATTATATTTTTTACAAAATATTAATTTTTTACTAGCACGTAGAAAAGTGTATTGGTGATGATGGAAAGACAGTGCATGAGAGTTCAAGAGTGCCCCGATGGTCTGACAATGGTCTTTTAAATGATGGTACGTTTGCTTTCTATCGTCTGTTAACTTTTTACTCCTGGCCTCAGAAGGAAGTAATATTACGTTTACTTCTAATTTTATCAGTTTTTTTTCGATTTCATTGAGTTTGCTGTCCAGATAAAATCCAAAGAGGAGGAGCTGCGTGGGTGAGGGTATCAGAAGAATTACAGGTTTATCTTTTTAACGTAAACGTTAATTGGCTGCATATATTTTCATGAATTCTTATTAGCTATGTTTTCCACTAGATTTGTACATTTTTCATAATGTTTTGAGGTAATGGGACACTGGACTCTAGTTCGGATGGGTACTGAGGATAACCGTGAAATCGGCTGGTGCTCAATCTTTGGTCCGAAATTGATAAAACTGTTCCGGAGAATTATTGTAGAAAATGAGACCAAGCTCGTGGCACTAATATTTTACCTCAGCCAGAAACCTTAGATAAAAAGAATAATTGGATTAAAAAAAGAGATTCCTTACTTTCGCTGCAAGCTTTCTCGCTTTCAAAAATAAAAAAACTGGTGGGCTAGTTAAAAATAACAAAAAATAAAGGAGTATTTATAACGTAATTCTTGTCATAAAGGAGAGCTTAACCAAGACCCATTGGGTGTCGTGGAAGATAGGTGTTTTTATGTGTTTATGCCGAGATTCGAACCGAGAACCGAAAGCGTAGCTGCCATGGCGGTCGCCTTTAATCAAACACTGTTAATATTATACGCTAGATCAATAAACGTTACAATTTAACACTTACAAAACTATGATCAAATTCATCTGAACTTACAGATCCAAACTCTGGACAACTACCAATTTATCTAACCGAAATCCAACCATTTTAGTCCAAAATGCTTTCATCTCTGCTCAGTTCTAAGTCTTTAATCAAACACTACATAAAGACATTGATCTTAATTTTGTAAAACAAAGAAAAAATTTTGGTCAATCGTGATTCAGAAAGTTTTACAGCTAGGGCACTTCAATCCTTTGGTTCTTTCCTTTTTTTTAACTAAAAAATCCTCGAAATCCTTCAGAAAGGCTGAATTGACTGTGGTCAATAGTAACTCTTCTAATAGCTTAAAAAGAGACATAGAAAGACGATGAATTAAAAATCAAAATACAAAGAAAAAGCGTATATAACATAACTCGATTGCAATATGTAATTCAGAGATTTGGCATAATTGTCAATTGGAACGTTTAATCATTGGGTAGAAAATCTTATGATTAGATGATCCATCACTGACGTCCCATTGTGGGTTGGACGGGCGTCTTGTTGAATCCACGTGTCCTCGTCTGTATCAATAGGGCGACCAACTCATTCTACGGCGGTTCCCCTGAGTACGCTCATGCACTGCTCTCCCCTGACATTTATTTTCCTGAAAATTAAACCAGTTCACACACGTACATAAAAAAGAAGCACTTACGTTAATGCTTTTTTTTATTAAAAGACTGCCTGGAGTTTTCGTACTGAAATTTAATCGGCCAATTGCCGTCTGTCCTCAAAGTACTCCAGAAGTTTTTTTATTCGGTAAGCCCTCCACACTTTAAGCAGAACGCTTGTACATTTCACGGTGTCGGTTTTCGTTAGCTAAAGTTTTGTTGTCCTTTGTTAAATAGGAGTAAAAAATAACAATAAAAACATTTTTATCAATAATTTAACATTTTTTAAGGCCATATTGAAGAAGTTACTATAATAATTATGCCAATACAATTGCCACATAAATTTTATATGATGTAATGTGTGAATGTAATATTAATAATAATGAGGGAAGTTTAAAGGCCGATAAACAGTTGAGGCCATCGCTGGCCCACTGCATGTTTTTTCTTATTTTTCTGGGTTTTTTGCACGTATTTTTCCATCTGTTTTGTGACTGGTTCTCAGCGTTTATATGAAACCTAAGTAAATATCCTAAAAGCTAGCCTCTCATTTGTACTTCAGGTCGTCAACTACAGAATATAATTTTTCGTCTTGAAAGTAGCCACGGATAAAAAAAATTAACAATCTAAAGGAGCAAAAGCTGGGCTTTCTGGTGGGTATGACAGGGGTCTGGTTTCATAAAGATGTTTTACCAAAGCTACACCATTTATCGTACAATTTTCTAACTGTTTTCACTAAAGTTTAAAGTTCATTTAACATCCATTAGGAACCTCATGGTAAATTACTCCTTCGAAATAACTAAAAATCTAGAGCATTGTTTTTTTTTTCACTCTGACTACCAGTGGAAAGGTTGTTCGATAAAGTTATCTATCAATGGAAGAACGCTAGTAAACACAATTTTCACCAGTTTACAATCCTATGGGAAAATCCCGTATAGCATAAGCGATTTAATACATTTTCTACTCTTTCTAGTCTACTGATCCTTTTCACTTTCTCTTGTCGTACACATCTTCGTTTCTTTCGACAGTCCACACATCATGGAAATTGTACGATTAATATGGTTGGATTTGAATAAACAGATTGTTATCGGAAAACTAAAACTCTTGGAATGTACAACTGGTTTTTCCTTTTGAACAAAATAGCTTTGAATCGAAAATAAACATGCCATAAGAGAAAGATCTTGTTTATACAGTAGGTGTAGCAGGAGTTGTATTCCAGAAGGATATTTACCCAACGTTTCGTAGTCCAAAAAATTCATGCCGTGGGATGGACTGCCTCTTACAGCACCTGGAATGTTTGACCGCTATCTGGCCATCGGCAGCCATTAACCCAATTTTCGTACTAGTTGACAATTCTTGGGTAAAATCTCATAGAGCATGAGCTTTTTAATACATTTTATATTACTGCTGGCTGTTCATGCTTCATGCTGGACTAGTCTAAACTACTGCCCGTTTCACCTTCTCATATCTTTACATGACGACTATTGGTGATTTTTGACAGTCTGTGGTCATGAAAAATTTTGAGTACTATGGCTGGATTTGATTGAACAGATTGTTATTGGACCTCATCGATTCACATTGATGGGTTCGTTTGCCTTTCTTCCTTTTAAAACTGGTTTACCAAATCTCCCCTTTTAATGATTTCAATAATAATTCATGATATGTACATGTTTATTTATATAAAATAATGCCTTAATATGGTGACAATTCTATAGAAACTAGTTTCTTTTCCACAGAACTGATGGATTAAGCTTTTAGAGCCAATAAACTATTTATTAAACAGCCTTAGACAGTACTTTAGGAGATATTTGTTTATCCCTAAAGCTTGCAATATTAAACACGAGGATATACAAAGAATTAGAAGATGACATTAGGTGTTATGAGACAAGGCTTTTTTTTGTCCTTTGTTAGTTTTTAAGTTTTTATTCTTGATAGAGAAAGCATAATAGCAAGATGATAATTGCTTTAAAATTTTGTACGTTTTGATTACATTGTACTTTTTTTTAATTAAAGATGGGGTCGAACAACTTTCTTAGTTATACCTCAATTTATCTTCTTGCCTGATTTGTAGCCGTCCTTTTGAGTTTTAATCGCATCTTGAAGTCTTGGGAAATAAAAAAATTACCACTGATGCTTTCAGCTTATAAACATTCTGGGATGCCGTAAGTTTAAGAAGATTGCAAAAACTGGCCAGCTCTTATTATTTATCTTACATACATTTTTTCTTAAGTAGCTGGTGTTCTCCTTTTCTTTCTCTGCGACCTAAAAGATTTGTTGTTGAATTTACCTTTCTTCAACCATTCCACGGAAAGTTCCCTACTCTTAAGTAGTCGAGTCTTTCCTGTTTTTTCTTTGCTTATTTCCCGAGTTCTTTGGCGTCGACGTAACGAAGTTTCTGTACTTTTTCCTTGCTATGGCTTTTCAGTCACATAGGACATGTGGCTGCTGTTTTATGGAAAAAATTACTGAAGTCGTATTTAAATTTGTAATAGAGAGTATAAAACATAATATTTTTCTTAATTTCTGCCCGCTAAGATTTTTTTATTTTTCTCGTTGAGAAGTTAAGAAACTTCTCTTATTGTTCCTGGTTAATTCATCCAGTTCATGGTCATTTCTTTCTCTGCCTATTTGTTCAGTTCCGCTCTTGCCATGCTTTATGTTGTGTTGATTTACGGCTCTGGTTCAAAAGTTATGAGAGCTGCTCCTGCTTTTGCTTATTGGTCAGCCTGGTAGCTACATATGAATTAATTTATTTCGTTTTCCCAGGAGATGGAGATATCTTAGCAATTCTCCCAGTTGAAGTCACTCATTGCTGCTTGGCAGTCTGATATGTTCATCTGTGCACATTTTAGTCTCTTTTTAAGTACTTTTGAACGCTATTGAAGTTTTACTTGAATTTTATTACATCTGCAATTAATTCCCAGCACTGTAAGTATGACAATATTATCCAATCTAATCATTTTTAATAATTATCCAAACTACAAATTTGTACTGTTTTTGTAGACAACATTTCTGTTAGGAATAAAAAATAAGAATGTTATTTTTATTAAATGTTAAACATTAAATCAAAATTTTAAAACAATTGTACTTGTGATTGTGGAGGTAATCACCAGCAACGTTGAACTCTTGACAGCAGTATGATATATACTTAATTGGATGTCCTTTCACTCTCGCTGCTGGGCTTTTGACAATAAAATCATTTATTGACCCAGAGGCGTCTGAACCACCGTCGTATCAATAATAATTAATTTAGAATTTATTGACATTTATTGTATACCTAGTCCGATTTGTTAGTGAGATTTAAAAAAAATGAACAACTCAACAGACAAAACGTAGTTAAGTGAGTCCTTAGCTGTAGCATTAAAAGCATATACATATTTAAGGCGATACGATGTGTCCAGAGGGATGTTCATTATCCATGAACCAGGTGTGCCGATGTATGACCAAAACGGCAAACTAGACAGATTAAGATAAGAAAAACGAAAGTCATCATTTCGCAAAACTCAAGAAGAAATCTGAAACTTTTATTAGATTGTAAATGCTATTTATTACACTTCTCGTAAATTTTGTTTTAATTTTTCATCTGCCTTCCCTCGCATAACGAAACATCGTAATTTTCTAAAGCTTATAAATGGTTAACATAATGGAGGTCTGGATTAGCTGAAACGATAAATAAGTCAAACAGATTAGCACAATAGAGCCGGGGGCCTACTTTCTTACAGGGATTTCAGCCAACGTCAATTTAAGTCAGACTCAATTATTGACAAACTTATCTGGTTATATTGTTTTCATCACTCATTTAAAAGATAATTCGACTGAAATCGTACGCGTATCACGATAGCGTGACAGTCGAAGTTTATTATTCAGAATGTAAACAGGGTATGACCGAAATTTGAGACCAGTGATTTTACACTTATTGCTAAATCTGTCACGAGATTCTTTTATTTTGATATCATTTTTGATTCGTATAATTATATATTAATCCTGATAATTTATTTAATTACTGCTATTACATTATTGCATGTAGTAATTTCGTTGTTAATTTATTTTCGATGAGCTGATAAAATTTTAACTTTTTTTACATCATCGTCTTTGTTTATATGTACGCTATTTAGAAGAAATTTTTTGGCCACTGTCGTTTCAACCCTCCTGGAAAAATTAAGAAATTCCTGGTTTAAGGACAGTAGAGAGCCAACGGATTGGTATGTCCAATAAGCTCGATGTGAAACTTTCTTTTTCGGGATTAGACCACTTGTTTTAAAAACACAAATAATATCCAGGTTTTTATTTTATTAGAAATATAGAAGGAAGCAGAAATAGTATTCCAGAGTTCGAATCCATACGTACAGAAAGATCTGATAAAAGTGTTGCCGATGGTTAGTTTGTCTTTATCTCAATAGTCTGTTTAGTTTTAACCTTTTTAGTCAAATGTGAAGATTTCAGTTAAATTCGCTCTCGAGTAGAATCTAAGAATAATTGTTAGATGTTGCTTGGACGGTTGCTGAAGATAACCGTACTTTTTCCCTTGTACACTGAGAAGGACCGGATGTTTGAGTTGTTTAGATAGAAATACTGTTTTATTATTCTGACGACAGCACCAAGCAAATCTGTTGTATTTAAATTAATCTTTGGTTAATTATCCACTGGAAGCATACCTACAACGCACCGCTATTTACTTTCCTCTCTAAGGAATAAAACTCCAGACAATTGGCATTTAATCGTCTTGGAAGATTGTCAGGAAGGATTTTGGATGGCAGGAGTTGGGGATTGTGATAAGGATCCTGAGTAGTATGGAAGTCTCTTGACTTTCTAAAGGTTTCAAAGAAAAGTGAGATGGACGGGATTTTGGACTGGTGTAATTAGATTCTTTGGAGGTTGGACCGTTTCGTTTTACCTCAAGTTAATTTTCGTACTTTAAGTTCAGTTGTAACAGTAACACGTACAAATGTGGCGATATTGATAGGTGGGAGGCTGGATTTGTTGTCAAGCACAATTTGGAGATGGTTATACGGCCATTGGAAGTACAAAAACTCTTTTGCCATAGTACAGTTCCAAATAGCTGAAAATTGTTGCTGACTGAGGAATAGAGTTGCAGTGGATAGGAGGAGAGATGAGAAGGCGGATGGTGAAGGTTTGTTTGGATTTGGTTTCATGGAGTCTGATCATTCAAAGAGAGGAGATTGTCTTGTTTCTACAAATCTCTGCTGGGTTTGCTGAAACGATGGTGGTAATGTAGGAACATTAAAAATATAAAGGATGGCAGTAAAAACATCCTTTGGGGAGACCTGCTTTTTCAGGTTAGAGCTCCACATGTTTACCTCTTTCAACAAAAGGGTCATGAAGATATTATTCCGCTAGTACACAAAGGCTAGAGGTTGTGGAAGAATAGTATATAATGAATAGGAGGAAGTGGGGGTTTGGCATTCCTCAGGCACTGCAAACTTGTGGTATATTGTAGATTTTCTAGTTCCTTAGTTCAGTCAAATTATTTATTTTTCCTTTTCAGAAAGATAAGGTAATTATTGTTACTGCATACAGTTCTTTTCACGGGGCATTTTGTATCCTAGTTCTACTGAGCGGTTGCTTCAAGTTAATATGGGTGGCAGTTTCATCCTTCTCTATCCAAAACCTACAAATGAGATCATCAGTGAATACACCCATTTTGTGTAGGTGTTTTTTCATATGCCAATGGTTTACAGTAGTATCACTGCTCTGAGTATTACCCCGACTAACTGTAACAATGTTTGCCAGATTTGGCGATGGTTCTTTAGCCTAGAATTTTCTATGCTTGGAACCTAAAGAGACCATTTGGTTTTGTGTAAGCCCATTAATATTAAAGGAAAAGGGATGTTATTTAGGCTAATGCTGCAGACAGCCATCTCCAATAGTGTTGTGGGAGCAGGAATGTCTGGAAAAATTATTCGGCAGGAACACACCTAGAACACTACAAGGTTTGAGGGAAATTCCACATTGCAGAATCGATCAGAAAGATACAATTTTAGTATAATAGGACCTTGTCAAAAGCTGGGGCAATGTCGATGAAATGGCAGTATGGCATTTGCATTGCATTGGTTCTAGTAACGTCCAATTATGTCAACAACGCAATGACCTTACTGGACGTTACAATGGAACGGTTCGGATTCAAATTAATAGAAATCTACTATAATTAAATCATAAATTTGTTATATTCCTTCAGCTATGAACTCGGGGATAAAGGATTTTATTTATATCATTATCCGTTGTGTCTTTAATTTATGATTTTCCTAGTTGAAGTAATCGAAACAAATTTTAGCACTTTTTTCATATGTATTCGAACGAGCGGCCAGATCAGGAGTGCCGGAAAATTGAAATAATCCTGGAAAATTGATTCTAAATCCCGATCCGTCGGGCCGATTGCCGCACCGTTACATGCTTTGTCCCTCGATCCAAACAAGTGTGAACGAAGCGATAATGCCATCGCCCGATCAACATCACCAGCTCGAAATGTTTAAATCTGATTCCACGTTCAATCCTGCCGCTTAAACCATTTGTCATCCATAAATGAAATTAGAAACTTATTTGGAGAAATATAAAGGAAATCTGTTTTTATGGAAATTTAAAATTGAATTATAAATTGAAACATGAAAATTAATGTTCCTTTTAGTGTAGCTATAGACGAATTTCCCTCGGTATCTTGTTCTCTACGTTCAAATTAAATCCTAAATACTAAATGAATTGGTACAGACGATCTCATTGGATTTCATAGACTAGACTAGTATGCAATGAACAGTCTGCCAAGGAGGGCAATTAAGATCCTCTTCTTTTCTGATTACACTTCTTATTCATCATTCAATAATCAAATAAACGTTGTCTCTAAAAAAAACATTTTCTTTATCATGCCAACGTTTTGAACTTTATCGATCATCTTCAGGACCTGGGATTTATAAACATTGTTTAAATTAACAAAAAAATATTAAAAATTTTATAGAATGCTGCATATGCATATGCATCCCCAGCCATCCCTAACCATCCCTAACCACCCCTCTATTTAATTTATCAATTATAAAATTTAATTAATTTATGCATTCAACATAAATATTGAAATGTTACAATATTAATATTT
Organism: Cimex lectularius; assembly: GCF_000648675.2. Classification (NCBI taxonomy): domain Eukaryota; kingdom Metazoa; phylum Arthropoda; class Insecta; order Hemiptera; family Cimicidae; genus Cimex; species Cimex lectularius. The sequence continues at coordinate 550,359 of NW_019392743.1, forward strand.
CTATTTAATTTATCAATTATAAAATTTAATTAATTTATGTATTAAGCATAAATATTGAAATGTTATAATATTAATATCTCTATTTAGATTATTAATTATAAAATTTAATTACTTTATGAATTAAGCATAAATATTGAAATATTATAATATTAATATCTATTTAATTTATTAATTATAAAATTTAATTAATTTATGCATTAAGTATAAATATTGAAATGTTATAATATTAATATCTCTATTTAATTTATTAATTATAAAATTTAATTAGTTTATGCATTAAGCATAAATATTGATATGTTATAAACTCCTCATATAAAAATGTCTTTCTATTCCCGAATTCCCTCCCCACCCTTTCAAAATCCAACGTATTTAAATATAAAACATCAATACTCACTGGTACTCTCAACACGACACACAAGAATGACACATCCACACGGAAAACAAACAATTTGAGCCCTGAAGATGATCTCAATAAAGATCGAAACGTTGGCATGATAAAGAAATTGTTTTTCTAAACCCACATCACACCAGACCGCATCTCAAGATCTCCGAATAATCATTGACTAACGGTCACTAAACACTACACACACATTGTCTCCAAAGGCACCGACACACAGCCCGGCCCACGAAACAACGGTTGGTATATTTGACCAGCGTATAGCCCAGACCTTAATCCCCAAAAAAGTTAATGGAAAGCCTTGGCTAGGGAGGTCTGTGACCTCCAGAAGCCAGAAATCCAAAATATCAGCCAACTTAAAGAAAGAAATTCTCAAGTATGAGAAACATACCAGAGAGTACTTGGATAAACGATGTAAAAAGCGTTCGAAAAAGTCTGTAGAAGTCATTAAAACATGGTAGAAGTTCTCATTTTTAAAAGAAATTATTGCTTTAAGGAGTCAATAGATATTTGAGTTTATATTTTTTCATGCCTTTTTTATAAAAAATATTTTATTTAATCCACTTTCTGGTGCAATGTGATTTTTTTTCAAATAACATTTTCGTGTTATCTAACATGTTATTTTGTAAAAAATAATTATTTTTTCTCATGGAAATATTAAGAAAAGTTGACAAGATTTTTGCCTAGTTTATATTTTTAACAGGACTGGACTCATTCCGACTAATTTATTTTTGTTCAAATATACATTGTTTGTTTTAAAAACAATGAAAAATAGTTAACAGATGATTGATAGGAATACCTAAATAAAATGAAAAATCACTCGTTTGGTTAGTTAAAAAAAAATAGTATTGTGTGCGACTGAAAATTTGAGATGGCAAAGACGGCGATGGACGAGTACGGCCGGAGCAAGACGTGTTCTCCTTCGGCCTACCCTCCAGAAGACCTCATCGATGTAAGGGACTTCTCCTTCCGTCTCCCACCCGGGATAAAGGCCAAAGTCATCCAGACGGACGATTACAGTAGGATCACCGTAGTCGAGTTCAGCGTGATGATCAACGGTTTTTTCCGTTCCATCGAAGTTGACATCCGCGATCTTGACAAAGCGCGCAGCGATCTCTACTACTTCGCCAGGTTGTACAGGACGGACATCTGGGAACAGTGGCACCGTAATCACTTCACCCACCGGGCCATCGAAGCTCTGAAAGCCTCTCGGCCACCCCTCACAAAGAAAACGCCTTCATCTCATTCATGGAAGTACACCCTCCTCCAAAACAAGATTTTCGACAGGCGCATGAACGGAGCGATGGTGCCTTTCTGCATCCTCAGAGAGAGGGTTAAGGCGAGCAACAAACCATTGTTAACCATCAACAAGGGTTACGTCGTCGATAGAAGAGGATACCTCAATAGCAGCACAACATGAACAGAATTTACGATCGCAAATGTTTTAAGTCATAAAAGTAAAGATATACGTTAACGTGTTGTAAAATTATAATAATTTTCCAATTCGTTAAACAATTAAATTTTACTCAATCTTACTGATGTATTCTTGGAAGAAATTATTTCTTGTAAGAATTTTTATAACCTGCCCTATATCTTGAGATAATCAAATTTTTTATACACGATGTAAGATGTCATATTCAACAAAACTAAATTAATCAAAAATAACACTATTTTTTCCAACCTAAGTGCATTGTAATAAATAATATAATTTTGTAATCAGTTTCATTCGATCGTACAATTGTATCAAACTGAGGTGGAAAAAGGATCTCGGCTCTGAAAGATCGCGGAAAACAAACAAGGATGATAATATTTTTTTGAGGAAGACGCCCAACGATTGTAGTGGCATTTATTACTATTAAAATTAATTCCATTATATTTCGTGGTCCTATAGACCAAATAACTTATTTCATTTAATTATCTTTATGTAAGGTATTGTTGAAAGGATAAAGCCAGTGCCTCGAGCGGGATTCTAAAAATGGCAACTTGAATGAAATTCGAAAAATGGAAAAAAGGAGGGAAAAATACGGGAAGTTGGTGTCCGAGTGGATCGAAGTCACGATAGCTTAAGTGGTTAGAGCAGCGGCGAATTGAGCCGAAGGTCGTGGGTTCGAATCCCGCTCGTGACACTTGCTTTTTCATTTCAGCCAATACCTTACATAAAGATTAATTAATTATAATTAGTTGTGAACTTACTAAGGAAAATAAGTATAACTTCAGTTACAACATAGCCTGCCACAATCTGACAATAATAATAATAATAATAATCCATATTTTCTTATTTGTCATAATTGACCATATAAATTATTCCAATTAATTATTCTTTTTATCTAAGGTTTTTGGTTGAGATAAAAACGAAATCGAAGTTACGATAGCTCAAATGGTTAGAGCATCGGCGAATAGCATAGGTCGTGGGTTCGAATCCCGCTTGTGACACTAATTTTTCAACTCAACCAAAAACCTTAGATAAAAAGAATAATTGAATAAATAATAATATGGGAAGTTTAGGATCGACAATCAGCTGAGTTCATCCACGGCTCTGTTTGTGTTTTATTTCTCTTTCCGGTCATTCACGCTTATTTATCAGCCTGTAGCCCTTTGAGCGTCTAAATGAATAAATTATTACTGACTTTCTGCTTTTGTAAGAAAACTAAGTCGATATCCTAAAATGTTAACCTCTCATTTTTGCCGCAGGTTGTCATAAATTTCGCCACCGTATACCGACGTAGAGTATTCCATATACCTTGGGGCGTTAAGCAACCCCTTCATTTACACTAATATATTACGTGTGTGGTGTTTAGTGACCTTTAATTAATGATTATTTGGAGATCGTGAGATACGGTCTGGTGTGACTAGGTTTAGAAAAAATTTCCTTTTGCACGTGGGCGCTCTCAACACGACACACATTAATGACACATCTACACAGAAAACAAACACATTGAGCCCTGAAGATGATCTCAATAAAGGTTGAAACGTTAGCACGATAAAGAAAATGTTTTTCTAAACCTACGTCATACCAGACCGCACCTCACGATCTCCAAATAATCATTAATAAATTGCATCAATTCCAATAAACTAGCATTAATAACACAGACACACAAATTCACTTGAACACTAAATGTATTTAAAAATCCCTATAGCCCTGAGTACTGATACAGCATGCTCACTGCCGTGCCCCAAGACAACGCACAGGTCCGGTAATATGCCAAAATATTTCCCCGTTGAATAGCGGGCACCTACGCGGTCGCTTTTTGGCCAGTGGTTGCCCGTGCGTTATTCTTGTATGGCATATGCGTAGTCTCGTCAATATGGCCTTATCGCTTTTTGACCCGTTCTCACAATTTCACAAACCCAGAGTGTATCGACTCATAAAAGGCCAACATATCTTTGTTATAATTAGATGTTTTCCAAGTATAATTCAAGCCTACTCGAATCAAATTAAACTTTTGTGTAGGTTTTTTTTTATTAAACCACAATAGAAGGTTGGGTTGATTTCTCTTTTTCTTGAGGTTGTATATTTTCTGTCATATTTTTGCTGCTTTTCGTTAAATTATATTATTTTTTTAATTTACATATAAATCATATAAGCAGATCCTAAAACCGACTATTCGTTTTGGAAAGCTGCAGGAAAATTAAAAACCTATCATCTAAATTCCACCACTTATAAAAAGACGGTTCATAGGTAAGAGATAATAAAGACAAAGCTAACACATTTGAAATTCATTTGGCCGATAGGTTTAAACCAAATGACCTAAGCTCAAATCGTCTCTTAGATAATCCATACGAAAAACATTATATTTTATTATACATTTTACAAAAGATTAAACATTAAAAAAGAAATAAAAACCAACCTAAATTTTACGAAAGCTCCAGGATTCGACCGGATAAAAGGAAAAAATTTGAAAAATTTCCATAAATGGAATTTTGAAATTGACAAATTTATTTAATTATACAGCAATACGTCTCTAATATTTAGAAAATTGCTGAGATCTTCATTACTACCTCCCGGGCAAGAGGTTAAACTGCGTCCAATACCCCTCCTGTACCTGGTGGCCTTCCGTAACACTTTATCCCCTTACTAACCTCATTACCTAACCTTCCATTCCTATAATAACCCCTTCCCCAACACTAACCTCCTCCCTGTTCCTTCTCCCGGCGTCCCAGGCTTTAAGGAGGGGGAGGTGTGCCGGTTCACCTGCAGTGGCAGCCCCACTAATCGGCTAGGGCCAGGGTGGGTAGCTTCCCCCTGGCCTAAAACAAACAAGCTCCGAAAAATACAAAAAAAAACGCCGTATATCCGGAAGGCGAAATGCCGGTGACGTCGGGGGCACAGGCCACCCTCGGCGTTATTCACTCGGGCCCCGTTGGAGTTGGTGGAGAGAGCAGCGCCACCCAACGTATGGATACTGCTAGGAACGGAAAAGGTAACACCGAATTAGTGAGGACACTGCAGCCATTTGAGCCGGAGTCCAAAAAAAAGGAAAAGAATTAGAAAAGAAAAGAGCGGAAGTGATAGTGAAGACCAGATGACAAAGAATTTCACAAGATACTGGATCATGGAAAAAAAAGAGGGGGATTTTAAAGATGACTCCCCCATCCAGATCTGCCGTGTAGTCAACCAACAAATGGGAAAAGTTAAAAATCTAAAGAAATTGTCATCAGGAATCCTGAGTATAGAGGTTACTGACTCTCTGCAGGCCAAAATGGTCATGGAGACTAAACACCTCGGCGCAACCCCTGTTAAAACCTCCCCCCACAGAAAGCTGAATTCCTCCCAGGGCGTAATCTCAGCACGAGATTTACTAATATGCTCTGAGGAGGAAATCAAAGAAGAACTGTCAAGCCAGGGGGTGATTGAAGTAAAAAGAATAAAACGAAAAACGGACAGGGGTCTCATAAATACAGCGTCTCTCATATTAACATTTGACAGACCAGAGATGCCAAGAGAAGTACGGGCTATATACCAAAGATTCTTGGTCCGTCCATTTGTACCGGCACCAATGAGATGCTTCAAATGCTTAAAGTTTGGCCACACAGCACTTCGATGTAGAAGCCAGAACACGATTTGCTCGTGTGGCGTGCCGGTGCACGAAGGACCGCCATCCGCCGAGGTGTGTAAATTGTGATGGGCCGCACCATGCAAGGTCCAGTGCGTGCCCAATACTAAAAGAGGAAAGAGAAATACAGAGGTTAAAGGCAGAAAAAGGCCTGAGTCATGTCGAAGCAAGAGCTCTAGTCCGCAGCTCAGCGTTTTCACGGCCAAATATGAGCTATGCGAGGGCTGCCGGACAGTCGGCACCAAAAAAAGGTTCGACCGTGGAGATGGCCGTCCAAACGGAGCCATCCCCACCAATATACACCTTCCGGGGTTCCACTGGTGCCCCTCCACGACCTAAAGACGGGGTAAAACCAGTGGAGGGTGTTACGGCACCCCCAAACCTTCCCTCAAAATTGGAGGGAGGAACAAATAAACCTCCGCCAATGAGCGGAGGTAATAAAACGGAAGGTCCGACGGCCTCGCCGTCGACTATCCCTCCACCAATAATGACCCCTGGAGACATCTCGGGTCCCTCGCCTCTCTCCCTCGAGCGGATGCCTCCCGGAGTAAATCCGGAGGACGTCAAAAAGCTTGGGGAGTGGGAGTTGAGGGACGCCGGGACCGAGTCGACTACCTCGGTCGACTCGGAAGATTTCCAGGAGGTTAAAAAGAAAAACAAGAAAGGATGGCCCAAGGGAAAACTCCGCAAGCCACCTAAACAAGCAACAGCAGCAGAACAATCAATAGAGACATGACTCATGCCATAGACCAACCAGTTATAATAATTTGTACTTTTAACAATAATGATGAACGAAAACATTTTGCAATGGAACGTGAGAGGGTTAAAAAATAATGAAGAAGGATTACAACGAATAATCAGATATAAACAACCAATGGTAATAGCGCTACAGGAAACCCATCTTCTACCCGGGAAGAAATATCACCTCCGGGGTTTTTCCTGCGTAAGCAGGGAAATCCATCCCGAACCCGGTGGAAGGGCGCATGGTGGAGTAGCGCTATACATAAACGAAAAATTCAAATACGACAAACTGACGTTACATACTGAAATACAAGCGATCGCAATAAAAATAAAAACTCCATTGGATATGATCTTATGCAATATCTACCTCCCAGATAGAAGGTGGCACCATACAGAAATTAAAAGAATAATAGATCAACTACCTCGTCCCTGCCTGATACTAGGAGACTTCAACTCCCACAATACAATGTGGGGGTCGGAGACGACGGACTCCAGGGGCGAGCGTATAGAAGATATTATAGATGAATACGGTATGGTGCTACTTAACAATGGAAATCCGACGTATATAAGTATTTACACTGGGAGATTCAGTGCGATCGACTTGAGCTTCGCCTCTCCGTCCATTGCCGCTAGCCTCTCATGGAACACTTTAAACGACGAATATAACAGCGATCACGTGCCAATTATCATTGAAACTACCATTCGTAAGACGCTTTATACCCCCGCGATCAGATATAACCTTCGTAAGGCCGACTGGAAAACTTTCACAATTGCCCTGAATATTTCAGATATGAGTGGGGACGTGGAACGAGACGTCCACATCCTCACAGAAAATGTAAAACAGGCCGCCGAGCACTCAGTGCCCAAAACAGAAGGAACCCCCATTCGTCGAAAGGGGGTGCCGTGGTGGACTGAGGAGTGTAAGGCGGCAAACAAAGAAAAGAAAAGGGAGCTTAAAAAATTGAAAAGAAGTCTCACGTCGGCCAATTTAGAAGATTTTAAAATAAAAAGTGCAAAAGAGCGAAGGTTATTGACCCAACAGAAAAAGAGAAGCATGCAAGAATATGTATCGGGGCTAAATAACGAAACATCGCCAATACAGATATGGGGAAAAATAAAAGCGATCGCGGGGAAGACAAAAAAACCAATAATACCAGCCCTAAAAGTGACTGATCGAATCATCACGGAGCCGAAGGAGGTGGCCGATGCGCTGGCTCATCACTACGAGGAAGTGTCGAGCGATCGGTCATACACCGAAAGGTTCCGTACAGAAAAGCGCAGAATGGAACAGCTTGTACTGGACTTTACTAGCGAAAACGAGGAAGAGTACAACCGACCAATAACGATGGCTGAACTAGAAGAAACCTTAGACGATCTAAAAGACAAAGCTCCTGGTATCGACGGCGTCCCTAACGCGATGCTTCGCCACTTCCCAGAGGTGGCTAGGCGTCGCCTCTTAGAGTTGTTTAATAGCATTTGGTGCGCCGGAACATATCCGGAGCAATGGAAAGAAGCCATCATAGTACCGATAGCCAAAGAAGGTAAAGACCCTAGCCAGCCATCAAGCTACAGGCCGATATCGTTGACCACCTGCTTGGGTAAAGTCCTCGAGTCTATTATAAACAGAAGACTAGTATGGAATTTGGAGGCTCGAGGACTCTACTGCCGACATCAGGCGGGATTCCGGGGAGGACATGCTTCCGTTGACCAGGTGGTTCTTCTCGAGGACGAGGTGCAGACCACGTTCCTGAATAGGGAACATGGCGTGGCTGTATTCTTCGACCTCGAGAGGGCATACGACACGACATGGAAGTATGGCATCCTCCGGAGGTGTCACGAATTCGGCCTGAGAGGTAGACTCCCGGAATTGCTTAGGAGTTTCCTCAGCAACCGGTGGTTTAGGGTAAGGCTGGGAAGTACGCTATCCGAAAGGAGAGAGCAAAGAAATGGGATCCCGCAAGGATCGGTACTGTCGGTTACACTCTTTTCGATTGCGGTTAACGGTATCGTCGATGGCATTGAGCCTCCAATGATGATCTCGCTCTACGTCGACGATGCTGCTATTTACGCACATGGTATCGATCTAGAAGAAGTTGGAAGAAGAGTGCAGACCGCAATGGACAAAATGGTTGCCAATGCCGAGAGGATAGGTTTCTCCTTTTCGGCCGAAAAGACGAGGGCAGTTCACTTCTGTAGACTGAGGAGGGAACATAATCCCCCTCAGCTCCGGATGGGGAACGAAGCTCTCGGGTATGCGGATCGCTCAAGGTTTCTCGGTATGATCTTCGACGAGAAGCTAAGATGGCAACCACATGTGAACATCGAAGTCCAGTGCAAGCGGGTCATCAACCTCCTGAGATATCTCTCGTTCTTTAAGTGGGGAGCAGAAAGAGAGGTATTGATGACCCTCTTTAAAACGTTGCTGTGCCAGAAATTATTTTACGGTTGTATGGCCTACGGTTCGGCAAGAAGAACGCGCCTCAAAAAATTAGACAGGATATATATGCAAGGCCTAAGACTAGTGACAGGAGCGTTCAGGACAAGCCCGCTCGATAGCATATGTGTAGATGCAGGGGTTCTCCCCCCTGCTCTAAAAAGAGAAGAATTAACGTTGAAGTATTATGCGAGCAAATGGGCAAAGCCGAACCATTTCTTACATAAGACCCTTTTTGACCCTAATTCCAGCGAAAGATACTCTCTCTTGAGGACCCGTACGAGGCCGCTGGCCATAAGAGCCAAGGAAACATTAGCGGCGCGGGGAGTAGACTTGAACCAAGTGGAGGCAGAAAAACTACCTGAAACACCCCCTTGGCTACTCCCTGCCTTCATCGTACGGTGGGATTTGGCAAAATTAAAAAAGAACGAGACACCCCACTATGTATATAAAGGAATTTTTGATGCCCTGAAAAACGAATATAGAGATGCCAGACCCGTCTTCACAGACGGGTCAAAAACGGCAGAGGGCGTGGGGTGTGCCGTGTACACGGAGGGAGAAACAAAAAAATTGTCACTCCCTCCCGCCGCGAGCGTGTACACGGCGGAACTAAATGCCATATCCCTCGCACTGAGCATAATAAAAAGTCAGCCTCACGAATCATATGTAGTATATACCGACTCGCTCAGTGCGGTCCAGAAGCTCAGGAGAAGAAGCTCCGTGGACCCATTAGTAAACAAAATAAAACAACAATTAAAAGGGATCGACACAGTTGGGAAGAAGGTCGTATTGGTGTGGGTTCCCGGCCACATAGGGATAGCCGGGAACGAAGCAGCAGACAGGGCGGCCAAAGAAGCAGCCAGAGGACCCCACGACGCTTCCCAACAAATACGCCCAGCGGATCTCAAGTTATTAATTTCAAATACATTAAAAGAAGAATGGAAAATCCGCTGGGCCGGCAAAATAGGAATAACCCTGCCAAACTGTGGCAGGTTAAGAAAGACGTCGGTCCCTGGTTCACGGAAAATGGGTCAAAAAGGGAAAAGGTCATACTGACAAGACTACGCATAGGTCATACAAGGATTACACACGGGCACCTTCTAGCTGGAAAGCGACCTCAAAGGTGCCCATTATGCAAAGATAGAGTAACAGTCGAGCACCTTTTCAATTGTAGAAGGCTCGACGTTTATAGGCAATATTTTGGAATATCATCGGACCTGTGCGTAGTCTTGGGGCACGGCAGCGGGCACAAATCGCTGTACCGGTACCTCAGGGCTATAGGGATCTTCAAATGTATATAGTTTATGTGTGTTTGTTCTGTGCTTGTGTTGTGTCTGAAGTGTTTGTGTCGTGTTTGTGTGGTGTTTATGTTATTACATTAGGATGAACGTAATTTATTTGCGTGAAAGGAAGGGGTTATTTACCCCGCCCCGAGGAATATCGAGTACTCTGGGGTGAGTGTGTGATGTCTGGGGAGCAAAAGTAAGTTATTAGCGCGAATGGAGTGGGTTCGGCCCCGCCCCGAGGAATATCGAGTACTCTGGGGGAGTGAATGTGACCAGACTTTTCTGTTAGTATTGTATGTTGTTTATATTTTACTCTGTTGGAATGAATGTAATTTAAGCATGAAAGGAAGGGGTTATTTACCCCGCCCCGAGGAATATCGAGTACTCTGGGGTGAGTGTGTGACGTCTGGAGAGTAAAAGTAAGTTATTAGCGCGAATGGAGTGGGTTCAACCCCGCCCCGAGGAATATCGAGTACTCTGGGGGAGTGAATGTGACCAGACTTCTATGTTTGTGGCGATGTATATGTTATGTATTGTATGTTGTGTATCAATTCTTAAATTGACAACCTGAGGTACTAACAAGAGGCTAGCTTTTTAAAATAACGACGTAATATACAAGTAAAAGCAGAGAGTCAGTAACCAGATCGAGATGCTCAAATGGCTGCAGTTCAATACAAAATACGCGAGAAAGACAGGAAAGAGAAGGAATACATGCGGAGGGCCGGCGATGACCTCAGCTGTTTGTCGGCCCATAAACCTTCCACTTTATATATATATCTTCATTACTAAAACTAAGTAAACCACTACATGACTTGCCACCTACCGCCCCATATCATTGCTCCCATTTATCTAAAATTTATTCAAAAAACGTTTCTAAAAAGACTGAAACCATTTATTGAAAAAGCAAACGTTATACCTAGCCACCAGTTTAGATTCAGAGTCAAGCACTCAACCATAGATCAGATACATAGAATCACTGATATTATACCTATTACACGACATTTGAAAAATGGCAAAAAGGAGGGAAAATTCGAAAGATAGGTTGAGACGGGAAGTTGGTGTCTGAGTGGATCAAAGTCACAATAGCTCAAGTGGTAGAACAACGGCGCATTTAGTCGAAGGTCGTGGGTACGAATCCCGCTCGTGACATTGGCTTTTTTATTTCGACGAATACCTTACATAAAGATTAATTAATTGAAAGAAGTTATTTGGTCAATCGGACCACGAAATATAATGGATTATACATATTCTTAGTCGGGTACTCTGGAGGGCTTGCAAGAGCTTCTTGACGACCCAGTCTGTGTGACTGTATCTTTTTATCAGACAGAAGGCATATCAACCTCCGGGACTTCCGTGTTTTCGAAAAAAGCTCATTTGTCGAATTAAGGGCCGCTGAGATTCGAACAAAAATAGGAAACATGAAATAAAAGAACGCATTCAAACTGATTGAATAGAGAATCGTTTTTGATATCGGCAAAAGAATAAATCAATAATAAAATTTTTATAAACTTTCATGATTTTCCCCGTTAATGTTGCCGTTTCTTATCTACATCTGAAAGAAATTCTGTACAATTACAATGATTTTTCTTCGTTACAGCGTGCAATAGAACATACTACGGAGAGATAGGAAAAACTTACGACTTGGAACTACACCGTCCAAAAGAAGATAAGCTGCCTTATCACTGCCAACTAACACTTTCTGCTGCCGGGGAAAAGTACGGAGATATTGTTCAGGTTGGTACATTCCTTAAATATTTTCATTTGTAATTTTATAAACATACTTCTATATTCATGAAGTTTTGTGAATTTTTGGGTTTGTTTATTTACCAAATACAGAGTTGATATCGAAGAGTTTTCAGCATTTTTACTTGCATCAGTCGACAGACCGGATGTAAGCAGATGGATTAGCACCTAACCGTTTCATGCGACGGCTGCTGTGCTAATCTGTCCTCCAGCTGTGGTTTATCTCGGCCCACGCGTTTTCCCAGCACGTCAATCACCGGCGTAGAATCGATAGTTCCAGTTTTGATTAAACAACTGGTATAACTCATCCGGCCGTGACAGCTCCATCGGCACATTTTCCAAAACGGCCTCAAGCTGAAATAAACAGATCCTCGATGCACACGATGTGGCGTGCTTTCTTCCTAAAATCGGCTCAGTTTGACGCTAATTTCCTATAAATCGTACTATGAAAGAAGTTGCGGCATTAAACCTGCCCTCGGGCTTCATCGCTTGAGAACAAACTTAACTCTGTGAGATGGTTAATGGTGAACTCGATTCGCGGTTAGACGAGAGATGAAGACAGGGCCATCGCTCCCTGTGAAGTCCAAACTCCATCTCTGCTGTTACAACAGGATTCGTAAGTTTTACTAATGCAAAGGCTTCCCTTTGACAAAAGTCTTGAAACTTGATTTGATATTCGCGGTCAAGGGGGACTGCGAATTTCCCCACCGTCTCTTCAGTAATTCCGCCTCTAAAGAGATTCCTTATTAAGAAACCGAGATAGGGACTTCCTCTTCGTTAAATTTAGCATTTTCGATTAAAAAATAAACAACTTTAACGACGAATAACAGCTCGTCGGTTAATGTGAAAATCCGTGAAGCATAATTTTGCCGTTTCGTTCATATTTAATTCATTATTGATATTTTAGTTGCTTAATAAAAATCTATAAAAATTAAGTGGATTCTAATTAGGATACATAGAGAGAATTTTATTCACAAAATTTGGCACACACCAGTGAATCAAACAAAAGTGCATACGACAAGAATTCTGTGGGATGGAGATCATCTGAAACAGTCGTTTAATTGAATCAACTGTATTGTATATACATGACATAAAATATAATATTAATAAAAATAAAAATACAAGAGATAAATAAAAAGCTATGTTATTATTTATAACTTCAACTGATTAAGATCCTGACATTTCACTATAACTACACATTATGTGTGTGTTGTTTAGTGACCGTTAGTCAATGATTATTCCGGAGATCGTGAGATGCGGTCTGGAGTGGCGTAGGTTTTAGAAAAAAATTTTCTTTATCGTGCCAACGTTTCGATCGTTATTGAGATCATCTTTAGTGCCTGGATTTATAAACATTGTTTGAAGTTTACAAATACGTGTAGGATGTGAACAAAAATTATGAATTTATGCAATGCTAAAAAATTTTAGATTAAAAAAAGAATGAATTTATACAATGCTAGAAAATTTTAGATTTAAAAAAAGAATGAATTTATACAATGCTAGAAAATTTTTGATGTAAAAAAGGAATAAATTTATACAATGCTAAAAATTTTTGGATAACAAAATATGAATTTATACAATGGTAGACAATTTTTTAGATTGAATCAAAGAAGAAAAAAATTCTAGCACTGTATAAATTCAATTTTTTTAATCTAAACGTTTTCTAGCATTGTATAAATTCATAATTTTTTTCCAAATCCTTCACGTATTTGTAAAATTGAAACAATCTTTATAAATCCCAGGCCCTGGAGATGATCTCAATAAAGATCGAAACGTTGGCACAATAAAGAAAATGTTTTTTGAAAAGATCCTCACACCAGACCGCACCTCACGATCTCCGAATAATCATTAAACATTATATTTTAACAAAAAAAAGCTTAATGAGCAGCCGAAATTAACTTAATAACTCTTACCTTGAATATGCACTGACAGGCAAAAAATTCCACCCAATTAATTTTTTGTTTTCATTTTTTCGATAAAAGAAAATTCAACTCTTAATTTGTCTCATTTCTTTTATCAATAAATATTTGTTTACGCTATATTTTAAATTGGGAATATCAATTAAAACAGGTAAACTTAATCCTCAATCCAAAACAAGGATAAAAGGTTTTTCAATGTTTAATTTTAACGGAATTTAAAATGTTTATTCAATCTCATTTGAATTCTGAAGTAACTGTTAAGATCAGATACATAGAATCACTGATATTACACCTATTGCACGACATTTGAAAAATGGCGAAAATGAGGGAAAATTCAAAAGGTGGGGTTGAGATGGGAAGTTGGTGTCCGCGTGGATCGAAGTCATGATAGCTCAAGTGGTAGAGTAGCGGCGTATCTAGTCGAAGATCGTGGGTTCGAATCCCGCTCGTGACACTGACTTTTTTATCTCAACTAAAAACCTTAATTAATTAAGGGTTAAAGTTGGCATTGAAAATTACGCATAATAACTTTGTATATTTCTATAGTGTTACTTTACTTCTATAGCAAAGAATGATAATGGCGAATAATGGTTCCAAAAACTTTTCGCCGGGATTAGTGAGTGTACAAAAACAAATATTTTTTAAAAATTAATATTAAAACTGTTCAGAAATAGTAGGCTTATAATATAATAAATAATTTGTAATATAATTTGGAAGGATTTGCTTGCAATATGAAAGATAAAGGACCGATGTAAGTCCGACGTTGATGTAAGGACGGTCACGTATCTTCTGGGCCCGTTCATGCCGACCGTTTACATTGATTTACGAGAATTGGGAAGTGAATTGCTTGCTTTTCTTGTTCTACTATCTCAGTCTGATTATACCATAAATCTCAAATTTGGCCTACAAATTCAGGGATCGACCGCGAAATCGCAACTCTCTGCTCCACTGATATTTAATCTCTACTAGCGAAATCGGCAGCGGAAACGATTGACAAAAAAAAGATTGATTATACAATTCCATAATACATACATGAATTCAGTTTATATGTGTCTTATTTTATGTATTATTAATACTTTGGATATTTCTATTAATGTACTACCGATGCATTGGTAAATATTTAGTTAGTATTTTGTTATAAAGATTACATTTAGCATACAATTGTATTTATTTAACTTAACGCATTTGTACGTTTACTTTATAGGACTTAGTTAATAATTAATCCAAACTCCGGCAGACGGTTACCTTGCCGAATTAAGTTTATTTTCTTGTTTGAATTATCTGTAATTTTTATTTTCTTCATGTGTTGGTGCAATAAACTTATTATTATTATTATTAAGTGCAAGCCGTAAAGATCCTGTAATTATAAATTGGCTTTTTACTTTTATTAGGAAATATCTTGCTTTATCGAACTTACCTGTTAACCTATCGTATTATATGTATAACAATATAGTTGAACTTATGAAAATGCAATAAAATTGGTTTAATAAGCAAGGTTTTTCTTGAGATGTCTTATCAACTACATCAAAATAATAGACAAACTATCTTTCATTTTACCAGGAGCTAATAGTCACAAAATTATATACTTCTTAGTTTATAAAGAGAACGAGTCAGCAAGCGAGCAAGCAAGCCAGAGAGAGAGAGAGAGGGAGAGAAAGAGAGAGAGAGAGAGAGAGAGAGAGAGAGAGAGAGAGTGTGTGCGTGTGTGTGTGTGTGGGTTTGTGTGATGTGCGTGTGTGGGTTTTATTAGATTAGTGTAGAGTAGAGTAAAGAAAAAAAAAGGGAGTGAATGAAAAAAAGAGTGCAAAATAAAGAGAAGGAAAGAAACAAAGAGAGAGATGGACTACAAAGTAGAGAAATGAAATCGAAAGACAGATAGATAGACTCTGGGTGTGTGTGTGTGTGTGTGTGTGTGTGTGTGTGTGTGTGTGTGTGTGTGTGTGTGTAAATAAATAGAGGATGGCATAGTCAGATAGTGAGAGAGAAAAATAGAAAACAGAAGAAATTAAGAAATAGGGATGGGAAAACAGAATAAATAGATAGAGGTGGACATAGTTAGAGAGAGAGAGAGAGAGAAAGAGAGAGAAGTATGTGACAGAATAAAGTAAAAGATAGGCAGGGAAAAGAGGGATGAAGACAATAGATAGAGGTAGGCATAGTAGTAAGTTAGAGAGGGAGAGAGACAGCGAGAGTGAGAGAAAAGGAAATGAGAGGTGAAAATAAGAGAGAAGGAGGGGAAAGCAGGATGATTTAATAGATATAGAAAAATTTGGTGAGAGAGAGAGAGTGTGAGTGAGAGAGTTGGAAGAGAAGGCAAGATAAATTCATACAGGTAGTAGTAGTTAGAGTGAGAAACAAAAACCGAGAGAGATTATGGTGGGAAAGTGTGAAGGAATGGACGGAAGTAGAAATGAAAGGTTTTTTTGGAATTTTTATTTCCAAAGACGCAGTAAAAATGTCTTTCATTTTTTGCATCTGATAATACATTCGAGGTCAATGTGTTTTTTTGAATTCGCGTGACTGTCGCGTGTGTTCGCGTGAAGGGCCGTCAGCTTCTAATTTCCGCCGCACGCAGTTCAACAACCAAACCGGCGGGTGTATTTCTGTACTAAAAATTCTATATATAATTACTGGCCTGATGGAACCACAGAGCGTGGTGAAGAGGTCGATTCCGGGCGTCGCCCTTGGAATTTATTTGGAAAATTCGATTCCAAATTGGTATTTGAACGTAAAGACCCGCCTCTAAAACACTGATAACAAGAAGGAAAGGAAGGGAATATTACAACCGGTTAAGGGGTTGACACGGGCTCATCACTAAAGTCCCCGGACTCGAATTCAAGCCCGCTGGCGTACTTACAAATGGGCTTTTTTCAAAAACACTGGTAAAGTTCCGAAATATATAAATTGAAATAATATAAACAATTTGTTCAGTTAATTCTATAAATTGACTCCATTATTAATAGTATGTGAAAGGAATATTCACTTTTATACCGAGCAATATTATTTTACCCTTAATTCAATCATTTTTGTTTTTTCACTGGCGTATATCAAACGGATTTATGAAATATAGCCAATCAATTGATTCTAGTGCAGCGATTGATTTTATGTACAAAATGTAATTGCAAGCCTAATAAAACACTAAAGAAAAATACAGTTACTTTTGAAACATGAACAAAATGGAAATTGTCTAATTTTGCTCCAATTTTGTATGAAAACAATGGCGATTTTCCTTCTAACGGTTTTAAACAGAAGGAATTTTATCTTTATTAGGCAGGAGTTTTCGTAAGATTTTTTGTACATATTGAAGGGAAATGTAGACAAAATGCTATTTAATCAAATCCCCATGGAAGACGTAAAAAGTATTTCCATACGGCGGATTTCCCCCAGAATGAAAAACCTTGCTGATATTGGTTCTTCCGTGTATACAATTGGAAAATAGAGCGTATATTTTTCCTGCAGAGGAACGTTGTTCTATGTTGAATAATTGAAAAATAGCTTTCTGTCGAATCGTAAAGAATAAACTCTTAGACTGTGTAACGCATTGGGTTATTTCACATGAAAAAAAATTGATCTTGATCCACTCTATTTCATAGACGTAGACAACCGGATGCTGCCCGCTCCCCCTCTTCAACTGTTTTTATTTGAAATGCAAACAAAAATAAAATTTTGAAAAATAACAAGTTAACAATTAATAAAAGTAACTTACATACCCAGTGAAAAAGAAACACTGAAGGTTACAATTTACTCAATAGATCATAATTTCAAAAGTTCTTTCTTATGAGGTTATTTATTTACACGTTTTTATATATATATATATATATATAAATATTCATCAAAAATGTTACATTATAGAGCACTTATTTTATTTTTATCTTTTTGTACATATTAATTTATAAACACCGGGGCCGCGGTAGCCGAGTGGTTAAGGCGTCAGACTCTGGGCTAGTAGATCCCACGGTCGTAGGTTCGATCCCCACCGTCGCCTCTGGACGTTTCTGACGCCTAAGGGGACCGGTGGTCGCAATTGAAAGAAATTGACACGGCACTTATCAATGGAAGGGGCGGGATCGGATCTCAGCGACCTTGAATTTGGTCCCAACCCCCTTCAAAAATGAGTTTCTTCGATGGAAGAACACCAGTACAACGGGGGCTCAAGTTCACATTTGTGTTGCGAGCCCTCCCCCAAAATATGGAGCCAGGGCTAAAGTACAATAAGCTGTACAACTCAGCAGGGAACTCCTCCAGTCCCTGGTATGAAAAAAAATATATATACACCTACTTTACCTCTTATATAAAAAAACACTTTATGAAGTCAAAATCATTTTATTGAAAGTAGATCTACTTTTAAAGCATATGCACACACCTCTCTACGTGCAGCCAATGTTTTAATACCAGAACTGAGATAATAGGGTTTTCTGAAGAAATTATGTCTGAAAACGCTTTTTGGGTCTGGGATGTATTTAAAAGAAGGCTTTTAATGAATTTTTTCAAGTTCCCAAGCAGATAAAAATCTATAGCTGTCAAGCTTGGAGAATAAGGTCAGTGAAGGTAGTCCAGGTCCTTTAATTTATTCAGACTCTCTTGAAACATGAGGTCTGGCGATGTCGTATGGGGGTATAGGGCCCATTCTATTTACCAATGCAGGTTGTTTTTTGCCTAGTTTTTGTTGCATTTGGATAATTTCAATTCAGCGATTTGTTGAGGTCTCACCACTAGGCAAAAAAGAGTAGTTAGGTGAAAGTTTTAGAGTATATATCACACCTTTCGCCGACTTCCGACTTTTAAACACTGACCTGACCGACATCGATTTATCAAAACAATCCATTTTTCATCGCAAGTTATTATTCCTACGGTAGGTTTGTATCTTACCTAAGAAACAACAAAACTCATGTCTCGCTGAGATGATAATATTTCTAGATTTCTCTTCGCCAGTGCACAAGCCACATGCTCATAGGTTATCAGAGATCAAATGTTTGTTGTTAATGGTTGTCAAAGAGCTTCCTGCTCTTTAGGACCCTAGGCAAATCCTGGGGATTAAAACAGAAAATGGCCTATTGGCTAAACAAGGCAGTAATAAGACCCAGAATAAGATCACTAATCTGGTGGAACAAAGCTCAATAAAAAGTAGCTACCCAAACATTAGGCAGCATACAAAGACTAGCAAACCTATGTATCACAGAGGCAATGAGAACAACCCCTACAAATGCATTAGAAACTCTGCTAAACCTACCTCCATTGGAAATATTCATAAAAGGAGAGGCTAGGAAAAGCTCATTTAGGCTCCAGAAACAATTAAATTGGAAAGGAGCTAAACAATTCGGGCTTACAACCATAATCAACAAAATCAGACACCCATTATTAGAAATGGAGACTGATTATATGATCCCGGAAACATTCTTCACAACTTCCTATAAGTCTCAACGGACTACAAAGGAGAAGAAGAACACAGGAGAGCATCAGATACAACGTATGGTATACAGATGGCTCCCAAACAAACGAATGAAACGGATCGGGCGTTTTCTGTACAAGCCCAAAACATGAGCAATCAAACTCATTAGGAAAGTATACTTCGGTCTTTCAAGCAGAAATACATGCCATCAATGATTGTGCTCTGTAAAATCTTAAAAGAGGTTACACTGGCAAAAAAAAGCCTCATAAGATCTGAGAGCCAAGCAGCCATTAAAGCATTAGCATGTAAAAGAATCACATCAAAATTAGTCAGTGAATGCATCCAAAATCTCCAAAACCTGGGGAAACACAACATCCTGATGATATCTTGGGCGCCAGGGCAAAAGGGAATTTTGGGTAACGAGAAAACAGACAGACTGGCCAGAGAAGGATCTGCGAGACCATACATAGGCCCTGAACCTATACTTGGGATAACAAAAACAAATATAGAATCGTCCAACGCAGAATGGATCCAAACAAAACAAAAGGAGATGTGGATAAAATCTAGCTGCGCTAGACACAGTAAATTTATGATGAAACAACCCTCACCAAGACTGGCAAAAGCATTGCTGCAATTGGAGAGGGCTAAACTCAGAAGAGTGGTAAGACTACTAACCGGTCACTGGCATCTGAGAAAACATCTACACAACATTGGTATATACAACGATGATCCCATTTGCAGATTATGTATTGAGGAGGAAGAAACAGCCACTCATATCATATTCCAATGCGAAGCAACAGCTCAATGGAGATTTAACCTAGCGTACGGAAAAAAACCTAGGGAATCAAATTGCAGCAGCGACAGTCAATGACCTGATACTTCTAAGGAGAAGGATTGAGTCTATTGCACTGAACTAAAGAACTAGGAAGGTACAATAAGCCAGAAGGCTGCAGTGCCTGGGGAGCGCCAACCTTGCTTCCTAGTATCCTTTTTTACCATACCATATCATACTGCTCTTTAAGTGTCTAGAAAATGTGGATGCGGTTGTATTCAGTTGTGCTAAGTCTTCTAATAGTTCTAATCAGGCTTTTCTTTCACGATAAGCTTGATGGCTTCGTCAATTAATGGTGGAGGTCTTTTTCGGAGATAGTTTTCCTTTTCGATATCTCCAGCAAGAAACATCACAATCCAACGGTGAATGGTACCTTTGTTAACACTTCCAAATACCATACTGTTGCTGCCAAATCACCGAGCTCATAAAATAATAAAAATTTTCGTTAGTTTAAGGTCCGGAAAACTACATTAGTCATCGCCATCCCTCCCTATCGTTGCTTTTCTTTTTATTTCTCTTGTTTGAATCTTACTGGTTTCTTTTCCTGCTTCTCCAGCTAAGTTCACACCTATTGGGACGGTAATTGCCTATGCCTTGACTTTATGTTATTGCTAGCCTCTTTGTACCTCAGGGCCTCGTTGACTATCGACAATATAACACAAAAAACAAATAGAGATACGCATCAAATGGAAACAAAATACAACTTGATATTCTGGTTAGCATTTACTCTACGCCAGTTTACTCTACTTTAACTGGGGTAACTGGGAACCCCTCCATTTGCGCTAATAAATATCATTTACATCCCAGACTTTGTTCACTCTACCCTACCAGTTCATATTTCTAACTATGTTAAAGGGTGTGTAATGGATTCGGTGAAAAAATAGAGGTACTGTTTGTAATAATCGAAAAACATGTTGGTAGTAAACAAAAAGAAACCGCTTAATATTAATGGATTTCTAACATAATAAAATATGCAATATCATGCGAAACGACTTAACATATCCATTACACGGGTTCAGAAGTTGATGGTTAAAAAGCCAGATCTAAGGAGAAGCCACAACAAAATTAAGAGTAGAATTAAAATAAATGTGATGGCTATAACAGTATTTGAAAAAATTAATGAAAAACTTAATTTTGGCAGACTCTTCCAAGTGGTAATAGATGAGAGAGATCTTTGGAAGAAAGGCAGCACCAAGTTTCAGGAAGGGGCCTTAATATGGTACATAGATATATCGAAGATGGAACAGGGAGGAGATGTAGGGAGTCAAAGGCATTCTAACATAGCAAAGCCCCAATTAGCAACTTAATTTAAAAGATGGTTCGGTTTGGATTAATATAAGCTCAAATCTACGCATGTATACATATATACACATATGTACAGCTTTTAACCTGTCATTTCTCGCAATCCACCGGTAATTCCGGCTTTTGTAATTTACAATCAATTGCCATCCATCCAGACAACGAGGTTGGGCTCCTAGTGTAGTCATCACCTGGGTCAAACCCATTCACACTCTCATTCATTCTTTCCTATTCACATACCATTCAATTAGGCTGGTTCGATCGATATTCCTCCATCAAATTAGTAATTAGTAATTCAAGAGGTATTTCATGCAAACAGGCTAATCGAGTTGAATCAGATAAAGTCGAGACGTGATGCAAGTGCGCTATTTCGGAACTAGCACGTGACCTGTGAACTCTTTTAAGTCTGACTTTCGTATACCTAACAATTAAAGTCAGTGTCTCCCAAACTAAGTTTATTTTTATTATTATGACCCGATTAAAAGTATTAATACAATATTTGACAATTGTGCAACTTCTCACATTATTTGAAATAAGGAGAGATTGTAGTAAAACATTGTTGTTACTAATATCTATAACATACATGTATCACCCAAAACATATAATATAACATATAAAACAATCATCACATAACACACATGAAACATTTCTACATAGTCTAATTCTTCAACAATTTGGCTTACCTTTCCCTAATTATCCCCGTAAACCCGGAAAAGATAATCAGGCCGAACAATGACCCATTTTTTCCCATTGTCGGCTCCTTTTACCTCAAAGAAGCAGATTCCTCATATAAAAATGTCTTTCTATACCGACTTCCTTCCCAACCATCCAACGTATATATACATACAACACACAAGAATGACATATCTATACGGAAAACAAACACTTTGAGTGAGTACAAATACTTTGATTGAATCTAAAATTTTCTAACATTGTATAAATTCATTTTTTCCATATCCTACATGTATTTGAAAAATTTAAACAATGCTTATAAATCCCAGGCCCTGAAGATGATCTCAATAAAGATCGAAACGTTAGCACTATAAAGAAAATGTGTTTCTAAAACCTACGTCACACCAGACCGCACCTCACGATCTCCAAATAATCATTGTTGTTACTATGCCATATTTGTTTAACAATAGATTTATTTTTGTTATTATTATTAATTTTATCATCTAGCAAATGCACAAATCAGTAAAGTGCGATTGGAAAGAATCGCTCAGGTCCGCCTATTGCTGGATGTTAGGTGCTTTTACACCAAGATGTAAATTCAAATCAAGCCCCAAGTATTACCGTACTTGCCAAGGGGGTGTAGAGTTGAAACACTCTAGGGGCAGTCACGCGAACTGTGCTAATCGAGTTAGGTGTGTTAAAGTAAAGAGATTTTGTGACGCAAGAGTTATATTTCGGAACTAATAGCGCACTCGTCACCAGCTTGATCTGGGATCTGCTAACCCGTGTGCTAGTGCGCTATTTCGTAAACTCTCTAAGGCTATACTACTTTTTATCACTTTTATGGATGTACTGGCTCTTGTGTATAGTGGTTTAATTTTTTTTTATTTCGTATTAAGGTTCGGCTTTAGTTTACTTACTCGAATTTCATTCTGTGTTAACAGCAAGCCTTCAGAAATAATACATTTTTGTACGGATTAGCAACGACAGAAAACGAATATGTTCACAAAATTGAGCTGGACATTCACACCGTTTAAGATATATTAGCTATACCGTTAGGTCAAATCAGTTGGAGTGCCGGTTTTAAAATTTAATCCAACCGAGTTTGCCGGTGCCGCAGGATGCGATTGAGTAATCTACGGACAGGTCGTGCACACGCATTCTTGCCGAGGGTTTATTTCCTAAGTCTCGCCCGGTGTATTTCATATTTAATGAAGTCTAGATAAGTTGCACGGCGACCCAATTGTCAGGCCAGAATCTGAGCTAATCAAATTATAACCTTTCTTCGATACTTGGGGTTAAATGCCTCCAAGCTTTTCGACGTCAGAAATTGGCAAATGTCTCTTGATGATGGCAATAAAGGATTTTTATGGACAACTACGTTTCTCTAGACAGAAAAATTAAAAAAAACCCTCACCAAGAAAAGATAGACATAAATTACAAATATACTTATACCGTCATAAGTAATGTCCAATACTTTATTAATGATAAAAATGATTATTGAAAAGTGCGAATTTAAATTTGCAATCGCAAACTGTGGTATTTCACGTTGGAGCTTGAAATATGAAAATATAAACGTTGGTGATAAAGTACGTAATATGCATGAAGGCTATCGTTGTAAATCAGCGCATACTCAGTGGAATTGACACTTTACCAGTAGACACAAGTTCGACAGAAGACGGTAGTTAAACAGACAATTCACATTGCTTTAATGCTCTCTTTAAATAAAACACAGGGCTTATTGTCTGAAATTGTTCTATTGTTGGTCTTTTCAATTACCTTTCATGTTATATGTAAAGTAATGAGTAATGACTTTCCTTTCTCCACGATCGCAGCCTAACTTTGTGCAAGATTATTGCGTTATACAGAACCCGCTTTGTATTCCTAGCTAATTGGCAGATAAATTAGTTATCTTGGCACCTTCATGGCGTCAAGCAATTAGAACTTAGATTGGAACTTCAAAAGGATGTCACATGTGATATTCCCATCTCTCTCCGACGTAAGACCTATAAAGTCAGCGAAGGAGCTCAACTTTTATTCAATCAAGAAGCCCGAAGTACATAAAAAGGTAGGAAGATAGTCATATAGATAACCCGTCTCATCAGAGGTAGATCTCAGGTACCCTCGTGGCAGCTACCGGGTCTTTATGATCCCCCCGAGTTTCTACATGACTCAACCGTACACACTCACATAGAAACAGAGCGCACCCTCAACGCCAAGGTGTGGTAGCATATGACGAAGGAAGCATGGCAAAGGAGAAATTATTTTCCGAGCGATTAAAGTTTAAATAAATGACTTTCTTGCAGAGCTATAGTTTCCTAGCTAATGGTGGGGTCTTATGGGCCAATTTACAAAATGTAATCTAAAACAGAAATGCCTGTAATGTCCTTGTAAACATTTTTTCCCTAACTTAATACAGCAATGCATGTAAAGTTCGGTGGAAGGACTCACCTTTCACTCATAGTAGGCCTCACCCCGAAAAAGAGTCACAAACACCGGGTTTTCAAACAGAAACCATAACACATGAGACTTGTCCTAAGAAGTTAGGAAAATCACATCTGATAGCCAAGATACCTCAAAGACTTTCTGAGATAAACTATCAGGTTTGAGCCTGCATGACTGCATTCAAACTGCACTCATACTCACACTGCATGAACTCACCGTTTGCCTCGAACTCGCCTTCTCAACATAGCCGACTTGGATACATGCTTTCACGTATACTCGGTCGTCCATAAAAGGACAATGAGAATCTTTAACGTCCGCACCTAGCCTATTCGGCCTTATCGGACGTTTTGATTCTCAAGATGAGAGCTGACGCACCTCCACATACGACAGAATGGTGTTACTGCCGCAGCATTGGTGTAGAGGCAGCTCAGCGCGAAGGCCCAAGTCAAGGCCCCGTTTGTCCATTCCGGGTGGTCCGGGCTGCACTAAGCATCAGACCGTATGCCGCGGGCATAGGGCTACCTAAGCCGAAATAAATCAGCATGGTATCTCACGCACTCCCTAGATAGAGAAGGCCACTCTATCTCCCAGAGTATTGGAGCTTCTCTAGCGTAGAAACCACCGGATCCGCTCCGTTTTGTTTAAAGTGGAATTGCTAACCACCTAACAACCTCACCCTAGAGGAGACTGCCTACGGTAAAAGCTTCCAATCGAGCTCAGCCTACACCAACGTGCAAAGCATACTCGTGTAGGAGCAACCGATTCACTACCCGTTCCCACAAGGACGCTCTGATAAGGCACCCGTCGCCCAACCCGACCCGAGGCCTACACGAGTACAGCTTGTGCTTTAGAGAAGTAGCCACGCCCTCAGGGCTGCACCATTGTTTTGCGCCCGGACACCCCCGTTGTAACCAAATGTTGGGAGTGGTCACAGGGAAGAATGAAGGAACCTGGATTGAGAGAGGGACGTGGATCAGGACACGAGGTATACCTTTCTTGGGCCCCGAACCTTAACCACATTGTACCACCCGTCGTCGTTGTAGTTCCACATTAAGTGGGCTACAACCCCCTGGGTGTATAAACTTGGCTACGACTTGGCTATAGGCAAACCACTGCACTCGGCCGACTCACGTCCCCGGACCTCATCCAACTGCCCTATCCACCAACAGGTACACACACTCGGTACCGGCCTTCGAACATCGTCACAACTCTATGCTTCCAAACAACACCGGCCATTGTCAGGGCCACCAAAATACTCCCAGTCACAAAACCCCCCAAAAAATTATTACAGGTTTGTTAAATAGACATTGCCGACACAACAGGTATATCGAAATATTTGGAGTGACAGAACATAGGTTACGTAGGTTCGGCCTAGAAGAGCAGGAAACAGAACAACATACTCAGTAAAAATGTAAAACGTTTAATATACTAGCAGACAAACAAAAAGATTACTCCTTAAAACATTGATGTGTCGCTATCAAAGCTGTGAAGGCTAATAAAAAGTCTGATGATAGCTGCAGCTGCAATCCATATATGAAGGATCACAAAAGTCCAACCGACAGTGCAAAAAAGCACTATAGCCAACTTGAAAAAAAAAATCTATTTTGGTATATGACTAAAGAGGCATTCGCAAGTTTGTGTTATAGTACATAATTTGATTTACACAAGTTGGTTTCATTTTCAATTTAAGTAGAATACTATTTTCATAGCACATAAAGGACCTGAAACTCAGCTATCACTATTTTTTTACCTTTCTCTGTCTTTGGCCGCTATTCTCCATCTTTGTAGTCCTAAAAACTCATGTTTTACTTCCAGGGTGTCCATAAAATCAAAGTTCGTGACCTGTGCGTCATGGATCCGGGTCACATGGCCCAGTCACCGCAGATTGCCTGTCTTATTAAAAGCTACAGTATCCAAATCATTAAACAGTTCAGCAACTTTGCTGGTTCATCCTGATCCTAATGCCCCTTTACATCCTTATAGGTCCGAAAATACAAAAAGGGCTTACCATACTTGCAATTTCTGCAAGTCCACTTTGGTTAAAACACAGCCAGTTCTGAGGCATGTGTGATTAGTCTTATTAACACTGCTTTATAAATCTTAATTTGGCTGCCCGATCCGTTTCCTCTTGTCAGACAAGATTGGAGCACCCACAGGCATTTATTTCTCGCTACCATTCTTCCTCCAATTTCCTTTCTAATTCATTTGAAGGAATTGGAGAGGTAGAATGCCGTCAGCTGTACTAAGAGAAAAGATTTAGCTTACTAGTCATATACCATCTCACCCTCAGCATTCCAACTACATGAATTAGTTACAGTGATCGAATTAATTTCTTCACATCTAGTCCGCAGTAAGAATGATTTGAAACCGGCTGATATTTCCATCGAAGGTGTTTAATTTATTAGAAAGTAACGGTTGCAAATAGAAAAAAGTTGTTGGCTCCAAAATAAAGAATTGTAATCTTATAGATCCAGTACCTCAAAATTATTATGCCGAATATGCACTAGTAAACACTATCATCCCACAAATGCACCATGAATATAATTGTGAATACAACTGCGAAATCCATGTTAGACAGCATAAAAATAAATGTCCGAACCGAAATCATAAATAAAAGCGGTTAACAATCTCGATACATATAAAAGGATCATGGAAGGTACAATAAACCCCGCCAGGATCGAGAAGTCGGAAATCGACAAAGAGAAGATCTTTACCAGCAATATCCCAGGGGATAATAAAGCAATCAAAAGTTGTGTTCGATTGCCGCAAGTTCTTAACCCCAGTTCCTGTTTCGAGATATCTTATATCTTGGCTTCGTAAACAGAAATAAAACACTATAATATACCGGAAAGAAATCTTATTAACAATACACTTCGTCATGTCTCCATCAAATTTGGTTAAGTCCAGCTGAATAATTACAACCGAAGATAATTTGAATATAATACGCAATGTGTGATGTTTATTAGTTTCCAATGTTTCGAGAAGAAGATCTCAATAAAGATCGAAACATTGGCACGATAAAGAAAATGCTTTTCTAAAACGCACGTCACACCAGACCGCATCTCAGGATCTCCAAATAAACAATACGCAATTACTATTTTGGAAACCCTTACACTGAACATCTTAGTCGGGTTAAGACTAAGTAAAACTGCTTAAAATTACAAATCAAGTATCTCTTTCTTACAGTTGTTACACCCAAATACACCCGATTTAAAATGGTGTAGTTTAATGCAATTAAAATTATTAAGTTCCAATAAAAAAATCATTTCATATTTAAAAATCTTATAGTAATAATTTCGTCCTTGTTCTATTTTTCTTCTTCATCACGTCATTCCCAACGCGTAAGCTCTTCCTCAAGATGAGCCTAAGCCTCGGATTTCCCTTTGAACCATTTCCACCAGCAATGTATTCTTCTTGTTCGATTGCCTTACATTCAATATCTTTTGCATTCAGCAATCGCGGCCTTATGGGACCCACTTTATTATCCTCCCCAAAGAACATCTAGCTCGCTGTTATTGCAGATCATCAAAATTTCATGCTCGTTGAATAAGTCAATGATATTTACAAAGACTTTTCAATTCCAAATATTCAGGATATCTTTCCTTGGTCATCACCCCGCTCTCCTTCGTTTATGTTATTGCCGATCTAATGAACTTAGTTGTACATAATAAATGGCTGCTCGAAACAATACTTGGAACTTAAAAAGATATCTGTTACCATCCTCCATTCATTTTTCGATCTTCAGAGATTGTAGGTACTAGAAGTTCTTACTTATATGTACTTTTTCTACTCTACTAGATACTTTGCCATCATCATATATGTAGGAATTGAACTGAGGTACTCCAAGCGGCAGGCGGTTGTTAAAGATAGACGATAATACGTACGTTACTGCGTAGAAATAATACCTTATTTTGTACGAGTTGTGTTCTTTGTGTATTTTTCTAGTGTTACATAAAGTTTATCATTTCGAGGTCAATTTCCAAAGCCACTAATTTTTTCCTACATATAATCTTATTTTCTTTTACCTCCGAGCCTTTTCGACCTTGCTGTCACACAGTTATGGACTGGGGTGTGCGCATGCTCTGGCCATTACAGTTATGACTTCACACTTTGAAACTGGGCTCCTCATCCTCATTCACCATTTTCTTCCATTTTCCCATGACGCCTAAAGTCCCCATTCGCGTCATCTACCACCTCAGCCTCGATTCTTCATTAATTCATTTCCACTCTTCTCGTTGGCTTTCATCCGGCACTCTCTGCACGTCGCCAAACCACCGCACCGTGATGATGGCGTGGCCACCATTTCAACTCGCCAAAGTACCGTCTTAGCTTGCCAATTTGACGGATCTTCCAATCTCCGCGGGCCAAAAATCTTTCCTAAACCTTCAGAGTCACTCGCCTCAGACACTGCACACCCGCTCCAGTAAGCACTCATCTAGTAATAGTCTTGAACTGGTGTTTTTGCAGTTCGAGACAATGCTTGGAATTTGATAATCTTATTCAGTGAAAATTGACATCAGATTCCGCTATTCTAGCCTTGAGCTTCGGATTTATGCCTGTTTCTTATGCTACCAAAGATCCTAGTTACAATACTAGTACCTATTAAAGTTATAACTATTCATATCAACTGCTGTATGAGTCCTTACTGTTTTCATATATTCAGCATTTTATTTTGTTTTCTCCTCAATCTTTTAAAGTCCTCAACTCTGTTAGCCGAGCGATAGGGGATAAAGTACCTCTCTAGTTTATAAATTTTTAATTATAATTTAATTGTTAGATTTTAGCGCTATCTGAACTTTTAATTCCTGGCTAGTTACTTCTTATTTTCATATTTGTTAGTTATTATTAAAATTTATTAAACTTAGCAGGTGCAAGCTTTTTGTACGAGTACCTAATAAAAGACATCGTTGGTGTCATAATAAGCCCAATATTTATATAAATTACCTGTTTCAATTGCATTTCCTTTAAAACAGCAATTCTAGCTTTTATTCAGCTTTTAAAACACGATTTTAGACTTGACCAAGTTCACTACCAGTTTTACCTTTCACAATATTGAGATTCCGAAAGTACAGCCGTGTTATCTGCAAAGATCAATATATAGTCATATCAATATATTGCATATAATAAGACAGAGATTTTTTATAATGACTATCATTACCCCTCCCCAAATTCATTTTCTACTTAGTTAATAAACATAGAAAACTGTATTGGTGACAGTAAATGTCCTTGTTTTAGTCCTTTTTTAATTTCAAACGTTCCCTATAATATTAATCTTGCACAAAAGGTGTTCCAGCTTTCTATTCTTGAGGATCGACTTTCCGTGTTCGTTTACTGGGCTGAAGATCTTTCGGAGGCTCTATTTTTTTTCAAACATCCAGCATCATCACTTGGTCATAACCTGTCCTCAATTGTTATAGTCAATTATTATTTCAAACTTTCTAGCTAAGCGTTAACTAAGCTAAAACTAAATCATTACTGCGAGTTTGTCTGTATTTCGACCCAACTCACTTGACGTCCAAATTGGTTTAGTTGGTTTACGCAATTATCACCATTATCAGTCGACGATACCAGCGAAACGCGACAGAGCCTAAACAAATGGATATGTAAAATAAAGTAATTCTACCGAAGGGGAAAACGCAACAAGGCATAACATGATTTCTCGCCGGCAAATCGACTGCTTTGTTTTTCCGCTGGAGTGAAGATTGTTTGTTCCAACCCCCTTATTGGAAGGGATTTTCAACGGAAGAATAGAACAGTTTCTGTGAATAATAATTAAACGAAGTGATGATGTCTTTGGTCTGTGGCTAGAAACAATGTAATGTATGATTATATACATAGCGAAATCTGTTGATTATAAATAACATGTATTTGATTTATCACACAATTTTATACATATATGCATAAAATTTTCATTCAAAAAAGAAGAAAATACAATTCACAATAACCAAATTGAGAAAATTATAAGGATTGTAGCTAGTAGTATTTAAGAGCGATCTTCAAAAATGCTTATACATTTTCCGAGACATTGGTACAAATAATTTTTTTAGTTTGAGCTCACCAAAATCAATTTACTTTTAAAAATATATAAATNATACGCCGCTGCTCTACCACTTGAGCTACCGTGACCTCGAAGCTTGGTCAAGCGGACCACGAAATTAGTGAATTTAATAAGTTATTAAGATTTAAAAAAAGTTCAAATTTTATTTATCTCAATCGTCATTCATTTACCTCCTAGTAACTTTAAGTTAATTACTAATTCAATTGCCTCCTAGTAAGTTTATTAAGATAATCCTAGTAAATTAAATTTTCAAAATCGGCATCACCGATCTCCATACAAAGCAAAATCCTATTATCGAATTCATCTCGCACTTCACAGAAAATATCTGGTATTATGCTTCTACAACATTCTATGATCCTTTCCCTTAAATCTTTCAGATTGCTTGAAGGTGATCAGGTTTTCACTGTTTTAAACAAAAAAAAATCTATGGGTGATCTCGCTGGCCACTCGATGAGACCTCATCTTCCTATCATCTTGAAGGGAAACGGACAACTAAAAAGTCTCTCAGGCTTGTTGTTTAGTGAGATGGAGCTCCATCTTGTTGGAAAATAATTTTTCCTTCCTCAAATTCTTTTTTCAAATTTTCTTTCACCGTAGCGTCAAACAACGGGCAAATAATTTCTTCAAGGTAATTTTGCTCCCCTTAAATTTCTATTGCTGAATAAACGTCTTATGATTTGGTTCCCTAAGATCCCTGCCCAGATATTTAGTTTTTAAGGATATCGGGTGTGTGATTGATTCCCTCATTGCGTGAGGAGTAGAATTATCCCAATATCGCCAATTATGACGATTCACTTCACCATTTAAAAAAAAGTTGCCTCGTCACTAATAAGAAATTCTCCGTATCAGACCCGATTCAACAATTCTGTTGTCCAAAATTGCACAAATTTTAAGGCGTCTATCCGGGTCATCTTCACTAAGTTCTTGATGAAGTTGAATTTCGTACGAATGAAATTTTTTTAAGAATATTTCGGACCGAACTTTTTGAAATATAATGCCATGATTGGGTAGGAATTTCCACAAAGTCGAAAAGAACGTCCTGTACTACCTCTTCTGAAAGTCTACTCTTCCCTTTAAAAGAAAAGACGGCAATAATTAATAACTACTTTAAAAAATGGCAAAAAGGAGGGAAAATTCGAAAGGTTGGGTTGAGATGGGAAGTTGGTGTCCGAATGTATCGAATCGTCCCGATAGCTCAAGTTGTAGAGCATCGGCGCATTTAGCCGAAGGTCGTGGTTCGAATCCCGCTTGGTACGCTGACTTTTTTATCTCAACCAATACCTGACATAAAGATTAATTAAGTGTATGATGCTATTTCAATCGGACCACGAAATCTAATGAATTTAATTAATAACTACCGCTTTTAAAAATTAAATCAAACGTTGCTTTTGTAATTTTTACCCCAGTTCTCTTTTTATCAATGATTTCCAGATTGTTCAAATTTGGTTAGATTACTTGCCTGGATCCGGATGATTGGTGTTAAACACGCGTTCAGCTTCGTGAAAATTATGGGTGGCTCCATAAAAATAAATTAATTCTACCCTATCTTCCAAAGATCTAGACCACCTCCGCATATTTTTTTTCAACGGAAATACAATTAACACTTTAAAAAATCAAATTAGTAGTTCTCTTTTGCAATAGCTCGCGATGAACTGAACCAAAACAAACTATCACTTAATTCCTTAAAATCAACTCGGAGAAATTATTCAATGTTTACTCACAAACAGAATTGAATCGTCACAATTGCCATTATTGGGATAATTCTAATTTGCATAACATCAGATACTTTCTGTGAAGTGCGCGATGAATTCCATAATAGGATCTTGCTAAATATGGAGATCGGTGATGTCTTTGAAAATTTAATTTACTAGGATTAACTTGATAAAGTTACTAAGAGGTAATTGAATTAAAAATCAATCATTGCAATTAATTTAAAAAGTCAATGGCACGAGCGGGATTCGACCCCACGATCTTCGGCTTGATACGCCCCTGCTCTACCACCTGAGCTATCGTGACCTCGATCCACTCGGACACCAACTTCCCATCTCAACCGCACCTTTTGAATTTTCCCTCCTTTTTGCCATTTTAATCGAATCCCGCTCGTGCCATTGACTTTTTTATCTCAACTAAAAACCTCAATTAATTGTAGTATATTAATTGGCCATGCGGACCACGAAATTAGTGAAATTAGTCATTGCATTAAATTGATTAGGAGGTAAATGAATGACGATTGACAACAATAAAATTCGAATTTTTCAATTTTTTGCAAACCTTAATAACTCTTAAATTACAAACTGTACAAGAAAGTACCCGAAGCAAAATTTTCTTTTAAAAAAGTCGTAGAATTTAATTCCAATTAGAATATAATTCAAAATTATAGCTTCCCATTTGAAAAAAAAAGTTGCTGAGCCCTAGGGACGTACTGTACGTTGAAAAAATTTTGACTTCAGATTCAGATTCTACGTCAAAGTTTATGTAAAGGCCAGTCCTATTTTTAAAATTATTTCCAACCAAAAAATTTAAAAAAAGGGTAGTTTATAAATATTCACTCGGTATAGACTTTGTTGTCTCCAAGAAATACATTGGATTTGTGCATACCTTTCGATTGAGTTGAAAACAATTCTGCTTCCTATGGCCAAGGAAAAGATTTTTGATAAGATTTGACATTTTGAACTTCTTTCAAATATGAAGCAGCAATTGCCAGACACCGATAACAATAATATATGAGAGTGAGAACCTTCTCTGTGAGTATCCGCAACCGCTTATCTCAAATGAAACAAAATATCACTAATTTTTTACATTTTATATTTCACGGACTATCTTAAACCCAATAATCTACAGTTGGTCAATTTTATTGGCGATGTAGTTCTGTTTAAAGGCAATCAACGATTAGCTCTCACAAAATAACAATCACTTCACGATAAGATCGGAATTTGGTGCAACAGGTGTAGGGTCAAGAACTCTACAAAATCCAATCTGGGTAATAAAAGGTAAATTCCACAGTACATCCTGAACAGTACTATACTATAAAGTTCTGTTGGATAAAAAAATATTATGGGATTTCCAAAACCTACCATACAAATAGTTAGAACGCCTCTGTGCAATTTATTTTCATTGACCTTTTATTTTTAAATCTGAAGGGAAGGATATATCGGTCGTCTGACCATTTTGCATGTATAGATGTTGCATGAAATCACTGAGGAAGCGAATATCAGTAGAAAAATATGAAAATCGAATGTTTCCAGTTACAACAGGAGTTCAATATGTAGTTCAGAAACAACGGTAAATGAGTGGTCTACGTGATATTAACACCTTTACGAACACAACGGATGACCATCCAAAAATGCTACGAAAAACAGTAATGCATTCTCTCCCACCAAAAATCGGATTAAGATCTTTCAATTATTAAGGTTTTTAGTTGAGATAAAAAAGTCAGTGCCACGAGCGGGATTCGAACCCACGATCTTCGGCCTCTGCTCTACCACTTGAGCTGTCGTGACCTCGACCCACTCGGACACTAACTTCCCATCTCAACCCCACCTTTTGAATATTCCCTCCTTTTTGCCATTTTGGTCCCCGAGAATCAAATAGATTACACGACATTTGAAAAATGCAAAAAAGGAGGGAACATTCAAAAGGGGGGTTGAGATGGGAAGTTGGTGTCCGAGGGGATCGAGGTCACGATAGCTCAAGTGGTAGAGTAGCGGTGTATATAGTCGAAGGTCGTGGGTTCGAATCCCGCTCGTGACACTGACTTTTTTATCTCAACTAAAAACCTTAATTAATTGAATGATATTAATTGGTCTAGCGGACTACGAAAACTAGTGAATTTAATCGGCTTAAGGTTGAATCAAGATCCAATTCTATTGCTAATCGGCAATGTTGTAACAATTACAAAGCAAATAAACTAATTTATTGTTATATCTACCTCGATATATATACAATATAATTACTTGTAATACACTTGTATATTTTGTAAAGGATTTTATTCGTATATTATAAATAAATATCAAAAATATGTATATGTTAATGTTAGGGACTGTCACTAGATAAATGCCTTATCAAAGGGGACAATTTTTTTTTATTGTGTTGCAGGGCTAAAAGCTAAAATATACACAATACCAGAAAGAATGTCAAATAAGATTTGTACAGAATGCCGGAATGAATTTGCGGCCGTTCGAGGCCTGTCTCCTGAAAGTTGAAACATCGAGCTTTGAATATTTAAAATAGCATTTTCTAGGCTCAAAAGGCCATTTCCCACTGGAGTCTTTTGATACGTCCACGCTTTTGTCAAGGGTCGAACGAAATGATGGCGCGGAGGGATGTGCGATGCCCATCTAATAATGGACCGTCTGTTTTTCCCGGCTGTCTTTCACGTTCATTCTCAAAATGTACGAGATTAAATAACAGATGGGGAGTTGGTGTCTGAATGGATCGAAGTCACGATAGCTCAAGCGGTTAGAGCAGCGGCGAATTGAGCCGAAGGTCGTGGGTTCGAATCCCGCTCGTGACGGTAAGTTTTTCATCTCAAACAAAACCTTCCATAAAAAGAAAAATTAATTGAAAGAAGTAATTTAGTCAATAGACCACTAAACATAATGGATTTAATAAGTAAAAGAAATATCGAATTCTGATTACACGATATTTGAAAAATGGCAAAAAGGGAGAAAATTCGAAAGGTTGAAAGTTGAGATGGAGAGTTTATTGAATCGAAGTCAAATGGTCAGAGTCTCCTCGTGGGTTAACCTGCTGGGAACCTGCTCGTGACGCTAACTTTTCATCTCAACCAAGACCTTACATAAAAAGAATACTTAATTGAAAGATGTCGCAATACTATTAAATTTGTACATAATTTGAAAATCTGTTTATGAGATTATATTAGAAATATTTTAAAGATAATTTCTCTTCCGACAGAGGACAAAATTTGTGCAAAAAGAAAGGCCTTAAGTTTCATTTCAGACAGAATAAAAAATATATATCTATTTTAAGAGTACTTATTTATTGTAAAAGAAAATGACTGGTAATTTGTACAATAGACCACTAAACATAATGAACTTAAATAACAGATTATTGCGAATGAAAATTTAAAAAAAACACGATACCGAATATTCAATTGACAAGCATAAGACAGAGGATATAAATTGTAACGAAAAAAAAGTCATGAATAAATAAAATTCAAACGATCAGGAGTTATCTTCCTTTTTCTGTTTAGTAAACATCATGATTTATGGCTAAAGCGTGCTATTAAATATGAATTCTGACTAGACTAAATATTCGGGGGGGGGGGGAATGGGATAAATCACTTTTGACGGACCTAAGTTCTAATTTACCCCGTAGTTCTCTCCCCCATATTCAAAGCAGATTTAACGGGTTAATTGCATTTTTGACCTTTCTAAGTATCGCTTTGTCTTCAATATTTTCCTGTTTTTATTGTTTAAAAATCTTTATCTCATATTATGATCATCTCAAGGTCCGTGAATAAATTTATTGGCCGATGCTCGATATACAACGAATTCAGAACCAGATGAATTATCTATGATATTATCCGTTCGACCTCATTTACATACTATTCAGTCAGTAGGGTGGTGGAGTACTCGATATTCCTCCATAACTATTGACACATACTTTATAGCTAAACTAATTGACTACCCAAATATTCCCCCATCTATCTTATCACAGTACAAATTCACTCTAATAAATACATTCATTTTCACTATACACAAAACAATATATCTACCAAGTACAATATAAATAAGACAGGCTTGTTTCCTCCCTAGGAACCCAAGTACTCCCTGCCGTGCTCAAGTACAATTTTCATATCGGGCGCACTTCTACTCGCTAGATGGACCAGTCCTTGCCAATGTTGGGACTGAGCCTATCTTCAAAGAAATTTGAATCTATTTATTAAAAACTTAATTATGTCAATTTGTAGATATCTAGAGGTGGCCATTCACGATCGCTCCAAATTGAACCGCGCCGAGCCGTACAGTTCTATTTGGAGTGCCTGAAATTTGAGGGAGCATTCAAGACCGCTCCACAGCCAGTTGCTCCGATCTTCATCTAGCGAATGACTTCCTTAAAATGGATGACGATCTCTTGTGCTATGCTCCTGTTTGTTTATATATCAAAAGCAAAAAAAACGAATAGGAAATGGTGTAAGAAGTGGCTCCTGAACAGAAGCTGTGTAATACCCACATCAATTTGATGAAAGATCTTTCCCTTGAACCCGCTGATTGGAGGAACTATTTAAGGATGGATGGAAGACTTATTTATTCATTATATTTAGTGTTCTATTGACCAAATTACTTCTTTCAATTAATTAATCTTTTTTTGTAAGGATTTGGTTGAAATGAAAAAGCTAGTGGCACGAGCAGGATTCGAATCCATGACCTTCGGCTAAATACGCCGCTGCTCTACCACTTGAGCTATCGTGACATCGATACTCTCGGACACCAAAAAATGGTAAAACTATGGAAAATTCGAAACATTGGAGGTTGAGATGGGGAGTTGGTGTCCGAGTGGATCGAACTATCGAAGTCATAAGCTCAAGTGGTATTTAGCCGAAGGTCGTGGTTTCGAATCCCCTCGTGGCACTATTTTATTCATTTCAACCAAAACTTACAAAAAAAAGATAACGTCTTATTTATATTTACTCCAGCTTGTTCCCCCTTGATTAGAAAACAAAAGACAGTCATGAGAGAAATCATCACTCTACATGAAAGGTTGGCAGCCACATTACGACTTCTCGCTACAGGGATGAACTACGAACAACTTAAGTTCTCTACTACCATTTCTGCTCAGTGCTTAGGGGTTATCAATACCGCATCTCTAGTTGCATTTGTATCCTTTGTTTTGAAAAGGTCGACCAACTGGTTGAGGACCGAATTTCTTTTATTTCTATCGTGGTAATCATTGTCCACCACTTTCCATAAACATGGTAAATTTTCATACAATTCAATCACCTCAACAATAAAATCTCGATTGGATGTCATTGCCAATAAAGAATAAACGTTTTTGACTTTTTGAGAATGTACGACGGATATGTTTGTTCAGTGACAAAAAGACGGAGACTGCGCCAAAAAAACGCGAGTTTTCCCATTTACGACGAAGCCAGCGCTCCAATATTCCACCGTTCACGCCAGGTTTCCCCATTCACGAACGCGCCATGCCGTCGTCGCGCCGTAGACGTTTGGAGTGGCGCGATGGAGTTTGGACCTGTCGAATATTCGGCGCAGCCCGGCACGCCA
Source organism: Cimex lectularius (assembly GCF_000648675.2). Taxonomy (NCBI): domain Eukaryota; kingdom Metazoa; phylum Arthropoda; class Insecta; order Hemiptera; family Cimicidae; genus Cimex; species Cimex lectularius. Next base: position 587,875 of record NW_019392743.1, read on the forward strand.
GTTCAGTTTTGCCATTGACGTGGTTTTTGGAACGGCGTCGCTCCATTTGGACTGCTGGAGCGATCGTGAATGGCCACCTTCAAATATTGTTTTGGCAGCAGAAAAATGTGTGAATATTGGTGTGAGATTGGTCTGCGGTCTCACTGGGGATCGGATCCGAATATCGCATTGCTTTTTTACAAATCAACGGTTCGATCACTGTTCGAAAGCCCATGTTGCTGAATAAACTAGACGTTATCCAAAATAGGGTATAAGACTAAGTTCGGGGTTTTTACAATCAGCGCCTATTAATGTTAAGCAACGAGAATCCGGACTTATGCCTTTACACCATCGAAGACTTATTTTAAGTAATAGACTTACACTTCGAATCATATCTCATCATTCATGTCTTCTAAAACGTATTAATTTCCTAACTTCCCAAAATCTTACCCTACCTGGGTGGGGTCTTCTGGTGTCATCAGCCCACCCCTTTCTTGGCCGATAGCTTTGAGCACTTGAGTATTGCACAAGACAAGATATAACACTCAGATAAATTTCCAATAGTTCAACTTTCACTGGACAATATATTTACAAATATTAACATAACATATAGTACAATAAACAAAAATATGGACACGATCTCAATAAATAAACCGTTTCAAGAAGAATTAAATATTTTATTTTCATTAATCTCTTGTACTATATTCGGACGGCTCTCTATTAAGAATAAAATATTAAATATTAATATTAAGTTCTTTCAATTAATTAAGGTTTTTAGTTGAGACAAAAAAGTCAGTGTCACAAGCGGGATTCGAACCCACGAACTTCGTCTAGATACGCCGCTGCTTTACCACTTGAACTATCGTGACTTCAATCCATTCGGACCCTAACGGCTTTTTTATCTCAACTAAAATTAATTGAAAGATATTAATTGGTCAAGCGGACCACGAAAACTAGTGAATTTAATAAGTTGAAATAAAGTATATCTTCACTAAAGCTCTTCGTGGCCATTTCAATTGTCGCCGAGAATCAAATAGATTACATAGATTACACGACATTTGAAAAATGGCAAAAACGAGGGAAAATGCAAAAAGATAGGATTGAGATGGGAAGTTAGTGTTCGAGTGGGTCGAAGTCATGATAGCTCAAGTGGTAAAGCAGCGGCGTATTTAGCCGAAGGTCGTGGGTTCGAATCCCGCTTGTGACACTGGCTTTTTTATCTCAACTGAAAACTTTAATTAATTGAACGATATTATTGGTCAAGCGGACCACGAAAACTAGTGAATTAATATTAAGAATAAATGAATATTGATGAAATGAATATTAAATGAATATGAATATTATTAAGAATAAAATAATGTATGCATATGAAAATAATTTGTGGTTTGAGTAATGAGTACTCAAAAAACTATCGATGTATCGACTAAAGAGTCGATGGTTGTACCACCATCGATGATGAGGTTCCGATGTTTAATCGATGGTGACCATCGATGTTTTTTTTTTCGATGCTCATCCCTACAGAAAACCAACATTATTAAAAATCAGATTACCATACCATGATTATTATCCAATGGCCAAAGCACGAGGCACGAATAGTTGGCAGATTCAGTTCAGTGAGTGTGGTGAGGGGCTGTTATATAAAAAAAATATTTCCTGCCATTTCGACAACACCCTGGTTTTCAACGATCACTCTTAGAAAAGCGAGATGCAGGATAACGGTGAGGCTTAGGTCAATCACGATGTGTGTAAATATTACTTAAAAAAGATAAATCAGGTACAAGACGAAAAGTGCACGTGTGTAGCATAAAAACATTGGAACATATAATCATGATGTGTCCACTCTACGAAGAGTAATTATTCAGAAATCGTGAGATGCGGTCTGGTGTAATGTAGGTTTCAGAAAAACATTTTATTTATCGTGCCAACGTTTCGATCTTTATTCAGATCATCTTCAGGGCCTAGGATTTACAAACATTGTTTAAATTTAACAAATAAATTCCAGGCCTTTGAGCTCTGAAGATGATCTTAATAAAGGTCGAAACATTGGCACGATAAAGAAAATGTTTTTCTGAAACCTACATCACACCAGACCGCCTCTCATGATTTCTGAATAATTATCAACTAACGGTCACTACTCACCACACATTTCTACGAAGAGCGCTATTAAAAACGTGACGCGGAATATTGTATGATACTCAAATATAATAAGCTCCTGTTCTAGCGAGGTGATCTCTGCAATAGAGGACTTCTTGAATAATATAAACAAACGCTAATGATTATATTAGAATAAGGGTCGTAATAATAGTTGTATTAATTGTATTAATTAATTTATTTATTTGTTATTGTTGTTTTTATTTGTTATTTTGAACACATTGTACATTATTATAAGATGTTGCAAATGACTCTGGCAACCAGCTGATGCAAAAAAAAAGATAGTTTTGCCATGACGATGATCTTTAAACAGGTCAAAAGCTTGGCAGGTAACAATTGAATAATTTGTTGAATACCGAGGTTCAGATTATCAGATGGATAATTGACTTTGCGTCCGATTAGCATAACCTAGGACTACCATCTCAGAGTATTTTATCAGCTTTTTTATTACTTTTCTACCCTGTGACTCAGAAAAGAGAAAATTTGTTCTTCCAGAGCAGTCTTGGAGTGCCATACCTGAGATCTTACTCGGCTGGGGCCAGTAATTTAATTGATATCAGTGATTGTAGATGGTTGGGAGAGTAGATGCTTGACTTCTATCTCCTATAATTTTAATTAAATCTATCTTAGGTTAGCCACTACCATATTTACATAACTGGTTCTGGTTTCGAATAATCGATTTTAGATTTTGTAGTAATTTGAAAAACGTCTTGAAAAAAGTGAAGTTTTGAGGCCATGCCCACTATACCAATCAAATGAGACGTTAAGCCCTCCTGCATTACTGTACTGCTTTACATTTTTTCCAAACGCCAATTGGCCGTCAGCAACGCACGTTATTTGCCGAAAATAATCTAAACTTCCTCCCGTGCTGCAGCAGCTCTGTTGTGAGTTTAGGCGAGCCTTTTTTTTGACAAAGACTTTTGCCTACCTCCGTCCTGGTGTGTTGTTCCACCAGGCACGAGTTTCGAAAAAAGCAAACAACCAATTAGCAGAGCTTGTTTCTTTAACAATTGGCCGAAGGTTTTTATTTGGTGAGAAATCGGCATGGAAGCTAGTTTCCAGCGTTGTGTTTACTTTGCAAACAACCCTTAGGTCGAATATATCGTGCTTAAATATATTTCTGCCCGATTCTAGGTTAGATGCCACTCCCCGGCGTCGAGATGTTCCGCCCATAACATAAATTAATTAATTCCCAAACTCGTGGAGGGGTCTACCACAACTATCCCATATTATAGGACATATCAAGGGAGATTTAGCCATTATTTAACTATTAAATTCTTGATTCGGTTAATTTATATATTTTAATTGACTTTCAAACAATTAATCTTTTACACAATTATCCTTTTTAATGCCTTTACATCATGCAAATTCGAATCGGACCTTTGGATTATTTTGACGTCTAGAGAGCAATTTTTCGTTTTGCGCTCTCAGTTGTGAATTTCGCCTGAAAGAAAATGGACAAGCCCTTCCTTAATAACTACGACAGTTTCCGAATGAGGTACTTACAGACAAAGAAATTGACCAGGAACCAACAAGAAAATCATTATTAATGTTTATTATTTGTTTCATTCGGCAATTTGCAGTTGGGCTTACAGATGAGATTTCAAAGAGCACAATATGCATTAAGTGTTGGAAAATTAACAGAACGTACAAATAACACAAGCAATATGAAAGACACAAAATATTTACTTATTTATAATTACTCTGTTAAAACCATCTAGGTCATTTCAGCCCCCAACTAAGTCTATATTCTATTTACCCTTTCAAACACTACATTCATATATATAAATACATCCATACAGTACACTCATTCCGTTTGGTCGGTCCTCCACCGACCCATATTCAAAGTAATCTAGATTGGGGTCGATGTAATACTTTTATAAATATTCCGCCATCGACCCTGAACGCACACTCATACGCTCTCAAAGTTCGAGGGGGATGATGACGTTATATTTCACCCTCACCCCTCGCCATTCGCGCTAATAAATACATGCACTCAGACAAAACATACAGACACACAACCCATAAGACATATTATATACAATAAAATAAGTTAATTAAAATGAAAATTAATAAATAGGTGTTAATGGAATTAATATTGAAAATGACAAACAATTTATTAATCATTTTGGAAATTATCTGAAGCAATGTAATATTATCGTTTGACGTGAGAGTACAAAGTAAATGAAATAAAACTAACATGCAATATCTTCTGCCGAATAAAACACTCAAATTAAAATAATAAATTGGGTATAATCAAACAAAATAATAAGTAAATTATAATAAATTAAAATCTAACTTGTAAATCAAAATATTGTAATCGATTGATTAACAAAAGTTGACCACGAAAAAATAACGGATAATCTTAGATCAAATTTGAATTTAGTCAATTTTATCGAATATGAACAGAAATTAACAAAAATAAGTGTTAACTATTAAAATTTTGTAACAAACCTAAACAACATAATCGAAAATAAGGGGGTGATTAATATGAAATTAATAATTGTTCCTTAAATTATCCCCTGCGCACATTTGAGGTGAAAGAAAAAAATGATGAAGCAAGCTTGCATGCAAAATTATAAAGAAAAAATAAATACAGATTTTGAAGTACGATGTCGATGAATGATTCCCGTTGATGGATCGATGGACGAAGGAGATTCGAAGCGGTGAAATTCCAGATGTCCTGTAAGAGAAGATCGAACGAAGTTCCTGCTTCTGTTGGTCGAGCAGCGAGATTTTCTGCCAGTGATTCTCACTATTTTGGCTGATTCGAGAACAAGCGATACCAATTACTCGGGACGATGATTTCCCCGAGTATCGACAAAGTTCTCTCCTTTTTCCGAAGACAAACGAACGAAAAAATTATGAAAAAGGGTGAAGCCGAGAACACAAAAATGGAGTCGAAATGGTCAAAGCTTGAGAACCGAATGGTCTTACCGCCGAGCGGAGTGTTATTGTTGTTCGAAGGCGGATTGTTTCGGTCAACAACTGGTAAATTTAAGCGTTGTCTATTTTTCTCTACGCCTAACGATAAATTTAAATTCATTAACAAACACTTATTTTACATATTTTAAAAAGGGTTTAAAATAAATTGAAATGGGAAAAGAGGAATGAAAGGAAAAATTATAAAGGAAAGTTTAGTACCTTTAAATATTAAGAAAAATGCACGAGCTCAAACAGGTGTGATCAAGGAAGATCCTTAGGTTGTTGATAGATGGGTAAGTTGGTAAATAAGTTAGTTGGTTTTCAATGCTGAGCGAAGGCATAAGGTAAGGATTGGAGAAGGGATGGGATCCAAACACTATAGCCTGGACCCCTATTGATATTGAGAGTCCATTTGCAATACCCAAGAGCTGATTTAAGTCCTCTTGGATTCGTGGGATTGAGATTTGAATGTCATGAGGTGAAAAGAAGATTTGCATTTGGAAGTCATCCGTAGAGCTGATAAGTGTTATATTTAAGAATATTAAGAAAATCAATGTTATAATAGCAAAAAAAGGAGGCAGATATATTAGAGTCTTGAGGAACTCCAGAAATTATGTGCAGGGTAAGGAAGGAGGCTTGTCTGAAGTGAGAACGAACCAAGAAAAATAACACTGTAGGAAAAAGAAAGAGAACTGAGTTTAGAAAGAAAAAGAGAATGGTTGATGATAGCTTTAGAAAAATCAAGAAGGACAAGAATAATAATTTTACCTTAATCAATAACTATTTGAACATCGGTAGATATTGTTAAAACAGTCGAATTTGTTGAAAAACTAGTACAAAAACCGGATTGAAAAAGTATATCTAAGTTTCGATTCGTAACACAGGCAATTACAAATAATAGGAAAGGATATCAACTCCAAATTTGATTCCTTCGTCTCAATTATCGACTGCTTAAGTCTCCAATTGAGTATTTGTCCTAAGCCCCGTTCACATCGGACTGTTCAATCTAGAAGATTTAAACCTGACTCAGGCTTGAATGCTCTGCAAGATAAACTGAACTCTGGGTCTAGATGAACTACCCCTTCTATAAATAAGAAATGTGTGGCGTATATCGCTGAGCCACTAGCTGATCTTTTTAATCTTTCCATCGAGTGTACTTTTCTGACACTTTTAAGTAAACATTGATTATCCATAAGAAAGGTGATCAAAAACTGTTGAACAACTATAGATCGATTCTTACCTTCTTCTCTAAAGTGTTCGAACGCATTCTGTACGATCGTTTGACCGTCTTTATAAGTATAGGTGGATCATTTTTCAAGTAACTATTTTATTTGACAAACTATGCGCACTCAAATTTGGATGAGGGAGATTATGCAGTTGAAATATTCCTGGATTTATCCAAACCTCCTGACCGTGTAATCAGTAATTTGGGGGTGAATGGTGTAAGAAGTTATGTACTCAAATGGCTTAGCACATATCTCCAAGGAAGATAATCTATAATAAATATGAAGGTGGGTGTCGGCTCCGATAATATGGGAGTGCCTCAAGGAAGCACATTAAGGATAGGGATAGGGATAAAAGAGGCGGCCACAAGGCCTTCTGCACCTCGACCTGAATATTGTGCTCCCCTGTTATTTATAACTCACTGGCCAGCTTCAGGTTTTTAATCAGCATCCACCGCTTTGCCAGTGGCTCTTTAGCTTAGGATCTTGTTTGAGTTTTTTTTTGTCCTAGTTGCAAGAACCTGCACCTACATAGACCTTCACAGAAACATAGAATTTGTTCTGTCTGTTCTGTTTGTTGTCTGCATGGATGGGGGAGGGTGCATGACCATCTGTACTACGGGGTAGCAGAAATGTTCCAACGTTCAGCCCCTGCTACATTGGGAATAGACTCGTAGTGGTACGTGGTGACGCCCCTGGAGGGAACTTAGAGAAGAGCTGTCATCTATCTATGCCCTTCGCACGAAACTTGCGTACGATCACCGTTATACACCCGGCCTCACGGGTACGGAGGATCGGACGGCTGTATAGGCGTTGAAGACGCGATGATTATGCTGGATAGTCCCTCGAATGCGTGAGTAGTGGCGGATGGGAACGGGTAGTGAATCGGTTGCTCTTACTCGAGTTTGCTTTGCACGTTTGTGTAGGCTGAGCTCGGTTGGCGGATTTTACCGTAGGCGGTACTCCTCTAGGGGGTGATTAGCAATTCCACTTAAACAAAGCCGCGGCCGGAGCGGTTCCGGTGGTTTCATCGCTAGGAAAGCTCAAATACCCTGGGAGATAGAGTGGGTTTCTCTCTCTAGAAGTGCGCGGGAAACCAGGCTGATGTATTTCGGCCTAGGTAGCCCTTTGTGCGCTGCATACGGTCCGAGCCGAAAGCGGAGAACGAGGCCTGTCTTGGCCCCTCGGGGCCGGAACAACCTCTACACCAATGCTGCGGCTGTAACACCCATCTGTCGTATGCGGAGGTGAGTCAGCTCTCATCTTGAGAATCAAAATGTCCGATAAGGCCGGAAATGCTAGGTGTGGACGTTAAAGATCCTCATTGTCCTTTTAGGACGTCCGAGTAGCATGCGGGAACGTAATGTCCTGTCAGGAGTCCGACCAGTATCCTGGTTCGGTTGCGGTTGCCTTCCAGTAATTAGTTTGTAAGTTTGGATAATCCTTCTATGAATCTCTGCGTGCCTCATACCTGTGGTATTATTCCAGCAGGTTTTGGACTCATTAAGAATCCATTTTAAGATGTATCCTCTTTTTTGGCAGGCTGCTAAGCCCAACAATACTTTTCCTATTTTATGTTACCGACCTTCCCATCTAACTTATTGCTCCAATGATTCCAATTTCGTCGTCGAGCTCATTCTCTTTAAGCTGCATTATTCGATTGAGCAAGGTTGGTTTACTATTAAAAGCTTGAATGTATCATTCTACATCATGAAATGTAATGTTCAGCAGGATTAGAACCAGCATCTTTGAAATCCTCTGTTCCCTTAATATTTGAGGGAAATTGGACATTGTGGATTGCAAAGGATTTTGGGGGGATTGAACATAACTATAGCCTTCGTTTTGAATGTCACATCACTTAACTGGTGCATAAAGTGACTGCTGCGTGTTTTTGACTCAAGTGTTTGAAACCGGTTATACACCAGAATCAACAACTAACTTATTATCCTCTTTCTATGACACTTGTTAGACGTGGCATTGGTTTCCGGGTCAGAGATGTGGACCTGTTTCAAATGGTTTTCTTGCTTCAAAAGAGGACTTCGTTAGTGATACTTGGGCTGGGATATAGAGACAGCTTTTCCCCTAAGGTTAAACAACTCAATATAATTGTGTTCCTGGATGTCCTTCAAGACAAGTTTAAATTTGTTATCCCATTTCATGACTACAGAAACATGCATAAGGTCAAATTTGCTCTACCCAAGCGCTACGTACCTTTATGAGCCCTGTAGCCTGTACTTAATGGCAAAAATTGACAACGAAATGTGGGAACTATTTAAAGTTAAAAACAATTTAAAAAGAAAATGCTATAGATTGCTTCTTGACCTAGAGGTCTACTATGTGACACCATCTATCAATTATATAAATCATTATTTTATAAATATATATATTTATTGTTATTATAAGAATTACTACACATAATATATTATATATTTTAACTATGTAAGAGTCGCTTTTATGCACAATGCATGTAAAATGTTTTCTCTTCTAAATAAAACTTTTTGGTTTGAATGTGTGGTGATTAGTGACCGTTAATCTATATTTATTTAGAAATCGTGAGATGCGGTCTGGTGTGATGTAGGTTTCAGAAAAACATTTTCTTTATCGTGCCAACGTTTCGATCTTTANTATATATATATATATATATATATATATGTATATATTTTTTTTTTAATATATATTCAATCAAAGTATTTTGGTTTGAATTATATATATGTGTGTAATTATAAGCATGAGTGTGAAATAACTTGATTTTAGTTGCGGGATTCGTTTTGTCATGCTATTGCTTATTATAGGTTATAAAACTGCCCAAGACTTATGGTCCAGGTTCAAAGAATGAAGGCATAAAACTTTATTTCGATTAGAAGATCATTGAAAAAATTAATTTATCAAAAATAAGCAAGGCTTGAGAAGGATGGAACGTGAACAATTAATACATTCATGTGTAGCCATTGAAGTGATTATAACGAAAAAAGGTCTCAACCTTCCCGGATTTAAAACGAAGATAAAAGCTGCATTAAGCGAAGGCGGGAAAGCTCGAATCTTTCCATTAATCTCCTTGTCCGACGGGCTTTCACGAGCCCCTGTAAGAAGCGAGATTCCGAAGAAAAGTTCACCTATACAACTTTCCACTTAAGCAACGAAATATCATCCCGTCTTATAAATATTTTCAGGAAGGTTTAAACGTTAAACGTTTTTCTAGGTGACACTCGAGCGGTTCACACTGGGCAAATTCACGTCTTTCAACATCAACGGCTGCCCCGACGGTTGGCTCTCGATGGAGGAGAAAGGACGTCCGTCCGTCGGAGGCATCTGGTGCGGCACCTCCTGGGGTCCGGTGCTCTATTACTCCGAGTCTTCCTCCCTCAAGCTCTCCATCACTCTCCTCACGCTATCGTCGGACCAGAACGGATACAATTTCGACTTTCGCATTTCCTACAAAATGCTTCCAAAAGGAGATGCAACTGTCAGATATGGAAGTAGTTCCCAACAAGGTAAAATCCAGTGCAAAGCACGTTTCGGGCAATATAGATATCTCATATAGGTCACTTATCGGGACCGTCTTCATGCGTGGGTTTTATTGCGCATTGCGTCATCTTCAGTGAAGAATTTCTGTCACTTTGTTCGAGTAGGGTTTGTATGTCGTTGGATTCGTCGGTTGTCGCTAGGAGCGTTTGCGACAGGGGACGAGGTCACGGAGCTCCTTGTTACATAGTGATATCGCCCCTTACCGCAAACGCCCCTAACGACAACCGACAGACCTAATGACATATAAACCCTACTCGGACAAAGTGATGGACAGTTCCTCACTGAAGACGCAATGCCGAAAGCGTTAGAATAATCCAACAAACCCGCGGGTGAAGACGGAACCAATTAGTGATCCTATGCCGGTTCAGCATGAGTTGACTGACTCGCAGACCAACCTATCTCTAACATTTTTATTGTTCTATAAACAAGATCAGATAAATTAGATAAATTTCTTTAAGGTGTATGCAGGTTCATGAAATCTGTAGCCATGGAGTTTTACCAATTAATTTTAGTTAGTTTAATCTTTCTGCGATTTGTTTGAATAATGTTAAATTATCTAAACCAGATAGATAGTACAAAACAATTTTTTTATGGGTTAAATGCTAATTATTACCCACACAGCTTACATTTGAAATAAAATGATGACTAAAAAATCTCATTAAAAAACTACAGCATGAAAATAATGAGTTTTAAGGATGAAAGAGTTTCGCAATTAATATATAATTAATAATTAATCCTTTTATGTAAGGTTTCGGTTGAAATGAAAAAGTCCGAATGGCCCGAAGTCAAGATAGCCCAAGTGGTAGAACAGCGGCGTATTTAGCCGAAGGTCGTGGGTTCGAATCCCGCTTGTGGCACAGACTTTTTCATTTCAACCAAAACCTTACATAAAAGAATTAATTAATTGAAAGAAGTAATTTGGTCAATAGACCACTAAATATAATTGATAATTAATAATAATAAATTAATACATATTTATTTAATTTAAAAAATCTTTTGAGCTTTTAATAAACCAGTCAGATTATAGTTATAGATAATGATAGCAAAACGAACGAAGAGACGAGTGTAGAGTTGGCGAACACGACGTCTGAAAACTACTACCTCGGGAACCGTATCGGGATGACCTATTGCTCAAGGATGTTCAGCGATTGCGACAAGAAAGACTGCCGCCTCCAAAGCCCCAACTTCCCAGGGGTCTACCCGAGAAATATGACCTGCTACTACGCGGTGAGACAACAGAGTATCCCAGAGGGAAAGCACGCCCTCATTTCCGTTTATCAGACGGAAGGGCACATGGTCAACATAAGAAGCCAGAGCGCACTGTATGCAAGGCCGACCCAACCCACAAACCCTCACCTCAGCACACTCAAGGTTTTACATTACCCTAAAATTTTTATTTTTTTACAAATACTCATTAAAAATAGTATAGTTTAAAACTAAAATACACTTTATACTATTCATAATTATTTTCAAGATTAATTTTCTCCTTAGGAAATGTATGATGAAAATTTTTTATTATCATAGAGCTGTTTGTTGTTATTAGAGTCGGTGTTTTGTACGAGTTTGTATTGTCGGCTGAACCACTTTCTACCAATTGCGGTTTTTGCTTCCGAACCAGAGTTAGCACATCCTCCGGAACCTCGGGGACCTTCATTCACGATTTCCAAACAACAAAATAATTTATGGTTTTATAACGCAGAATGTAAATTTATTAATCATTCATTTTGCCTAGGTCCTCCAAAAAGTTCTGCCGTTTTGTAAATACATTCTTGTTTTTTTTTTTTTTGGAATTCATCGCTTTTGTTATTGGTTTAATTTTAATCCGGCCTTTTCTAGGGTCCCACCGTTGTTTATTTTTTATAATGATTAAACTGTAATCCAGTCTTAATTTAGCGTTTAAACGGTTAAAGTACAAACTCGGTTTTAATGCGAGTGAGCTGCTCACAAAAAAAGAACAAAGATTATAGAGAATCTTGTATCTTTTGTTATAAGATTAGATGAACAGCTCTGGGAGATTTAATAGCATCGGATCACCGCCACACCTGCTCACGGAACTGAAATTTTCAGAAAGTCAGCCTGGAATTCTTGTATCAAATGGAAAGGTAAAACAAAAAGCTTGATTGGTGCCGCACAATTTAACAGAACCCAATAATCCTGTTATTTAATATCTTGTTCCTTTGCTTTCCGAATAAAAAGAGATCGATTTTGGAATAGGATAATCAAATTGGTTCTAACAATAAATGAGACATCTAAACCAAATGATGCATGTTCAAATCGCCTCTTATTCAATCCCTATGAAAATATTACTAAACATGTGACAGATAAAAGTCGTAGAAATGAAGAAAGAGGCCAAATATCAAGGCGTCACTTGACAAAACACTGGTATTTAAGGAACATATCGGCTCGAGCAGGAAAAAATTGGGGATGCAGACCGGAACATATGGCGCCATATCTTGGGCTGATAAAGTAGAACGAATAACAAAAGAGAACTCACAAAAATACTTGCATGCATCTGTATACGGGAGCGATGAGAACATGTCCCACAGCTGGTATGGCGGAGATACTGGGATTAATCCCCCTCCACCACATTGTAATGAGGACAGTACAGAAAACTATTATTAGTATTATCAAAAAGAAACTTCCAATAGGAATAAAACTAAAGTGGAAAGATTGCAACAGTCTAATGAAAAACCAACCAAAACTCTTGTCCCCAAGGGTTGACATGAACAGGATGGTTGAGTTTAATGAAAATTTCCAAATAATAGAATGGGAAAGAGAGAAACACATGCTTTAAGAATGGCACCAGATGGATCTAAAACGCAAAAAGGTACGGCAGGAGTATTCTTTCCTGGAACCAAATACACATAACACTTGGGAAAATACGCCAGTATCTTCCAAGCTGAGGTTTAGAAAGCCGAGAAAGGTAAATAAATTGAACCAAAACGATTTTCGACCGTTGTTCTCATCTTTGAAGGAGGGTTTTTGAAGCAATGGAGAATATTTTTTTTGAAAAGGTCATTCCAGTTTTGGCCTACCTACACTCATCGTGTTGGTTTGTCAGACGCTGTTTGGTTTCTTGCCATTTTTAGTGATATGTTTCTACATTTTCATTCTGCATATGTTCATGAAAGGCGTGTGCCCTTGTCATCTTGGTTTATTTTTTTCTAGTTTCTTAAACAGTTAATTACATGGATAAGTTCATATGAGTATTCATGGATTTTTCTTGTTGTCTGTGTTGTGTTTGTATATTTGTAAGTTTTCAACTATGTCCTTTTATCCTCCTTTTTCTAAATCATGCATTAGTTCAAGCGTGCCTGAATTGTTGAGGGTTCATGTTGTGAGATGATCTTATTTTGATATCTTTCGAAGGTAAGAGAGTTTATTGTAATCAAAACCGACAAGGGTACCGGAGCTGGATTCTTCTGGATGAACCCAAAGACCGAACTGACGGTAAACCTAGGTAAATATGCCGCAGTTTTCCAGTATGAAATCATATGGATTAACAATGTGCCAGAGAAATAAAAAGTCTAGGAATACATTCCTGCAAGCTAGCCATTTTCTATGATAGCCAGGCAGCACTTAGGGCTCTAGCCTCATGTGAGGCTACGAAGGTAAAGAGTGTTTTGAACTGCATGGAGGCCCTGACGGAGTCAGTGACATTAATGACCTGACCCTGGCTTGAGTCCCTGGACATTCCTGGCATAGAGGAAACGAAAAGGTTGACATTGGCCAAAAAGAGGAGCAACATGGGAAGAGGATACATCTTAAAATGGGTCCTTAATAAGTTCAAAACCTGGTGGAATAATACCACAGGTATGAGGCAGGCGAAGAGATTCATTGAAGGACCATCCAAACTTACAAAAGAATTACTGAAAGGCAACCGCAACCGAACCAGGATACTGGTCGGACTCCTGACAGAGCACTGCTACATAAGAAGGCACATGCACCGAATAGAAGTACAAACAGAAGAAAAACCGTGCAGATACTGCCAGGAAGATAAGGAGACCGCAGAACATATTCTATGTTTCTGTCTATGTAGGTGCAGGTTCTTGCAACTAGGACAAAAAAAACACAAACAAGATCCTAAGCTAAAGAGCCACTGGCAAAGCTGAGGAAACTGATTAATAACCTGTAGCTGGCCAGTGAATTATAAATAACAGGGGAGCATAATAGATCTATTCAGGTCGAGGTGCAGCAGGCCTTGTGGCCGCCTCTTTTATCCCTATCACTGTAATCAAATTTATTTATGACAATGAAACGTGGAATTTGACGTTTCTTAATTAATTTATGTATTGTATGCCCAAATATTATTTTTTGAAATTACCTGTAGATCCCTGAAGAAGACAGTAATAAAGGCCGAAAGCTTGGCCAAAAGTTACAATACTCACTTCTTTGTGACAGTAGCACGAGAAATTAAAAATTTACCTGCTAAAAAGACTCCAGGATAAGACCTTATCACTGGAGATATACTAAAACAATTGCCAAAAAAGGGTATAGTTAAACTAACATACCTATTTAATGCTGCAATCAGACTGAAATATGTTCCCAGCATCAGGAAATTCGCAGAAGTCATTATGATTTAAAAAAAACAGGAAAACCGGCGAACGAGGTCAAATCATATAGACCAATATCGCTACTACCAACAGTGTCTAAACTCTTCGAAAAGTTATTATTAAAACGAATAAAACACATCGTTGAAAAAAAGAAAATCATTCCTGACCACCAATTTGGATTCCGAACAAGACACTCAACAATAGACCAAATTCACCGAGTAACGGACGTAATAGAAAAATCTCTCGAAGAAAAACAAATTTGTTCTGTTATCTTCCTTGATGTCTCACAAGCTTTTGACAAGGTCTGGCTCGAAGGACTCATCAATAAACTAAAAGGTATGCTACCAAACCAGTATGTCGATATTATCAGTTCCTACCTAACTGACAGACTGTTTAGAGTCAAACAAGAAGATCAATATTCAAAATTAAAAACAATAAATGCAGGAGTGCCACAAGGTAGCATATTAGGTCCACTGCTTTACTTGTTATACACCAGTGATTTTCCGAAAATAGATGGAGTAAAAATTGCAACGTTTGCAGATGACACAGCGGTGATATCACTAGGACCGACTATCACCCATTCAACCAAAATCCTCCAAAATGCATGTAATAAGATAAACGAATGGACAAAAAAATGGAAAATCGAGCTAAATCAGCATAAATCTGTTCATCTAATCTTTACAAACAAAAAGGTGGACCATGGAAGGTCGCTCACTACTATACCATACAGCAATAAAGCTAAATATTGGGAATGACCTTAGATGCCAAGCTGAGATGGAAAGAACACGTGAAGAAAAACAGGACAGAAATAGGTTTAAGGTATAGACAACTATACTGGTTGATAGGACGTGGCTCCAATCTTGCTAAACAAAATAAAATATTATTATATAAACAAGTCATAAAGCCTATGTGGACATATGGTATTCAACTATGGGGTTGTACCAAACACAGCAATATCAAAATCATACAAACACTCCAAAACAAAACCTTACGTAACATGGTCAATGCACCTTGGTACATAAGGAATAAGGACTTACATAGGGATCTTAAGATCCCTGAAGTAACGCGGAAATACAAAGATTTGCCGCCAAACACCAGGCTCGCCTCAGCCAGCACGAGAATGTGGAAGCGACCAAACTCTTACATAACCGAAACACGGTCAGAAGATTAAAACGAACAAAGCCATATGAACTTGTGTAGTTGAAAGTGAATAGTGAATAGTGAAATGTAAATCTTGTACCAATGGGTTTATAAGAATGTAAACATTTATGTATTCTATAGTATTATTGTAAAATTAATGGTTGGTCTAATAAGACCAGTTTTAATAAATAAATTTAATTTAAAAAAAAACTTCTTTGTGACCGCACCCATGATCAACAACAAATTAGTTTATATCTTGTTTTATTTTTCGTCCTGTCAGATCGATATAATTTTCCACTGATTATCTTTAAATGTTTTCACTCATGTATCCTTAAACGCCTATTCTGTATGACTTGTTCAGATTTTTGTACATATAATTTGAAATTGAGTGTTGTATTTAGCCCAATTAAAGGTGAGCGATGACTGTGTGAATAGCGGTGTTGTTTTGTTTTTGTGTCTATCTTATTTTTAATAGTTCATTAATTATGCTTATTTTAATTTGTTCCGTATACTTCTCCTTGTATACTGGAACTGATTTTACTCGTCTTACGCTTATCCTTGTTTAGTGATACTGCTTTTACTTCATTTCGTACTTCTCCTTGGTTATTCGTGTTGTTTTTATTTCATTTTGTACTTATCCTTGTTTAGTGGTACCGTCGGTAAAAACACAATTGTTTGTGAGGCACAAAATGATTTTTGAGTCAGCGTGAGTGGATTTAATCAGCTCGAACGATGGTTTCAGTATCATTGGTTTTTGTGTAGGCGGAGGTTTAATTTTTTTGATATTTGAGTCAAGGATGTTTATACTATGTTGTGTTCGGTTTCTACAGTTATTATCATGTTTTATGTAAAGAGTTTAGGTCTGTTAAATATTGATGAAGTCTACTATGGATTATGAAGTGTAAGATATTACTATGTTCGTGTAGTTGTTGAGATCTATTTTTCTACATTCATTTTTTATGTTTTCCCTAAAAAACGGCAAAACTTTCTTGAGTACTTGGTAATGTAGAAATTGACTACTAGTATGTATGTAATATGACTTTACACCTTCCCCGGTTATTAAGGATATAAGCCTGTATTGATGACCAGTGACGTTCAGTTGGACAGTTAATACTCGTAATTTTAATTTCTCCGTTGAAATTTCCAAACCAAAATAAATTCAATCGTAGGGTTTCGTGTAGAAAAGAAGGATTTTATTCATGACTGTGTTTCAATTTGTAGATATGGAAAGACTGCGAGGAGGTGCAAGACTACGTGACGATTTACGACGGCTATACGACGAGAGACCCGGTGCTTCTGAAATTCTGCGGGGGCGGTTCTGCGGTGCCTAAGGCTATTTCTTCCGGTCCGGAAATCCTCGTCGAATTTTCGACCTCGCCTTACGGAACTTTCCTTTACCCGGCACCGCCCCAGGCGCTCCACGGATTCCAGCTCCGTGTCAAGGTATTCTACAACACTCTGACGTATTTGCTTAAAATTAATTTCCTTATTAGAAACAAATAATCAACAATGACGAACACGCGGCAAAATTTGTAGCGCATTAGAACGAATGGAAGAGCGGAAAATGAAGGTAGTAGGAATGAAATCTCAATATTGGAGGAAATCTGTTTTCCTCGTGCACAAACAAAAGAAAGGCTCGAATAAGAAAATGGACAAGAAAGTGTTTTGCGTTTTACCACTAAACAAACTGCTTTTGAACGCCATCGATACGTGACCAAGTGGTATGAATTATTTCAAAAAACCATCCGCTTGACCCCAGCACTTTGTTTCCTAATATTGTCCGGAAATGTACAAGTTTGTTAGGTTTCTCAATTTAAAGCCTTTTGGCACGTCAAAGTGAAAATAATTGGAAATAATTTCGACTTCGATGATATGAGAGAATTTCAATGAAAACATGCACAATGACAAATAAACATGTTTTGCAATTGACCGTTCTTCTTATTTTGTGTGGTGTTTAGTGACCGTTAGTTAATGATTATTTGGAGATCGTGAGATGCGGTCTGGTGTGACGTAGGTTTCAGAAAAACATTTTCTTTATCGTGCCAACGTTTCGACCTTTATTGAGATCATCTTCAGGGCTCAAAGTGTTCGTTTTCTGCTTAGTTGTGTCATTCTCCTGTCTGTCGTGTCAACACGAAGATTATCTCAATAAACGAAACGTTGGCACGATAAAGAAAATATTTTTCTAAAACCTACGTCACTCCAGACTGCATCTCACGATCTTCAAATAATCTTCTTATTTATCAAAAAGTACACCTCGTGTTTTATACCAACTAGGAGTTCGTGATTACTGCCATTGCCTTTATTGAGGAGGTCGCTACCTGGATCCTTACATAATTGGAAAATTGGCCTCATTTTATGGAATAATATGGCCAATTTTAATGACATTTTGAATATTTGTTTTAAAGTTATTAATAAAATAACATGATATTATCTAATAACTGTAAGACATCGCCATGGTTTTACACCGTTAGAGGAGTCTTCATTTAGTTAAAAATTTGTTCAGTTTAAACATACGCAAACTAAAATTGTACCATTATCATTTAAACTTACATAAACAAAACAACCAAAAATACTATACAGTTAAACATTTTTAATCTTTTTTGTTGTGTAATCTTTGTGAGTGATTATTTAAATTTAAATTTTTAAAATATATTTTTCATATTTCCATTTTTTTTAATTACGTCCCCCTTACATTTTATATGCTCAATTATAATATGATAAATAATATGTTCAAAATGTATCCTATATTTGATAATAATCTTAAAAAACAACACTCTATACTATTTAGAAGCTAAAAAAAGTTCAGCTTTCTGCACAAAAAAAGAATCTACCTTTCCTCATTTATGATCCTCATTTAGGTAACTAATTCTGATTTGATTTTCTAAGATATATTTTTCTACATTTAAACTTTTACTCAAATATGATAAATCCTGTCTAAGTGAAATTTTACACTGTCTTTCTGTCATTTTTGACGTCAAGATGAGGGTGCTTCACCCGAATTTCATTTTTTTATTTTTTCGATGGTTCGCAACAGCAGAGGTCATATCAACCCTCGTGGTGCCGATATTTTTGAAGAAAAAGCCCATTTGTTTTGTAAGTTTGGGATCGAATTTCATTTTAGTTTTGAGTTTTTATAAAAGTTCTATTAATTGTTATTATGCCGTGTTGCTGAATCACTTTTATTATTTATTTCTATGCCGCGCTCAATAAACGTTTATCAACATTGTTTTTTATCCGAGATAAAAGCACCAATAAAAAAAGGGTGAATACCGTCTCTCATTCAGAATACCATTTATACTGCTGACATTCATACACATCCCAACATCATCACTACTACCAGTTTTGTCTCCTTCCCCAAATAATATTGAAGCAAACTGCAACAACCATTGAGTTTAACTGGTACGAAAAGTGACAAGAATGAATGAGGAAAAATGTACCCAGTTTTAATTTAGATTACAAACAAGCTTCCATTGAAGATAAACAAGGAGCTACCGACTTGCACTCAAATTAGAAACATAGGACATTAAACTTAGGAACTTCATTTGTAAAATGTATGTTCATAGGTACAGGCTACAAATAAATTATTTCAACAAAATTATTATACTTAATTAATAATTAAATAATATTTGGTTATTATTCAGTTTTACACGGAAATTTTTTTATAAAAATGAGTTATATGTGGTGAAGTCAGAATATTCCTATAAACGTTATTTAAAGAAAATTTTTAGTATCCTTCCGGTGATCAGATTTTTCTTTTGTTTACGCTAAAATGTCCCGACAGGATTGAAAAGTAAGTAAATAAAACTTAATGAAAATTCGGTTTTTTACATTTTATTTTTTAGGCAGAGGCCCAGTTCAACGAGACAGATACAAAATTGTGTTAATTTAACTTAAATATTATTGTAATTGAGCTGGAAAATTAATGTAACGAGGGAGACTCGAACCTGACTTTCAGACCAGTACCCCAGATCGGGAGGTCGTAGGTTGGAGTCCCGCTCGTAACACTAATTTTTCAACGCCAAACTTTCCATTAAAACAATTACTGTGATTAATAGGACCAACTAAAAAATATTACTGGGCAAAATTGAAAATTGTTAAAATTCAATTATTTAATAATAATCCTTTGGTTAATTAGTAATAATTTTTATTATGAAGTTTTCTATTGTAAACGGATTTTGCCAAATTTGTTATTTTTGTTTTTGGTAGTGACCTCCATAAAAGTAAAGGATAAAAAAACTAATATAAATATTGTTACTGCGCACAATTGCACATCATTAATACCCGTTTTCTACACCGTTCATTTCTTTTACATTCGAGGGAAAAAAAATTGCCTAGTGCATGATTATTTGAGTTTTCGAATATTCCACCATAAAGGAAACCATTCCGAAACAAAAGAAAAAATCAGCGCACAAAACACCCAGCACCACTCTTATTACACTATTTCCTCTGTAACAGTTCTCACCTAGGAAAGTATATCATAGGTTTTTGTGTTGTCGTGAACATGTTTTGTGTATAATTGTATATTTCTAACATTAGTTTTAAACGATGAATATATCCGCAGGTGGATTTCGTGGAAAAGGAATCGCCCCAGTACACAAGGAACAAAAAATGTGAGTTTTGGTTGAGTGGCACTGGACACGGTGTGTTAGAAAGCCCGAGGAATTCGCTACCACCGAATACCACATGTCTATACCATCTTTGGGGCGCCGAGCCCGGATCTTCTCCACCTCCTAAGCAGTACGCAAGACCACCACGGTACTCAATTTCCTCGCATTATAATAATATTTGTAAATATACAAACAAATATAAAATTGTCTCTTCTTTAGATACCGTATTTGGCTTTCGGTCTTAAAGTATCATGTAAGCAGCCCAAAATTTGCCTTGTCGCAAGAAGCTGAATGTGCGACAGGTCTTAAGATATGGGACGGAACGAAAAAATCCGTTGATGTTGACATGCACATTAAACAGAAAGTCCCACTCATAGCGACATTTTGTAAAGAACAGATTCCACGTTCTTGCGACCACCAGCTATTGAGAAATATGTCCAGAGCGTGCAAGGCTTCTGAGAGCTTTTTGTCCACCGGCGATTCAGCCACGTTAGAGCTGAAAGTCACAGAAGCTACTGCGCTTAGGTAAACCATAACTTAATTCGTCAAATCTACACAACGTGATTTTTCATTTTTTTAAAGGCCTGTGTCGTTTCGTGCCCTTTACGAGTTTGTAGACCTTCACCAAGATGGAGAACAATACGGCTCAGGGAAATGTTCGAGAATTTTCACGCAAAGACAGCTCCCTCCTGCTTCCTACTACACTCCTCAAACATTCGCCTCGCCAAGAGAAATATTTTTATACGGTCGTGGAGGAAGTCCTAATATAAGGTAGTATTTTTATCAACCAATGATAGCATTGATCTATATAATTCTTTTTCTGCTTTCAGTTGCGTTTATAGGTTCGAAGCACAAAAGGGTGAAAGAGTTCGAATAGCGATTACAAACTTGAGAACAGCAAATCGTACAGATTGTGAAACGCACAACGAGGGTGGCTGGGGCAGGCTCCAGTGCATCGGAAATCCGACAGCTTTTGTACAATTAAGAGAAATCCCTTTTCCCAAGACAGTCATGAATTTACCGAAGGACTGCCTATGCTCAAACCCAGAACCACAACTGCCATTTGTATATACCTCAAACAGTAACATATTGCAACTGCATTTCATCGTGAAGAACATGACTACCATGGATGACTATAGAAACTTGGGTTTCGAAGCAACTTGGGAATTTGTAAGAAGGCCGGTCTGTAGTAGGGGAAAGAAGCTGAGGGGACCCAGTGGGGAAATTGAATTTGTTTCTCCGAGTCAGACTCCGGAGGAGGTGCCAAATACTGTCATACCGTAAAACTACCTCATAATAACTAATTATGCTTTCAGGTGAACTGTGAAGGGCAGCCTTGGGTGGTCGAACCTAGTGAGTCAAAATACCTTTATGTAAAAGTACCAGGTATAGTTGTTGGGGGAGTTGGAAAGACTGGTATCATCCGGAGAGGGCAGTGCGCAACATCCAACCGAATAGAAATCCACGCTGGCTCTACCCATGTCATTGTGTGCCCCGAACCTCTACCTGCATACCAGGATAGCATGGTATTTATACCACCATAGTAATTCTATACTCCCAATTCAGATATTGCATTTTTTCATAATAATTCAAATATGCCTAACCTTTTACATTTTGTTTTACAAGACATGTAATCTTCTGTGCCTCCATTGAATTATTTTAGGTGGAGGTATTCTCGGAGGGGTGGGTAATAGCAAACAACGCAGAAAGGTTGCCACCTGTCTGGTCGAAACATGATCGAAAGGAGATAAGAAACATTCTCGTTGAATTCACCCCAAGAGAAAGTGGTACTTACTCTGTTACTTGGTTAGAATTGACTAGAAGGTGAGGAAAACAGATTCATAACCAACATGATTACATAAAGTGCAACATAATAATGTTGTTTTCTGTTAAAGGAGGAGCGAAGCGGCTGCGGAAGGACTTCTGGAAGACTGTTTTCACAGATGCCCAGAACTAGATGCTTGTATCAATGCTTCACTTTGGTGTGATGGAACTGACAACTGTCCATCTGGCTATGACGAGTCGGCCACGCATTGCCTACCGCTTCCTCCAGTCCAACTGGCTCTGCTCACAATAATCGCCATCATAACTATATCCCTAGTCTTGACATTTATCTGCAGATTGAGAAGACCTAGAAGACAGTTGAAATCTCTACCTTCAGACACCGATACAATTATGTCATCCAGCGTTGGCAAAGAGGTGATTTGCTGACACAGCACCGACAGTTCCGAACGCTTTGTTGAATTCGACCGAATAACAACCGTGTGACAATTTTCGCACGGAGGAAACGTTCTGTCGAAAAAGATACGTGCCTTTCAACAAAGCCGGAACTGTTGGTTGCAAAAACATGGTTTACTATGTAAAATATGTTTGTAATAAATGCATGATAATCATGCCCATAAGAAAAACTATTTTTTTAACAATTTGTTTAGCTACAATCTTAGTATTTTTTCAAGTAAAATAAAAGGTGCAATACAATTATATAGGTGTACTTTGAAATGTATGGTTTTTCACATATAGGCATACATGTTTAACTGAAAACAAAAGTTTTTGTGATTCCAAGCAATCTTTCTCAGAAGAAAGGTCTAGTTTATTATTAAAATAATTAAAACTGAAGTACAATATTTCAAGAGTATTTTGTTAATTATCAGTCAATTTTTTTTTTCAATAAATAAATACTCTTAAAATAGATATATATTTTTTATTCTGTCTGAAATTAAATTTAAAGCCTTTCTTTTTGCACAAATTTTGTCCTCTGTTGGAAGAGAAATTATCTTTAAAATATTTCTAATCTAATCTCATAAACAGATTTTCAAATTATATACAAATCAATACTATTGCTACATCTTTCAATTAATTATTCTTTTTATGTAAGGTTTTGGTTAAGATAAAAAAGTCAGTGTCACGAGCGGGATTCGAACCCACGGCCTTCGGCTCAATGCGGCTCAAACCACTTGAGCTATCGCGTCTTCGATCCTCTCGGACACTAACTTCCCATCTCAACCGACAACCGTTCAAATTTTCCCTCCTTTGTTGTTATTGTTGTACTATTATTACAATATGAAAAGAAATTCAAAGCACATGCTTATCACTCATAACAAAAAATTCATTATAACACAACCTCCTATCAATGCAAAAAGGGAGGCTTTTAATAACTATCCTCTGAAAGCGGCATTAATACAAATTATTATTAATCAAAAATTAATTTAATTGTGTGATCTTAAAGAGGCTGTAACTATCAGACTAGCTATTTTCTATCAAAACTATTTTCTAGTTGTGCAACATGAGGGGCATTAAAAGATAGTCAAGTATAGTATTTCTTGGTTAATAGAAATCGCATTTTATAGTTTTTTAATCGAACGGAAACAAATTCAATTTGTAAACCGCTTCTAACAGTGTAGTTTAGCCGCATTTTAGAAACACTGCCATAAATCAAATTGAGTATTTAATAAGAAAAGAAAACAATCAACTTTTAAGAGCGATAATTTTAGATTTTTTTTACAATAATCCTAGAAACAGTAACTACAATTAACTGTTTTTTGTAGACAAAAAAATTAATATACCTAAGTAGAATCTAGATTGGCTACTAAGAAGAAGATATGTTACAAAATGAATAGACAATTCTTCATCGTGTAATAAAAAAGAAATTTAAAAAAGGTAATAATAAACATGAAAATAGTTTCGTATGTATGATAAAATAGATGTTGAACTTATACAAGGTTTCAAAAACCTTCTTATGGACCATTTTAGATTAAATTCAATTTAAAAGAATTCTGTGAGCATATTCTAGCACATAAAAAAAATTGTTGTTCGATATTTATATCAATAAAAATAAATAGATAAAGTTTAATATATCAAAATATTTTAAAATTGTTAAAAATTGAAATATATATGTAAACTAAAATTGAATTATTATATTACACTATATTGTAATGTTCTCATGTGTGCTTGGAAACATAAAAATGTAGATTTTTTAATAACGGTTAAAATTAAAAGGAATAAATGTTCTTATTCGTAATAGAGTTGAGAGAATCGTTGTTTAATGAAACTTCCTGTAAGCGTATATTGATAATAATGTTTGATCTCGTTATCTTGTAAAATGGTTCTTCCTGACGCTCTGTTTTATTTTTTGTTTGTGCACAAGCGTATTTTTTCAATTATACATCCAGTCCTAAAACAGCCACGATTGATTATAATCATGTTTGACCAACCAATGTACAATTTACAGTATTTCAAATTACAGATGTATACGTTAAATTGAACAAAAATATCAATTGAAAATGTTTAAACCTTTTTATTGTGATATACACATATAATTTATTATTTTATAATTTGAAACCTGAGTATTCATGTTTAGTCTTTCATAAATTTTAGACGCTACATGCAATTGACAAAAACTAAAAATAAAACTTTGATGAATATTTATTGCATCTCCAGTGCCTAAATTCTACTTAAAAATCTTAATTTTACCAGTTTGTTTAAAAAAATGTTTTTCTATTATTGTAAATTGTAAACTTTGTACAATGTTTTGCTGGATTTTTAACCTTTTTGAATAGTTTATAGACAATAACTGCTTCCAAAATTGTATCGTATTAACTGTAAGTCATGTTGCTGTACAGGCTCATAAATAAAATAAGATGACGTTCACTAAAACTAACTTTTGTGAAAAATAAGAAAGATTCCGCAATGAGTTGGTATCTCACATTGTTCAAAGGGTTTAAGCGTTTTGTACATGTTACTTTATGCCCATAAAACTTGTTACATTGGTTCAATTCAGCAACGATCAAAATTATCCCTTGTATTTGGATTTTGTATAAACTATAGATACAAACGTATATAATGGTATAAAATAAAATTTTGAATATAATCTTTCTTTTTAATCAAATGTCTTTAATATCACACCATAATATTTTCAAATGTCGTGTAATCGGATTGGATTCTCGACGACAAATGAAATGGCCATGGAGAGCTTTAGTGAAGTATACTTCATTTTAAATCATTAAATTCACTAATTTTGTGGTCCGCTTGACCAATCATTATATTACAATTAAATACATTAACAATAAAAAAAATGGCAAAAAGGTGGGGTTGAGGTGGGAAGTTAGTGACCGAGTGGATCGAGGTCACAATAGCTCAAGTAAGCAGCGGCGTATCTAGCCAAAGATCGTGGGTTCGAATCCTGCTTGTGCCATTGATTTTTTTATCTCAACTAAAAACCTTAATTAATTGTAATATATTAATTGGTCAAGCGGACCACGAAATTAGGGAATAAATAAGAGGTTTTAATTCCATAATTTTGTTTATTGGACAATATTTTTTTTAATTAATACTAGCTTAGCTACAACCTCTTTGCACCTGTTAGGCAAACTGTTAATAAAGTTGTCACTAATTTCACTCCATAGATGTTGCAACACTGTAATCAGTTGTTGCAGGTCATCTGCCTGCGGATGGTGATTGAAAAGCCTTCTCTCCAACACATTCCACATGTGCTCAATGGGGTGTGGTGTGGAAACAATGGAGGAAGGGGCAGATGGAAAATTCCCAGGTTTTCTAAATACTGATGAACAGTCTGCCTCTGTGAGGTCTGTTATTGTCATCCAGAAATCAAAAATCCCTGCCAATGAGATCCCTGGTTTGAGGGATGTATTTCTCTGTAACTTCTTGGACGTAAGGTTGCCTTCAAAAATACGGAGTCCAGTTCGTTCTACAGTGTAAATCCTATCGCACACCATTACACTGCCTCCTCAAAATTGCACTGAAGAGAGCACAAACTAGGGCATTGTACGATTCCCCTGTTCTCAATAGACTTCAGCGCCTGCTATCACTATACAGACAGAAACACGACTCATCAGTAAACATAACAGCACTCCAATTGGTGTTCTATTCTAGACCCTTGCTGCACCATACTCTCTTGAGTTGCTGGTGGCGAGCTCTCAAAGAGGCATTCAAAGTGAAGCCAACTTCCCACAAATGATTTGTAATTGTTACAGATAAAGGCTTTGCCAAAACTTCTTTTAATTCATTTAGGATCTGGTGGACAATACAGAAAGGTTTCCGTCTTGCAGCAATGGCAATATTTCTGTCCTCCCTTAGTGCCGTAATGCACTGAGGTCCACTACCTCCTATTGGCACTTCCATCTCTCGGAATCGGGCTAACACCTGGGAGACCACATTCTGAGAAACGTCCACTGCTTCTGCGATATCGACTTGTCGATGACTCATTGTCACAATAATATTGCGAACTTCTGGTTCAAGATGATCTTTCCATGGTTAAAAAAAATACAACTGGATTAAAATGGAGAAAAGACGGGAAAAGGTGTTTTGTATTTTCTATTTTGATTTATCTAACTAATAAGAACATATCAGTTAATTTAATTAAAATTAATAAAATAAGAATAAATTACAAATATCCCTATTCATTTTTGAGCAGTTTAATTTAACTTGATGGTGAGTAAATATTGCGTACACATGAAAATTCTCTTCCTTTTTTTCTTTATTTCTTAACTTATCTAGCTGCTAATTAATAATAGTTTAATGTGAAAATTAATATAAAGAAAAAATAATGTCCAGTAAAATTTGCATATTTATGTATTTTATTATCTACAAAGCACAGTCTACAATCAAATATCGTATTTTTTCTGGAAATAATATGTTACACAACTATGAGAAGAAAAGGTGTTAATAGAAGAAAGCTAGGCGACGCTGAGGGCAATTACCGCACCAGTAGAAAAGGCCAGTTGTTGCCCTGTCAGACATTGAGGTAAAGGACAAAATTACCCTTGTCTGGGTACCAGGGCCAGGGCTCACAGTGCAGAGTGGCAATGATGAGGTCGATGAATTAGCCAAAAAAAAGTTTGACGAAGAGACTTATTGGCCCTGAATCCTTTTGTGGCATACCACATTGCCAAAAACAGATTGGAGCAGACAATAGAAACATAACCTTTGATTAAAACATTTTAAAAAAATTAAAAATATAAAAAAAAGATTGCACTGGGAAGCACAAACCCCACTTCCTAGTATTCATCATCATCATCATCATAGGAGGATTAAGTCCTCTGTTGAAGGGGGCACAGGACAGAGGCATGTCAAAAATTCATCAAAGGACACAGAAAATAACTGTAAGATTCTTCTCTGCTTGTGAGTACTGTACAAAATAAGTCCTGCTTAAGATAATAGAAGGAACGTAGACATTTTTTTTTTTTTTAATTTATAATATATTTTAATTTGCTACTATAAAAATATACAACTTATATATTAAACAAAAAACACATACTTTTATCAAATAAAAAATTGTGTATAATACGATTTGTATTGAAAGGGTGATGAAGAAATACAGGTTGGACGGACTTATAAATAATAAGCACAGCTGCCAATCTAAATTACAGTGGAATTAACATAATTTACATAAACAGGTAGAGAAGTTATCACTTTTCTTTTATGTAGCAACTTTCAGAATCGACTTTACAGCCTTCATAACGTTCAAAGCTTCCTTGCCTATTATCACCGGAAACGTCAAAGGTCTTAACACAAGCACAGCGAAATGTCTTTTTTCCAGGTTGAAAAAACTTCCTCGGGTATCCCACCCAACTTCTCTTGACACCACCACTACAAAATAAAATTAATTAATGCACTCTGAAGAAGTATTTATTGTATTTTTACCTTTGTTTTGAACACCACACCCGTGACCCTTTCTCCTGGTTCCATTCAATGTTACAAGGCGGGTACTTGTGTTCCAACTCTTTAACAGATTTCTTCTCTAGCTCACCAACCTTAATTTTCTCGAGTATTTCATTTAAATAAGCTGTGTTTTGGCCTTTCTCATCATAAAATTTTCCAATCAGCTTTCCTTAAGGGTTTTTTTTTTTTTTTATATAAATACAAATCATTATCATAAGTTCAATAAATCAATACCTTTGTACTCATAATCCTTATGATAAAACTTAAGCCAATCATTAAGAGCACCTAAGTCAGAGAGAGTAAGAGTAGAGATGTCATCCGTGAGACCCTCTTCGGTGAAATCGCCAGTGATGAAAGCCTTGCTCGCATCTCTTCCTATGAGCGAGAAATATGCCATGTGACATCAACATATCAAACTTTACATAATTAGCATGTCATTTGAAAGTCAAAACATGTTGTAAAACCCAGTTGTCATAAAGATTTGAGACATTATTTCTTTGTTCAATTAATTATACACAATTGTTTTTTAAATGAAAATTTGGTGTCACAGGCAGGATTCGAACCCAGGACTTTCGGCTAAATATACCACTGCTCTAGCACTTGAGCTACCATTACTTTGATCGCCCATGCCACAAACTTTCCATTTTGACTACCTGTTTTATTCCAATTGTAAGAAAATCACAGCTTCATATAGAAACACATTTTATTAACGATCGTACTACATTAGCGGGACTGTGTATGATTCAGGTGTGATTCTAGGTTAATACTAACTTTTTAAATTATTTTTATCGCTTATTCTTAATATCATTAATTACTCAATTAATTATACACAATTTTTTTTTAATGAAAAATTTGTCATGGTATGATAAGATCAAAGTCATGGTAGCTCAAGTAATCGACCAGTGATGTATTGAGCCAAAAGTCGTGGGTTCAAATCCCGCCCTTGACATAAAATTTTTCATTTTGAAAACATTGTGTATGATTAATTAATTATATAATTAAGAATAAGTCGATAAAAATAATTAAAAAGGTTAGTATTATTTCTTTGATAAATTGTATAGAAAAATCTCCCATCCTTTAATGTCAAAATGGAAAATGGACTTTTCAAATTATTCTTCCCCTTCAGTGGACCCTCAGCAATAAAGCATTCACCAACCTTTCTGTTGACACTGTCACCAACTGTACTGTTCAGAGTTCGCCCGCAGGACTTTGATTGGCTCAGGGAGTATGTACAATTCACATACATTATTCTCAAATCCAATCTTCAAACCAATATTTCAGAATCGTCCAAGGCAAATTCCTTTTCTACTTGTTCCATTTTAGGGTGGCATACATGGCTCCCTTACTCTGCACAATTTATACGGCTGATCTTCCACAGCATCCCAACTAATATGCTGGCATAGAATTCCATTCATCAAGAACAGCCATTTCTTACTATTCTAGAGTGTTAGGACCTGGGTTTCGCCATCATACTCATTGGCTCAAGTTTGTCCCAAATGTGTTCTGTTGGGTTCAAATCTGGACTTCGAGCTGGCTACAAGCCCTAAATTCCAACTGCAACTGGTCTGTAGACTTAGGTAGACCCTGCCCCCTGGCCTTCTAATGTGAAACCCTATTTCGCTGAAGCTCACAAGAACCCTTCCTATTGTAGAGTGGTTTACATTTAGTCTCCTAGTGACTTCGGACTGGTTGTATCCTTCCTCTAATAATGTTATGAGGCACTGTCATGCTCACTCAAATGCCTGACTCGACTCATCGTAAAAGGTTTAAGAATAAGAATAAAAAAAGAAATCAACGAAGGAAAAAGATTAACTGAAAGTGGTCTTTAGGCGTAGCAGAATTGAACCCAATGCTACCTTTTGTGCAAATGAGATTAATCAGTACACAAATAAACAAAGGAAGTAAACAAATCATTATTTACTGTTTATTTTGACTAAAAAAGCTTTTAATTACCTGCAACCGATGTTCAAAGATAATGGATTTAATTTTAAAGTGAAGAAATTGAGTGATGAGTTAAATTTGTCCATCAGTGGAATGAAGAAAACGTAAAGTTGATTGTTTTTTAAACAATAAATGGAAATGAAAGATTGAATCATACCAACAAACCCGTGGTAACCTCCTCCGGGTTCGTAATGCCTCGCTCCTTTGGTCACGTCGAAGACACTTCCCAGGATGGCCAGGTAGAGTTGGTCCCCGTTGAAAGCGGCGAGCTCCTCCACCGTGAAGAGGCGGCCTCCGGCGTCCCCGGCCTCCGCTCGCCGTTGGAAGCGACCGGCGAAAAACTCCCTGACTTGGTCAAAATTTAGCACGGAATAGGAGACGACGGAAATCGCGACGGTGGCCCAAAAATAGGTCGCGATCATTGCGATAACGGTACGAGATACGCATCAACGTCCCGACCGGCGGAAGACGAGCATCGCCAGACGCCATTCGAAGTCAGAACAGAAGTTAGAAACGCCAACAGACTGTTATCAGGGGAGGAGAGGAAGGTTATCTTACTCTTCCGACTTATTCCTCCAACCCCCCAACATAAATAATAAAATCGATTTTTTAAAGTTTTGTTGATTAAACTTCAATCCTTTACGGTGATTTTAGTATAAATAAATTAAAAATGCAAACAACCTAAGTTTCCAAAATAATTTGTCTTAAAGTGCAAGTATGGCTATTGTACAAATGCACAGATCTCACCCCCCCCCTAACCGATTTGCCAAAATTTGCTGTGAAAAAGATTTTTTTTAAATAATTAATTAAATGTTTAAATTAGTTAAATATTTGGGTGTTAGAATGTGTATTTTAAATTAAGATCTACATTGAGTCAAAAATTTATTTATTCATGTTTTTTTGCAGTTTTTAACTTTTTTATTTTGTAACTAAAAACACCTTTGAATTGAACTATACAATATGTTTCATGTAATTATGTGTTGAAACATCATTAATTGTTACTTTTTTTAAATTCATTCATTTATACTAAATTTTATCAGCTTCTATTAAATAAATAAATAATTAATTATACACAATTTTTTTCGAAATGAAAAATTGTGTATAATTAATTGAGTATTTATTCATTCATTTATTTTCCATGTTTCCCAACCACCTGATGACATCTTTCACATACAGGGTGTCCTTACTTTATCTAACTACTCCACCCACCACATAACAACAAAATCATACCTAAATAATAAAATCGATATTTTAAAATTTTGTTGATTAAACTTCAATTCTTTACGGTGATTTTAGTATAAGTAAATCAAAAATCCAACCAACATAAGCTTCCAAAATAATTTGTCTTAAAGTGCAAGTAGGCTGTTATACAAATGCACAGATCTCACCCCCTAACCGATTTGCCAAAATTTGATGCGAAAAGAATTTTTTTTAAATCATTAATTAAATGTTTAAATTAATTAAATGTTTGCGTATTACAATGTGTACTTTAAATTAAGATCTACACTGGGTCAAAAATGTAGTCATACATGATTTTTTGGTAGTTTTTTCAATTTGTTATTTTTTATTTATGAACTAAAAACAGCTTTGAATTGAACTATGCAATACGTTTCATGAAATTCTGTGTTGAAAAATAATTAATTGTTACGTTTTTTAATTAATTAATTTATTTTCAATATTTCCCAACCACCTGATGACACCTTTATACAGGGTTTACTTTTTAGATGGCCCGGTTGAATTATTCTTGAAACAATGACACTATAAAAAATACGTGTTTAATGATTATTCAGAAATCGTGAGATGCGGTCTGGTGCGACGTTTTCTTTATCGTGCCAACGTTTCGATCTTTATTGAGATCATCTTCAGGGCTCAAAGTGTTTGTTGTCTGTGTAATTGTGCCATTCTTGCGTGTCGTGTTCAGAGTGCTAGTTGTTACGTGTTTAATATTTTTTAGTCTAGTTTCAAATTTTTATTTTTTTTGGAGAAAAATTGTACAGGATACGTCAGGCCCAGTTCAACTTCAAAATTTCAAATACGACCCTATGCACCTGACACATTTTAAAGGATTTTTTACGCTGAATGGTGCGATCGGATTTTAAATTGGTCAAAAAATGACAAAATTATGCGAAAAGTTAAATTAAAAAAACAAAAAAACATTTGGTTTGCTATTTATGAATCACATTTCATGTTCGAACTGCCTGCCTTGCATAAAGATGTAAAGATTTGCTCATTTTAGCCAGTCTTCACCGGTGCTCAGAGACAAGCATTTTCTATCCTTTGCCGCAGCTCTTCGACTGAGGTTGCTAGGTTATGAATGGCGTAGACTCTGTTTTTTTAAATGTCCCCACAGAAAATAGACAAGTGGAGTTAAATCGGGTGACCGAGGAGGCCAACAGATCAGGCCATGAGGTCCTATCCACCAATCCCGGAGGTGACGATTCAAATAACGTCTCACCTGCAAAGAATTGTGTGCTGGGCATCAATCAAGCTGGATAATCATTCCTTGTCGTTGTTACACCGCGATCCTTATTCCATACTCTACTCTCCTTATTTCGCTAGTCACAGAAGCAGTTCTACATCTGAACCTCATTACCGACTGCACTAGTTAGTGGATCAGGCTGAACTAGCAAAAAAGCCAACAAGTTACGTTTATGCTCAAACGTCAAACCTGCCCACCAATGCACATAAACCACAAGATAATACCTCCATCCAACCAAGTCCCCCACCTTGGGCTTTACTTTGATAGCAGGCGTTCATGGACAAGACAAGAACCTAACAAAAGATTTGGGTTATTCGAACACCTACTTTGAACCAAAATCAATACTACCTTTTACAAAACACTATAATGGCATTAGCCTTTTAATTATGAGTTTTTCTAATAATTTGAAAACACCGGCAGTAGATATATTGGCCTTTATGATATGAACTCATGATGCGGTTTACCTGGTTTAGCGATCAAGATAAACTCAGCCGATCTTCCATGTAGGTGGTACATATGGCCTGATGGCTACATTGGTGGTCTCACATCTGGACCACTGCTTTTCTAAGCAACTCCTAGAGAATCCGGCCAGTGAATGGATCGTATCCAGGCGCTTTTTTGGAGTTGATTTTAGTCTCGATTTTTTAGTCCATCTTTGATCGTCACTGCATGATTGATGTTATGTAATTTCTTCTAGCGGTTGCACGATCCATAAGTGACTTCTTTGTTTACTTACTTCCTGGATGATCAAATCTCTGCGAATAGTATTTCCCTTATATCAAGAAGTACCTGTTAGTAGTCTAATTAAGCTATTTGTTTTGCACATATGAATTTATTCATATTGACTCCAGGGCCAACTATTGGTCTGACTCCTGTCAACAGTACCAGTGATTGAGAATGAAGAAAGCAATTGAAAAGGAATGCGGGCGGGGTAACAACAACATCAAATACGGGAAAAACATTTATTGTAGATAACAAGGTAACAATTGATTTAATGATTATAATATTGTCTTTGAGAGTGTGCGGAGAGCGGCAATGGCTGGGGCCGCTTTCCTCTAGGCACAGGCCCAGTCTTAACACTGTCTTAGAGCTAAGATTGGTTACTCGAGTCATCTCTCTACGACATTTACACATATTCCTTACATTAAGTATAGTTATAAATTCTTTTAGACTTAGACATATAGTTTTTTCATTATAAATATTTTTTAATGTAATGAAACAATTGCCTTGAGTGTGCGCACGATAGTGGGAGCCCCGTGGCTGTCGGGTCCCCAAGCTTGTGGCTAGTCCACACTAATTCGTAAAGCTACACCAAACATTATTTTAAATACGTTCCATTTCAGTTTAAAAATCGACTTTGATAAGAGCCTTTCATTTTTTTTCTTTTTAAATAAAAGGGCCCTTTTTGAAATCATCGTCGGTACTAGCTTAATGTTTTGATCTACAGTCACTTAAATATATACGGTAGTTTCTCAAAAACGGGGGTGTAAGCGAATAATTAGCGTCAACGAGGCGGGGCCGGGGTTCGGAGGGGTGTGCGGAGCGACAACCCTTGCTGCATGTTCGCCCAGTTCCGACCTCCACCTCGCTGATCGAAAACCTCTCAGATGGCTGATCGCTTACCCTCCACCTCTCACGACACACTTTCCGTTCCGCTTCGTTCCTTTTCGATGAGCAAATTACACCAGCCATTCAAGTCATACGTGTGTACCGTCGGTGCCGTAGTTGGCTCGTATCACCTCCGTGTCTTCTTCTGGTTTAAGGATGATCTTGACTCTCTGCAGAACAACGACAATTAGTAAGCATTTGATGTGGTTTCATGCATCTGTTTTTCCCCTAAATTATACTAGAATTTGTAGCTTGGTCGTATTCGATCATCTCGGTCCGCTGTAACAGCGAGCAAGAATAAACAGGTCAAGACAGTCTGAAACGACCAAGCTATAGGCACATCACCCTGTAGAAGAACAACTGGTCTTAATTGTATTTTCCCATTATTTTATATAAATACATACTTTGAAAGAAAACGAATGCTTTTTCAAGTAAGGTGAAACTGTAATGTTTCTATTAGGGTTCATAAAATGTATTTTGTTTAAGTTCATAAATTCGAAGAAAGTTAAATAGGCCATCTAACTACTTATCAATAATTAATCTTTTTTATAGAGTTTTGAGCAAAGTCCAGACGCTTTTTATAAAAATAATCCACTGGTTCAATAAAGCGTTCTTATTAAAAGGTGCCATATTGACATCGTCAATTGTAACAACTTGCTCATCTTTGGTTACTTTTTGTTTATTCAATTGACAGCAAGTAACTATGGATTTAGAAAATAAATAAATAAACAAGAGTGACTGACAGCACTCTTATGAGTATTCTCTATTTAATCGAAGTTTGTTTCTTTATCATTGAAAGAAGATACTACGGCCATCGTCTTTTTAATCGGCGACGTAGGTCGGAAGGAATTCGTCGAGATGAGTGTTTTTCAAATTTATGGATTTATGCTGGTTGGAAGTACTAAATTGGTGAAAAGGGTTGGATTACGTCTTAGACAATAGAAATATTTAGGTGGTTATTGGAAGGCAACCGTAACCGAACGATTCTGGTTAGACTCCTGACAGGCCACCTAAGAAGGCACATGCACTGAATAGGAGTACAGATAGAAGAAACATGTGCAAATCCTGCCATGAAGAGAAGGAGACGTCAGAACACATTTTTTGTTTTTGAAAGTTTTTGTAGGTTCAGATTCTTGCAATTAAGAAAGGAAAAGCTGCAAGCAAGATACTGTGAGTTATAAAAACTAGAGTAATACCATAGATCTACTCAGGTCTTTAGTTTCGTTGGATAATAGGGAGCATCAACGATATTTCTGAGGATTATGTCTTTGGATGCGAAGGATGTTGGAATGTTTGACTAAATCCCACATATACAGTCTGTAAGTCAATATCGGCTTCACAATGGTGTTGTAAAGAAGCATTTTGTTTAAGTGAGATCAGTCAGGGCGTTTATCAGGAAGTCGTGAAAGTGTTCTGTAACGTTTAATAACTTATTGTCGTTTCAGTCATGTTTGAGGATTCCACTTCCATCCACGTCAGACGTCAATATATACCAAATACCGCACCTTGTCCGCAGTTAGGAGGTGTATTGGATTAACCTAAGTCCATCAGGAAAAACTTCTCGACCTACCAAGTTTAGATTACCTTCGTGGGATCCACTTCCTGCCAGACCGTATAAACTAGTTTATCGTTAACAACTTGGCGTATTTTGTCCAAATAAAAATTGAACAGCAAAAGCCAAAATTTGGATGCAAAATTTTCACTCTCCGAGTTTGACGGATGATATAGATAAAAACGATTAATCATACTAACCTCTACAAATGAACCTTTCGTCTTCAGAAATATGTAGACAATATAGATAGGTATTGTGATTAAGGAAGACGCTGTCAGCAACCATCCCACGGCAGTACTCCAAGGAGGATATTCGTGGGGAAGCATTTCCTTGTAGCTGACGAGCGACGCTACAAAGATCACCTGAAAATTTTAACGTTAATAACAAACAAAACACTTGCATGATTAATATTTACCAATAGGAATATCGGGCTGATGTACGCCCAACACAGTCTCCAGAAGAGGCCCGGCTTGTGGCCCAGCATCAGCTCAATGTCGGATGAAAACCTGTCCACCCCGTAGATCCAACAGACTCCCGCCGCTTCGACGAACACGACGAACAATATCGCAAGCCCTGGGCCGAACACGTTCAAGAAATCGACTAAATAGACACCACCCTTGGAAAAAGAAACGAACAAATTAGATGCCTTAAACCAAATATTTAACTTTAAAATTAAGTAACTATCATCCATTCAGTACAATTCACTGAAGTAATGTTGTCACACCAAGGCTATCATTGAGTACCTACAAACGTTCACTGACGAAGAGAGTCGCTTGTGCGAAATATGTCCATTTCACGTAGAAATTGAAAGCAACACGAAAAGCCCAAATTTGAGCAAAAATTTTGTTTTTAAGGTGGTGGAAAATGCCGATCACTCTCTCCCCCTCTCTCTCTCTCCCTCTCTCCCGACTTTCAAGAATGGATAAAATTTGAACCGTCATGTTTTAGCCAATTTAAGCTGTATAAATTTTGCTCCAAGGACTTTTTCAAAAAGTGACCAGGGAAGGGGTAATTCTGACTTTTTCTTACTTTGGCCTTTTGGGATGCGGAATGCTTGTGTTGTTCCACTAACCACTTTTTACCTAATAACGGAAATTCACTTTATAATAAAGTTTTTAATTATAGATATAATATAAACAAAAGAAAACAAATAAGAAGAAAAAAGTTATATCAAGCAGGAGTGTGAATGACAAAAAAAAGAAAGTAAGGAAAAATAGTAAGATTTAAAGGATCCCTGTTACTTTTTGAGAATTAATAGAACAGTATACAACAGTTTGCAGTTAATTTCATAATATCGACAATCATTGCATAACTAAAAGCCACTCATATCTCACTCGCCAGGCGTGCCGAGCAAAAGATATTATCGATGAGGGAGATTTTTGATTGGTGAGATATTCCAGAATTTCAGATCTGGAAATAACGGACTTTCCCAAATATAATACACGCAGTTCTGAAAGCAGAGAGCAAATTCCCAGAAAGTGATACACATCTTTCCGTGCATTACTGT
Organism: Cimex lectularius; assembly: GCF_000648675.2. NCBI lineage: Eukaryota > Metazoa > Arthropoda > Insecta > Hemiptera > Cimicidae > Cimex > Cimex lectularius. The sequence goes on from NW_019392743.1 coordinate 624,745, forward strand.
TACAGAGAGGACAGATTTCATTGTATGGGTCATTTACAACCGGGTTTAAATTTCAGATATAACAACTCTCCTCTTAATTTAAAACGCCATCGAGAGTATCTAAGGTTAAGGTTCTGGGAAAGACTGGGTATGAAGGACAGTGAATGCTCAGCGAAAATTGCCTTATACATGCAAAACCGCTTTGTACTTTTTGCTCTGTCCGTAGCCTCTTCACGATGAACTTCGTTTATTTTATTAGGGAGTTTTAAAAGTTCAAAGAGAATCTCTTGAACATCGGTATTTTGAAGAGGGCAAGAATATTTTTTTGTTAGAGATTGTCATTGCCTGAACCAGGAAATGTTCTTTCTAATTATCTGTCGAGCGATAATTTTAGGCAGACGATCATCCGGAAGGCCCACCTTAGATATTTATTTTAGATGTATGAAAGGAAAGGGGGCAAACCGTATTCAAGGGTTAGCATGTAATTTGGGGAAATAGATGGTAGACTGAGAGGTTTCTTCACAAAACATCTTTTAAATGTTTCCAAAACGTCATAAGCCTGGAGTCCCCAGACTTGAGCGTCGTAACATGCAACAGAGCGCAGGACACGGTTGTAAACTTTTAGTTTGGCTTCATAAGGGACAAGATTATTTCTAAAGAGATTTACCCAAATGCAATTTAAACCTGTTTTTTGCAGCAGCAATTCTAGTGTGATAGGGAAATAAAAATACCTCCCAGATTTTTATACTTGTTCACCACCTCGATTTTATTACCCTTGTAGAACCATCTTTCGGAGGTTGCTCGGAAATTCAACTTTTCTGTGGCAGTTTGGCTTCGAATAACATATTGAAACAATAACAATACTTATGGTAAAATCGGGAGAGTGATCGGTTTTTTCCACGAGCGCGCAAAAAATCGCGAATAACTCGAAAACGGTTGAGATATCGAGCAAAGTGGAAGGTGATCAATTGAATGCTTACTAAAATTGTCTATTGATTGCTAAATGGCGTCGCTCCAGGACGATTTCCTGGCTCCACAGCTCAATTTGAAGTTTTCGCAAAAAATGCAAAAATTGACATGTTCCAGAACTTTTGATTTACTGGTAAATGACTGACACAAGAAAAAGATTTTAAAAAACCTTGTTGTTCAGTGTAAAATTTTCTAAACTTTGAAATCTAGCGCAGGTCTGTGACTTAAAAACTGAGAAAATATGCATTTTTTCGTGCAAAAACCAGATGGTCGGTTTCTTTTGATGGGCAGTGTTGTCCACAAACTGCGAAATAGGATCAGAAAACTTCGTATTCCTGTCACCTTTATCAAGTCCTCTCCTTAGCAGCCAATCGACTCAATTTACCTATTTGTCATTCTTGGTCTTCAGACCTACCTGTGAGATGCCTAACATTACACTGGTCACAAAAGTGCAAACCATCAAAAATCATTAAGATTGGTTATCACTGATCACTCCATGTTACATTGGGTTCGCAACAGCAGAGGTTAACCCTCAGAGTGCCGGTGTTTTTCAAAAAAAGCACTTTGTAAGTATGTCGGGTTCGAATACAGGGCCGCTGGATTCGAACCCAACCCTTTACCTTACAGTGATTTCCACTTATCCCAAGTTGCAAAAGAACCCGCCAACGCATCTCTCTATCATAGTAGCAACTTTGAGAGTAACTAGAATAGCATTATGTGATTTACCTAGCGAAACGTTCGTTAAAAAAAACATCCTATATCATTATGTTTTTCAGTAGAGTTGTCTATTCTTCTGTATCCCATTGTGCATTTCAAAGTTCATCCTTCGACAAAGTATAACCCTGAATGGATCGATGCTTACCACATATTCACGTAAATCAAGAAATTCATTCCTTTACTTTCTTCTCTCTTTCTGTTGAGTAAGGTTTACTCTTTCTCCCATTGGGTTGTTCTGTCTTGTCTTTTTGCTTTTCTCATGCCAGCTTTCCTGTATCTGTTTTATTCATTAGTTAACCTATTTTTTAATGTAAACTAAGAACGAAACAAAGCTGAAAATCATGCTTAATGAATAAAAAATGTGGCCGTTTAGGTGTGCTTCGCCGGCAGAAGAGGTAATGTCGGACGGTTGTCCTTTAAGTCCACCAAGAAGGACATCGATTCGATCTCTTGGTGAAGGGCCTTCGGCAACCCTGGCCAACTTAGTGTCAACTTTCAAGAGGCCGGCCCTTCCCCATCCCTTGTGCGTCAACAATCTGGATTGGCAATACCCTTCTGCTTAAAACCGTCCGAACTACTTGGACGGGCTTCGAAGACTTCCCTATCCAAACAGAACAACGCCCACGATTTCAATATTAACACCGAAATCTAGAGTCCGAGAAAGAACAATGTTTTTTAATTGTCTTCGGCCGGGCGATATTTGATGTCATAATTATAAAGTTTTTGTGTGAACATAAATAAAAAGTTGATTTGTGATTTTCTTAAAGTCCCTCATCATACACCCCAAAGGTGTAAATGCTAAGATTACCTTTATTATACTGTATCCATTTGAAAGAACTTATCGCTTAGATATGATAATAGATAAATAATTGGTCATACAGCCGGTAACTGAAGTTGAAAAATGCTTATTATTATGTCCAGATTTTTTTTTTTTTTTTTAAAGATACAACCCTATCGATGTTACAACCTGCTGAAACATTTATGATATAATTCCAATAAAATAACGGTCGGAGTTATTATTTTATTAAGCCGTTACGAGGGGAAGGGCCAATTTTATTATGGTGTGAAACTAAGGAAGAAAAGCTTTTCCACTGCTAATAAGAAAGTCGAAAGAAATCTCACCGAACCATGTCGGTATAATCCGACGATAGATTGCACTAGTTGGCCGGAGGGATCTCATACAATGCTAATACACTCACGCCTCATTGTTCTTCTCTCGGTGCATTCCATTACAGGCCCTTTTACTCTACTTTCATTACTTAGATCTTTTGCCGTTCCGTTTCTTTACCACTCATTCATATGGCCTGAGCGAGGACCACGACCTTTTTTACCCAATTTTTTGCTGGCCAAAACAGAAATCTTAAAATGTAAATGTTTTGTGAACTTTGGAATAAGAGTGACAATATACAATTGATCTCTTACAGGACGTTAAAGCCAATAAACGTGTCAATTCCATTAGGACGATGGAATCTAAAGAATTCACAATAAACGCCTTTTATTTAAAAAATACCATATACAACATTTTTATTATTATTAGGGTGTTTGGTGTTTGTAGTGATGCCTATTTCATGTGTGATTTAATTTATTCTTTCTTTACAACAATTTTACATTGTGGCCACGATGACCATTATGGTTATTAGAGGACAGCTCCTGAATCCCTTGGATTTTGGTTAAACTTTTCATGAATGTATTAGATGTTTTTTCTCTACGAAAATATGTCTTAATTTGCTCTAAAGATGTGGTGGTTTGAAGAACCAAGGTCAGGACTATAGGGTCAATATAATATAAGTTTGATTACGAACATGTATTAACCTCTTGACATACAAGCTCAAAATTGCATACGCATGTAGATATATAAAAGCTTGTATAAAGTTGTACCTATCGCATCTCGCAAGCCACCGGCAATTCCACCTTTTGTAATTTACAATAACTTACCGGCAAGCCTTGGGAATCACCCATCGTGGGTGTTGACAGTCCGAGGTCAGAATTGGGTCATATGCATCCAGCAGCCTAGGTTTGGCTCCAGGGGCTGTAATCAGCTAGGTCATTACAGCAGCACCCAACGCAATCAGTTCCTAAATCCATTCAAACTTTGACTCACCCTTAAATACATTCTTATTTATACCATTACTCAGTTAGGCTAGTGGAATACTAGACATTCCTTCATCACCCCTTCCAGCTACTACATAACGAACCTAATTGGGTGTAGATAGGGTACTTAATATTCTGTCTTCGACTCTCTCACATTAATCATTCACGCTAATAAATAATTCACTTTCAGTACACACCGGGGTCAAAAAAAATAACAGTGCTACATGTAATTAAACCTTGTTTCATCCAAGAATCGGAACAGAGGACCCTGAAGTCCCCCCCCTGGACCCTGTCCATGTCAGGTGGCATTCCTCCGCGCTCTTTATTCGGAACAAAATAATTGCACCCTTCAACTGAGCGGACACATCGGGCTTTGGCCAAAAAGTACGTGTCCGTGGGTCAACCTCGCTTACTCTTCATCGGATGAAGATGACTCTTCTTCGAGCCAGGACCTCCAACGCCAACTATCGACAGTGCTTATGATACGTGAAAGCTTTTCTGCCGATCCAGCCTACTTTTTGATTGCAGTTTTAGCATCAGAGGGCCGGATTGCAGTGGTTAATACGGAGGTTGGGACGTCCCGGCCTTGTCCGCCTTTCAATACCATCTTGACCTATGTGGCCACGTACTCAGGTACTCAGACAAAAATCACCGATTTGCCGAGACGCTCCAGTTTATAGTATTTCTCCAACAAGGGCACAACGAGATGGTCAATGGAGGTCGGTCACGGACAGCAGTAACTGCGATGATGGAGCCGGTTCATACCCCAAGCGCATGACAAATCTCGTTCGATTCCGCTGTGTAAACGCTACAGTGCGGCAGGAGCGAACACCAAGTGCGTTTGATCCACTCTTTTAAGAATGGCATAGGCTTCAATAGTTGAAATGCTAGGCCGAGTTCTACTATTGACTTTGGTATACTCCATATAAATATGGCATTTGAGAACAATTTTTAATAAAACATTCTCAGGATATCACCTTGTTTGTGAGTTATTAAATTTTCCACCTGAGATTCTGCTGGGAGTCACTTTTTCGACAACGCTTCCACCTTCCAAACATCATCCAATGGGCATGAAGCACCCCACTATTTAAACAGGGACACAATTGTCTTGACAAGTCGGACGTTCTCACGATTATTAGCTCACAGCCGATCGAGACATTCTGTACCAACATATATTTGCTTCTACAACCTACAATTCATCCCTGCCATTTTGGTTCGCACTGCCTGAGAGTCCACAGCGTTCAACTATTTCAAAAACAGCATCTCCCACACGACCCAGTCCTAAAACGTCTTCAAAACTTTCGAGGATTTTTTAATAAAATGTTCTTTAATTAGCTCGTGTTTACCCGTTTAGAACCGCGTGCATTGGATTTTGATTGTAACAGTCGTAATAGATTTTACGTTTTGAACGATGGTCTGAAGGAGCAAGGTCATGATCTTGATCTAGTATTAGTTTTGGCTCATTAAAAAAAGCTTGTTGAAATAGAACGTGCTTCTTATCCTTCTATTAATATCCATTCAAAACCTTGTCGCAGAAAGTATTTTTGACTTAAAGTACTTCACGTTGAATTTAGTAAACCGGCATAAATTGAGGCAACAAACTATGCAACACTCATTCTACGAGGCAGCATCACTCGTTGGAATTTCAATTGGAATAAGCCTACTCTTGTATGAACGTATGACCTTAGACGAAAATGGTGGTAGTCTGAGGAAATAAAGTCAAAATTAAAGGATGGATGGTGTAAAAGCAGGATTTAAACCATTTCACCAAAGTAGTGTAAATGCATCTTTTGGAATAGAGTTGAGAATTCCATAGTGCATAACTCCTTTACAATTCCAAACGAATAAAAACTTGTCCTTATTTTAAACATCAACTGACTTCACCTTCCAGCCTATAAGGAACTCGATGTGTTCAGATTCCATCGAGTGAGTCTGGAGTCCAGTCCAGTGACAGATAACATTTCTTTAGATTGGAAGATACAACATCTAATGCATTTTGAAGAACGAACGTTATCATTCCAGGCGATGTTCAATTTGCTGCAATATGTACTCAACTGGAACTTCTTCACGTGGCTTCTTTTTTTCTTTTTTTTTTCAACTTAGATAGTTTATTGTTGGATGTGTTACATTCCATTAAGTGTGTTCTTTTCAAATTTCAAAATTCGAAAAATGTAGCTTTTTGGTGGTCATAAAATTTCTTCTCAAATAATGGCCAATATAGTAAATCATTAAAATGAAATCATACTAATAACATTTGAGAGATTCAAAATAATTTAAAACCCTTTAAAAATATGAAAATTAGTCATTTTCAAAGTTTAAACCCCACAAAATTTAAAAAAGACAACTATTTATGTTTTGAATAAATCATGGTCTAACATAAAATTAATATCATCAAGTTGAATTACTAATTTTTCAATGATACGTTGTAGTGCAAAACATTGTTTTAAGCCAGATTTTATCTGCTGGAAGAAAAAAAATAATAATAACCGTTAAGTGACTGTGGCTCATTGCAAATGACAGTTGTTATCTAAATAATTATAGAAAGGAAGGTCGCTGAGAAGGGATGAGGGCGGCCCTTTAACTCCTCCTGCAGGCACTCCCCGGCTTTCAACCCCCCTCTCAGATAACCACCGGACATTACATTATACAATACTCCAACAGTGAGCATTCATCAAGAAGGCAACCATTTATCACAGAAAACTCGTCTTAATTGTACCAAGAGCGGAAGACCGATTCCGTACTTTGAGTGGAAAGTTGTTAAAACTAAGTGTGAATTAGACATTAAAAGGTCAAAAAATTGAATGTAAAATTGATTTTTTAACTGAAATATTAAAAGCGTGTTTGTCTTCTATAATAACAAACTGAAATGACAAAAGAAACACAGAATTATCAAATGCTTATCCGTCCCTCCATCCGCTTTCTTACTTGTCATGAAACTTCCATAGAAAGAGCATGAAAAATTTTAACTAATTATTTTAAGTTGGTAACATTGCTACCACCCATGCTGATTATTATAACATGACTTAGTTACAGTTGATTAATAGCTCCATAGTTGATCAAATCACTTGTTTGTTGGACATGCAATTTAACGATTTTTATTTATTTATTTTTTACGAGGGTTCGCAACAGCAGAGTTCATATCAACCCTCGGGGTGCTGGTGCTTTTAAAAAATAAGCCCATTGTAAGTATGTCGGGTTCGAATGCAGGGCCTCTGGATTCGAACCCGGGACTTTTACTTTACAATGATGTGTGCCTAAACCATTGCGGTCAACGACGCCCCTTTTAATCCTTGTTGTTAGGTCATGTTATTTATCTTTGCAGAATTTGATGAAGTGGGATGTGGTTAAATAGTCCTTTTTTTTCCACAATTCCTTCTTTCCACAATTTTTCAAATCCTAACCAAAAGAGGACTAATAGTATTTAAGTACATGTCCTTATTCGATCTTCCTGTCCAAATATTGTATATTGTGTTTTATTCTTAGGAATAACACAATTATACGCGATTCCAATTCTGCGTGAATACCCTAATGTAAAGAAGAAGAAGAAGAAGAAGAAGAAGAAGAAGAAGAAGAAGAAGAAGAAGAAGAAGAAGAAGAAGAAGAAGAAGAAGAAGAAGAAGAAGAAGAAGAANCTACGAAATACTGTGCACGGAAGGAGGGGAATAGCCAGGAAAGTTGGAAATACAACCCCGGACACCCGGGATCCCCGTGGGGTGCCGTACACAAATCTTACGCAACAATTCAAAATACGCTTCAAACGCGCGTTCTCCCTCTCCGAGAGACCACCGTGTGCCAAACAGCTATAATCGAAGAAGGGAAGTATAAGGAAAGATACAAGGAGTTTAGGTAAGAGAAGCCAGGACCGACGGAACAGGCTGAGGGAGGCGATGGAATGGCGGGAAATTTGGGAAATGTGGGAATGCTAGGAAAGGTTTTGTTCTAAGACTACTCCTAGGTTTTACCACCTACCACGTAACTTGGAGAAGGAGGAATCTAGCAGTTGACTAGACGCCCCCGTAATTACATCCTAACTGTAGGTACTAACTTACAATGTTTTTAAACAAAGAACTGTGTGTCTCGTGTGATGAAAAACTGGTTTACAAGTGCAATCTTGATATAGGGCAATGGCTAATTCACATCAAAAGGTTTGTCAGTTGCTTCAAGATGAATAATTTATGCTATTTTGTGGCTCGAGATTTTCTTTAAACTCTGAACTCTACTGGGAACAGTTAGAAAGAATATAAGAGAAAATGCAACAGTTTTACGACAACTGCAAAGGCGTTATATTCCAGCAAGATAACACTCGGCCTGATCAACCCCAGAGTTGGACTTACGAAAATTAAACGACATTCACAAAATCAACCTTCCTCTTCGTTCCCATATAGTCCTGACTTCACTCCTTGTAAGATAAAATTAACAATTTTGCAGACAATAAAATTGCTGTGTAAGAAATCGACAACCCATACCAAAGAGTGGTACCACTGTGGAAATTACATACTAGCCGAATACTAGTGGTATTGAATCATGAGTTTTATACACCCTATTATGGCATTGCAGTGCCTTGACTATCTGCATACTTAACAACAAAATTTCTCTTTTAATAAACAAACAAAACATTCAATACGGTTTATAAGCAGTGTGATATGCTCGAATTGACGGAAAAAGTGTACATACGTATGTCGTAGTGGGCAGGGCACAGATGTAGACGCCGATGAGCAGAACTGCGACGAACAACTCTCTATTCCTCCCGAGCAATCTGGGATACTCGTCGCACAGTGCTGTAATCATAGCTTCCATCCCACCAAAGGTGCTGTCCAATCCTGGGATAAGTAAAAAATCGAATCAATATATTGAATTTTTAAATTAATCGATAAGTAAAAGGTTGTTTCAATATATAAAATGGAAAATTTATAGAAAACAGACTGTAACAAACATGTAACTTCTATTTTTTTACAATAGTAGTGATGGTGAAGATAGGAGATTTAGAAGTAGGGGTTTATGTTCTGCAAGCACTGCAGCCTTCTGGATCATTGTACTGTCCTAGTTCCTTGGTTCAGCCTTTCAATTCCATCCTTTTCCTTTGAAGTCATTGACTGTCGTTACTACAGTTACTTTCTCTTGCTTTTCTTTTTGTATCCCAAGTTATGTCTCCATTGAGCGGTTGGTTCGCACTCGAAGATGATACAGGTGGCTGTTTCTTCCTTGTCATTGCTTAATATAAAAATAAAATCATTATCGGATATACCCTTTTGAGTAGATGTTTTCTCAGGTGCCAGGGACGAAGTTTGATATGTTTACATCCCCTGGAGTTTACCCACGTCTCATTGTCAGACATGAATCACTTGCATTGTCTTTTTGCATCCATTCTGTGATAGAGGATTTTGTTTATTTTTTGTTATTCCAATAATAGGTTCAGGACCTATATATGGACATTCAGATCCTCCTCTGGCTGCGTTGCTTTTTCGTTACTCAAAACTCTCATGTGTCCTAGTACCCCGGTACCTATGTTATTATCAGGTGGATGTATTTCCGTAGGTTTTGGAGATATTTTGATGCAAACATTGACTAATTTTAATGTGTCTTTTTATATGCTAATGCTTTTATGGCTGTTTGCCTATCCGATCTTATGAGGATTTTTGCCAGTTTAACTTATATTAAAATTTTCCAACGCAACAGCATTGGCACAAGCACATAAATTCAATTATTTATGACTTTATAAGTTTTTTATCTGTAAAATATGTATATAAAATGAGTCTATTCGTAGAAACTATAGATAGTTCGTTCGCGCTCACCATTATTGGTGTGAAGGATGCTGTTTTTGCTACGTAAATAATACAAACCTTAAATTTATATTTCTTTATTGTAAAATTATTTACTTATAAAAATCAGTAAATAACGATCAACCATAATGTACAATTTTTAAAATTAATTTGTTTGTCTAGATATATTATCTATACTTCGAACCCAGCAGTTCCATCCAATTTACTTCAAAAACGTCTCAAGTCTTTTTTTTATTTTAGATCTATTTTCTTGACTAAGTGTCGTGTGATGATTTTCTTTGAACATAGCGTCAAACGGTTTGGCATACAGAGGAACATGAGAATAATTTTCCGGCTGAAACTAATTGCGCTTTGGTATTCCGTAAACCGAACTGTTACCGTCAAAGGTGTGGCAATCGGCATTAACAGCACAATCACGTATGAAGCTCCAGTTATAACATAACGGAACTGCGTTAATGTTTATATGTAAATCGTTTCAGCCAAACGCACATTTGAGCAATTTCAGCCAATATCTTTTATATTTTTGGTATCAAATTTTAAAGCAGCAACATTAAAAATAGAATAAATTGTCTTGTTTCACTTAAAAAAGTTATATACACGGGGGATTGACGCTTGCGATTCTTAAAGTTAAATTATTTGCCGTATCTCATGCTGAAATCCTATCTAACAGACTTGCTTCAGGGTAGGTGCGTCAAAGAGTTTTCGGAAATCAGACTGATACAAGGAACATTCTTGGTCCCATCCTTTATATCATCTATACTACTGACTTATGTACCATCATCACTACCTATGCGGACGGTACTGCAATTTTGTCCTCTAACTCGAATCCTATCCAAGCTATCTCCAACATCCAAGAATACCTGGTGCTTTTCGAAGGCTGGTGCAAAAAGTGGAGGACAAGACTGAATGAAGAAAAATGTATTCAGTGTACGATCAAGTTGAAAAAGCAGCCTGTACGTCAACAACAAAGAGATCCCGACTTACATTGAAGCCTTTTTTTATTAGTTTTATTTAGCATTATTGTCTGTACAAAAAAATTTACACTTTTAACAATTTGTTGTTAGTGAAGGATCTGGCAGACCATGGGGGAGAGGAGCCGGTCACTGGTGAGACGAAGTTTAGGTCTGGGTTGGGGGGGGGGGGGTTTAAGAGGTCACTGTCTTTTAGGCGGCGTGAAGGATTGTTAGGATTAAAAGTTGAAGGGAGGGCTTGAACTAGTGGATTGGTGTGGGAGGAGAGCTTAGAGTGGAAGTTGAGGAATTGCGTTTGGATCAAGTCACGAATCGATGTTTATGTATTTTTTGGATGGTTTGATTAGCGATATAGAAGGGAGCAGTAAGGATGCGGCGGAGGATTCTTGATTGAAAGAACCGGATTCTTTGGATGATGGATGGCTTGGTTGAACATCACAGCTCGACTCCGTAAGTCCAAATTGGTCCAATTAGTGTGTCCGGTATACGGTTAGTTTGTTGTGTGTACTCATTGACAATTTGGGTCCGAGTAGGCGTGTGAGTTGTCCTTATCTTCAGTTCAGTTCTTGTTTTTTTTTGTTGTGTGTGTACGTTCCATGTAAGTCTGCTGTTTAAGTAAACTCAAGGTAGCAGATTTGATTAAAGGATTACCTCAGTTAACCATTAATGAACAGATACCTCTTCTACCTGTGAACGTCACGTGCCGGCTTTTTTATTCATTTAGCTTCATATCGTCACCGAGTGCTCCAGTCGGGAATGACGACTATACGCAGACAACGGACTGACGTAGAATTCCTCATACTTAAGAGATAACAACTTAACTACAAAGAGTTCTAGGAATGAAATCCGTCTTGACCGTCCACATTGAATTAACCTTAAGCAAGACTTTACAGCGATCAACTCGGACAGACAGGGTAGAATTGTGTGGTTCTGCCAGTCCATCCAACATTCAGCGCATAAAATCCTTCCAATCAAACGTCACCAGACAAATCGTCAGCTACTTATTACGTCACTAATTCCAAAAGTTTCACATCAACCCTCGTTCCATCATAACCATAACCATACTGCTCGAGATCTCTCTACACATCCCCATCCCGACGATGGCCTCGATATCTCCCCTTAATCCCTCACACTTAGTGCCAGCATTTCCGAGGGCATGTGTCCTCCGGGTGCAGCACTAGCATTAGTGTAAGTGCTGTGACCATGTGAAAAAACAAAACGTGGTCACATTTGTAATATTTACAAATATGTATAGGCTCAATCAGCCATAATCTGTCTTGACTCTAAGAGATAGAAAAATAAATGTTTTAACGTGGTAAACGTTTAATCTCTCGTGTACTGACTTACTGTTTTATTTAGGTGGAATAAGCGTAATATTATGCTGGAATGCGTGAAAAAATTAACAAGAGTAATAATTATTTAAATGTAAATCAATATTTGCATTTCTTGTTAATTAAACGCACCAAGTACCGAGTTCAGGGGTCGTTATTCGCGTCGAAAAGTGTTTTCTTATTGTACTTTGCATAAAGTTTAAAAAGGGGCTTACAAAAGACAACGGTCATTCCATGAAAGTCTGCCTTGTCACCTTAAAGAATCTTGAGCCAGTTCACCGAGAATTATTATCTATGAAAAGATAAGCGGCAACTTTCTTCTCTCAATTCTAAATGGGGCTTGTGCCGCTTCGCCGGTCTTGATATATCAGCCGATATAATTCCGTGTAATTGTACTTTACGTTTAGACTACAAGTTGAGACGACTAGAACCTACTTTGAGCTAATACCCATTAAGACGTATCATAGTTAGTTTATTAGATTTATCCTAGTGAAGACGTCAATTGTGTTGCGGTTCTAGTCAAAAGGGACGTCATTAGCCATCCATTCATGGTGGTCGACTAACAATTGACCCTTTCCTAATCTAAAGAAACATGTTTGCATGTTACTTATCTAAGGTGGGAATGTGTCAGTAAAAGCGTATAATGAATTCAAATGGAATGTGGATTTTGAAAACGGTTCATATTTTAGGAAGAAATGCTTTTAGTAAGTCATCTACGAGAAATCTTTCTTTAGTGTAAATCGATTGAAATTATGAGCTGATTGTGATTCAATTGAAGTCAAGTCAAAAATAATAGAGCAAAACTGCTGAATACAAATCGTTGCAATATTTTTGAAATAGCCTTGAAATGATTGATTAAATTGGCCGATTAAATCAGTTTTTTTTTTTGCTCTTGATAAGCGTTCAGTTAGCAACACGTTGATCATTACAATAAAATTTAAAAATAGCTGGAGCAGGCCAGGCCAACTGTGTGAGATTTTATTTTTCTACAAACGACCGCCAAACAATATCCGTATTTTAAAATTTATTTATAAATATCATAAAGTCCAATTTGATTCAATTTTGGAGGGAAAAGTAATAAAATAATCTTAATAATTAAAAATTTATTCACATGTCATTTTTAAAATAAATTCTATATAATAATTTTTTATAGATTTAGTTATTTATTTTTCTTGTTATTCAAACACCCGTTTACAACTTTATAAATTTTATTAATCTTTATAAGAGTCTTTATTTAATTAGCAAAATTTTCTATCAAAATTAAAACTGAAAAAAACGCGATGAATGGATCTTCAAAAAGAAAATTTAAATTTGGTTCTTCGTAGCCTTCCTTGAGCCATAGAACAACGCGGCATATTACTTGCGAATATTTTTTTTAAATAATAATTGTGATGCCACCTGCTTGGGCACGGATTATCCCTAATCCCATTCGGTCCTTTCCCAAAAACCATTCGCCCCGCGGTTTTTGAACAGCACTTGGCAAACCTCTGTTTTCTTGTACTCTGCCAACCCTCTAGTCCAAAATTTTCCTTATTTGGTGCGTTCAAAATCAATTTTCGAAAATACATCACTATCGTAGCTGTTTGGAAGTCCGGATCCCAAAAATACGACTTGGAATTCATTTTCTTCCCATTATTCTTTCAATTGTTTTTGTTCTTCACATTTTTAAAATTAATTTTCATTTCAACACTCTTTTGGTATAACTCAAAAATGGTCGATCTTACCAAAATTTTCCTTTCAGTAAAAGTGTCATAAAATAAGCACTAGAATCGAATTGTTCAATAAAAATATGGGATTCTAATTTAAAATGACAAAGTTACTGTCATTTCCCAGCTAGATGAGAATGTTACGTTATCCGTTAGCACCACGCGATTCATAGCCCAAATTAACCTGGGGTTTGCATGTGACCAATTTTTGCTAAAGTTAACCGTTTCCGAATTAAATGGGTGGACTATAGAAGTTGATACACCCTGCATATACGACTAAAAATACTTTTTATATATTTTATACAGTTACGAAAGCTTTCATCCCTACTCATATGTATCATTTCTTTGATGAACTTTCTGCTAAAATATTTGCATTACTCTACAGCTTTCTCAACAACCAAGCCAAAACACGATGATGATTAACTATAGTTAGAAAATTAAGATGAATTACTTTCACACTCACAATAATGGCAATTTTTTAAATATTAATTAATCTTTATGTAAGGTATTGATTGAGATAAAAAAGTCAGCGTCACGAGAGGGATTCGAACCCACGACCTTCGGCTAAATACGCCGCTGCTCTACCACTTGAGCTATCGTGACTTCGATCCACTCGGGCACTAACTTCCCATCTCAACCCAACCTTTCAAATTTTCCCTCCTTTTTGCCATTTTTCAAATGTTGTGTAATCTAGTTGATTCTATTTGGAAGTTAGTGTCCGAGTGGATCGAAGTCACGATAGCTCAAGTGGTAGAGCAGCGGCGTATTTAGCCGAAAGTCGTGGGTTCGAATCCCGCTCATGACGCTGACGTTTTTATCTCAACCAATACCTTAAATAAAGATTAATTAATTGAATGATGTAACGATGAGCTGGGTTATCGACCTGCTGGAAACATGAAGTTTTTCGGAGGATCTACGGAAGAGGTCAACACAGAGAAAAAAACTTCCTTTCAGTTTTCGCCGAGCTTTCGACAGTTTTTATACTGTCATCTTCAGGGCCTGTTTTATTATCATATAAAAACAACAATTAAAACCATGAAAAAACAATTGCACAAAAATTAACAATTTGATATATCTTACTTTAACCTTAATGGGGAAATAAAAAGGAACATGGTGTCGTGGGCACCGAAGTACATTACGTTTTTTGGTGCTCAGCATCTAAACGTTATTCAAAATTTAATAAGTTAACAATTAAAAAATTACAACTGTACAAGGAAAACGTGGTCGAGCCCTAGATGACAGTATAAAAGCTGTCGAAAGCTCGGCGAAAACTGAAAGGAAGTTTTTTTCTCTGTGTTGACCTCTTCCGTAGATCCACCGAAAAACTTCATAATTGAATGATGTTGTTTGGTGAATCGGACCACGAAATCTAATGAATTTTTAAATATTGTATATTTTCATTCGAGTAATTTCTATTAAATCATTATCCTCTCACTGGCTTCTTTTAATTATATGACATTAGATTGAAAATTGCCACGGTGATGGTGATTCTTAGAACTGTTGAGCTTCAGTTGTCAATAGCTGATATCATTGCTGAGATGACATACCAAGAACGAACTATCTGACACCTTGATCTCAGAAGATGTTTCTGCATTATAACAGTCACGTATAGGAGAAAGATTAGAAAATCGAGCGAAACAATCAGGATTGTAAATTTCCCGTAAAGAGGGGCAAATATTTTAAAATTCATAAGAACGTGTAAACATATTTATTCGACAGGCTCGTTGAACCGGGACGAGAAGAACCGACGGTTAAAAGAGATAGTTAAATGTTTGACAGCGGTTTACCTAAAAGGTCGACAGAGACAATCGACCATTTCACTGACAGTGGTTTGAGACCGGCGGTGTTTCCCTGTGGTGGAAAAAATTCACTGAGTGTCTGGTGGGGTGAGGGTTGCGAGCTCTCTACCAAGCCGACAAATATTTGAATTGTTCCATCAGAAGTAATCTTCTGAATACAAGAGTCAGGGCGAGGCGGTGTTATAATGAATGGTCCGACCGTTCTCATTTCCGACTTTCACCCCCCCCCCGCAAATGTTATGTGCATAGTGCTTTTTGGAGGGAAAAATGAAATATGGCCGATGCCCTATATAACGAGCATCTTGCGTAAACAAAATCAAATACAATTATTTTAAAAAATCGATCAATATTGGCTAATTGAATATCAGCAAAATTTAATCAAGCAACTCCATCACCATTACTTTGTTGATCTTCTTAAAAACTTGAAAAACATACTAAAATATATCTAGTAATTTTAAGAAAATCGACAGAAAAAATATTCGATTCGCCTAAAATTAAAAACATCCCAACCTTCATTGGTCCTCCCCTTGTTTCTGTCTCTCAATCTTAAAATTCCCACAATATTTTTTAGTTAATGTACGACACTTTTGGTCCCTTTCGAAAATTCTAAATGTAAACCATGTTTGTACTTTTACATTTTTAAATCTTTGGACTTTCTTCTAAGTCATCGAAGGCCATTCCCTCTCTTCATATTTTCCTATCCATGCTGGTGTCCCTCAGGGTAGCGTTCTGGCCCCTACACTGTACCAGGTTTTCACAGCTGACATGCCATCTCATCCCGAAACCACCACATTCACATTCGCGGACGATACGGCAATTTTCTCCAGCAACTCCGATCTTGTCATTTCCACTCGAAACCTCCAACAACACATCATACTACTAGAGTCTTGGTGTAAAAAGAAAAGGATAAAATTTAACACAGAAAAATCCACCCACAATACCTTCACTCTTCGTAAAAAGATCTTCCCCCCCCCTGTTTTCTTAAACAATACTCCCCTCCCAACTGCGGACAAGGTGCGGTACCTCGGATTGTACATCGACAGACGCCTGACGTGGAATCCTCACACAAGACTAAAACGTCAGGAGGTTATGACACGATTTAGAATTCTTGCACGACTTAGAATTCTTGCACGACTTCTTGACAAACGCTCTAATTTACCTCTCAAAAATAAAAGGCTGCTTTACAACACCATAGTTAAGCCGATTTGGACTTACGGACTGGAAGTGTGGGGTTCAGCCAAACATTCCAATATCCACCGCATTCAAACTGCCCAGTCTATAATACTACGAAAAATACTAGATGCTCCATTTTATGTATCGAACCAAACTACACATACAGATTTACATATTCCTTTCGCACAAGATGAAATACGTTTCCGTTACCGTAAATTTCATAAAAACCTCCCAACTAACGTAAACCAACACATCAGAAACCTCTCATCCCGACGAATCCCCTCAAACCCTCCCCGCCGACTGAAGAGACAATGGCCGCGAGATCTCCTAGGAAGTGATGGTGATGACAGTAAAAGTGATAATGACACTCGTACCAATTGAACAAACAATATTATTGTAACATTGGAGTAATACCAATGGGTGTTTTCTCCACTCTTGATTTTTCATTTTGTCTTGTTTTAATTACCTTGCTCACTGTTACTTATTACCTTCTTTAAGGTAGTTGTAATGTACTACAAATTATAAAAAAAAAATCTTTGGAGAGCATTACAAACTTGTAAACGAGTCAAATTAATGGTCTTTCGGTATTTGATATTCAGCCATCAACTCTCTTGTACTACAAAACGTACATGCATTCCCGCTTATAAATACATTCTCGCGATACAGCACCTATCACCAAACTTTTTTACATATTCAATAATAAGATTAACTGCAATAAAAGCAATCTACATATAAAGAAATACGCCTGTATTCTTCAAGACCTGGAATAAATGAATCGAAGATTCTCTGCGAAACTCTACCATTCTCATATCAATGTTTAACATAATAAAAAAGGGAAAACAAAAAAATCAAGAATTTAACTCATAGTGATTATAGAAGTTGATTCACCATCTATACACCCTTTGGTAAAAATGTCGTAAGTGAAATGAGATAAGTGCGTATTTTTTTCCTTTTTAGACAATTCAAACAAGTCAATATTAGAATTCCACTTGTCTACTTGTAAGCTCCAATAACTCACAAACCTATTTACTGAGACAACAATTTCTCTCTTTTGGCCTTTGTTATTACCAATTGGCCATAACTCTATCATAGGGATTAGCCCAGGGGGGGGGGTCGATTTATAATAAATGGGCATGTTTGTTGGCTGTACTGTGCAGGATAACCGTGGATATTCTGATTCTGATATCGGATCGATTGGTGATGTCGTTCGTTGAAAATTCAAATCTTAATCGCATTTTATAATATTCATATTTGTTAAACTTGTAAATTATTAATTGTAGTGTCACAGCTCTGATGAAGACTATACATTTATCGACAAGAAAACTGATGTTTTCTTTCCACATGGTTTTATCTCTCATTTTTTAATATAAAATTATAAATTTTATTATTTATTATTAAAATTATAAACCTATACAAAAGTGTACTATGAAAAGAGAATATTATGCAATATAGTTAAATATGTTACACAAGTATTACTTTTAAATCCGGGTTTACTTACCTAAAGTAATGAGCATTAAGAAAAAGATTATTGACCAGAAAACGCTGCCGGTCATGGTGGCAATAGCTTCTGGATACACGATGAAGACAAGACCTGGACCTAAAGATCAAAAGATTATCCAATTTTTAAACTGTTTAATACAATTCAATCTCAAGATTATAAAAAATCTTTGGACGCACCTTCGAGTCCGACCTTGTCGACTGTCGTGTTTTGGACGTAAGCCATGTACCCGAGGACCGAAAAAATTACAAATCCGGCTAGCAAAGATGTGAGGCAGTTGATGGTCGACGTGAGGATGGCGTCTCTGTAGCAATTGTTGTGGAACTTGTTGTAGCTGGAGAGGGCGAGCAGAGTACCGAACCCTGGGCCGAGAGAAAAAAATATCTGCGAGGCTGCGTCGATCCAAACCTGACACAAAAATCCCCTCGACAACGGTCAGAATGATCACCATGATAAAACTTACGCTAAGTCGAGTGTTTGAAGTCCCAACTCAAACGTTTGGCAATTTAATGTTGTTTATCTAGGCCGAATCCGATCATAACTGGGATCAAGTTTGTGAACTGAAAGGTAATTTGAAAGCTTTTTCTTAAAGTCCGGTGATCAATATTCAAAATGTTCGCTAAGAAAATCAAAATTCTTACTTGAAACCTTTTACGATAAGGTACTACGAAAAACTCAAGAATCAATTGACTTTTAAAAAGCACACAAAAAATCAAATAAGAATAATTTAACAAATTTGAAATGATTATCATTTTTATTGAATTTGTTCGAATGCAAAATAATTCAATCAGATTTTCCCCGTTTTATAATGTACACATTTCGGAAGAGGTGTAAAATTTCCATATAGATGAGCCATTGATCCTGGACTACCTAGTCTCGCTATTTTCGTATGTTAGACCTTCTTCGGCATTGTATAGTATATATAGTACAATTAATTAAGGTTTTTAGTTGAGATAAAAAAGTCAATTGAATTTTGAATTTGGAAAAATGGCAAAAAGGAGGGAAAACTCAAAGGTGGGGTTGAGATAGGAAGTTGATGTCCGAGAGGATCGAGGTCACGATAGCTCAAGTGGTAGAGCAGCGGCGTATTTAGCCGAAGATCGTGGGTTCGAATCCCGCTCGTGCCATTGACTTTTTTATCTCAACTAAAAACCTTAATTAATTGTAATATATTAATTGGTCAAGCGGACCACGAAATTAGTGAATTTAATTATATATAGTATTAGTAGTTATTCGGTAGTGAAAGTTGGTTGGTTGTTTTCGTTTTCTTAGCATCTCTGAAGATTTTTTTGCCGATTCGTTTTCTATTGATTTTATGTCGTGTTTTCAGTCGTGTAAATGATATCTGTAAATTGTCAACTTGCAATAACGGTTTACTTCCTGAAGAATTGTAGTGTTTCTCTATATTTCCAGGGTTTCAAGTATGCTTATTTATCTTCGTTTTTGTTGATCAAGAAGCATTTTCTAAACTTATGGTTAACTTGTTACTGTTAACTCTAAACTTAAGGTAACTTGTGAAGTTTTTGTTTCCTTGTTGTTCCTAAATGAACATCCTTTCTATATTTCTTTAATTTTAGTCCTGTCTATCTGGTTAGGTTTCCCAATAGTTTTAGGCCATTTCTATCAACTGGGTTGGTTCGCCTGTGTTTTGTTAACGGATTTAATTTTTTGTTTTTAATGGTTTATGGATTTAATGAATTAATTATGTTTCATAGTTTGTTTTTATTACTCTGAATGTAAATGTAGTCCATTTAAAGTTTGTTTTGTGTTTGGGTTTTGTTTATTATTTTGTTTATTCTGTCTACCGTATCTTTTAACCGTTTTCTATGCTATTGTAGTCATTTTTAATTTTTCATTGGTTACTAATACTGATTTTTAGTGTGTTAGTCGTGTTGAGTTCTACCATTTTATTTATATAAGGGGTGTTCATCACTACGTGTAAATTACCATCAATTAAAAATGATTAATTTATGCTTGCTTGTTGTTTATTGAAATAACCCATAGTAATTTTAAAATGTAGCTTCAATTAGAGTAGAATTTGTAGATTTGCATTTCCTCCTAAAACGCAAGAAGACTACAAGCCATAGACAAAATCATGGAAAGCTCGATGTATTTTGGCCAACTGATCATAAATGTTTATTAATTATTATTTCACCAATAATTCGTGAAATATTCAAGGATAAACTTAAAATTAAGAACTATGGATATTAAACATGTCGATGAGCATACCCTTGTATCCGAGAGTTTATGCCATTGAGGCGTGAGGTAGTAAGTGATGCCTCTGTCAGCCCCTGGCAGCGATGCGCCACGGACTAGGAGGATCATCAGAACAATGTAAGGAAGCAACGCCGTCACCCAGACTGCCTGAAAATAAAAGAATAGGACAAAAAAACAATGCTGAGCAAAGCCAGATGCAACTCGACCACCAGTAAGGCTAATGCTGTCTAAAGAGAAATGTATTTTTCAAAATTTGCCACTAGATTAAAAATTAATAGTGCTCTCTCTCCATAATCCGAACTCCGGTACTCCGAACATTCCAGTAACGCGAATTGGAAAAAAATTAAAGAAGTTAGAATTGTAAAAGAATGAAACATTATTTAGGGGGAAGGGAGGGGTAGAGAGAGAGAGAGAGAGAGAGGGGGACAAACAGACAGAAAGAGAGAGAAAGAAAAAAGGTGTGAGTGAGAGAGATAGTGTGGTAGTAAGGGTTGGAGACCACCCTGGGTGGGACCAGTTTGTACTGTTAAAAGTTTCGAAAATAGCTTTTTTGCAGTGAATCCCTCACTTCCCTCGCTATGAAATGTGTTATAATTCAACATTTTAAGTATAATATACATACTACTTAATTGTGAGACAACAATGGGAAGAAGGAATAAAGAAAATCTTAAAAAAATTTAATAACACTGTTTTTTTAAAGAAGGTTTACAGTACATATATTCAATTCCTTATATTGTGTGTATGTTGTTTTGTGATAGAATTTTTCTTGTAAATATACATCTATTTTTTTAACACCCTCTGTAATCTGAATTTTTCAGAAATACGTAAACCCCTGAAATGTTTAGTGTGGATTACCGAGAGAGCAGTGTAGATATAACAACTATTTACAAAATGCATTGCATTGATGTTTATGAACAATCGGCTAAGTGCTAAAGGTAATAAAAATATATAAAATTGTTATTTGATGCGTTAAAAACTATTTACCTCGGACCTCTGCATACCTCAATAACTACCCTCCACGATCTCTCCTCAGACCATAGTCCCATTCTCCTAAACATATCCCTCTTCCCAATTCCAAAACCAAATCCCGAATCTCTAATCGTTGGAATTCCATAGATTGGAACGCCTTTCGCACCCAAATAGAAAATTCCATCGATCTAAGCATTTACTTAAAAAACCCAGAAGAGCTGGACGAGGTTGTGAATCTCTTCACCACTGCCATTCAGCAGGCGGTCAGGATGTCACTCCTCTCCAGTCCTCCCAGAACCCCCATACTATCCAAACCCCTCTCATCATACATTGCGAACCTCCTGCACCTAAAAGCCAAGCCCGAGCAGCGTGGCAGATATCAAGGCATCCTTCCGACCATCAATCCTTTAATCAATTATCCCGCTTAGCCAAAAAAAGAATTAAAAATCTACCGCAACAAAGCTTTTAACTCCTACCTATCCAACCTTACGACCTCTAATAAATTACTCTGGACAGCAACGAGAAGAATCCTAAAACACCACGTCCCATCTTTTCCCCTCCGTCGAGACAATGTATCATGGGCCAAATCTGACCAAGAAAAAGCCGATATATTTGCTCGACATCTCCAAGAAACCTTCACTCCTCATCCTGAGCCCGGCAATGCTTCAATGGAAGCAGATATTGACGAATACCTTATATCTCACCTTCCTATGTCACTCCCTCCGAAAGCCGTCACTTCCGCCGAGGTCAAGTATATCCTGTCTCGTTTACCGAACCCCATAAGGCGTCTTAAGAGGAAATGGCCCCGCAATAAGGGAGGATAACATTGTTTATTTTCTCCCCTCAATGTAAATAGTTGTACATAAGTTCATGTATCCGCAAATTACATATTGTAAATAATAATTACAGATTGTAATAAAAATAAATAATAATAAAAAAAACTATTTTACAATATAGGGAAAACTAATTAATTCAGTTTTGCGGTATAGACTGGTGTGAAATATTTATTTCCTATCAAAACTGGACGGCATTTTGGATAAGTGGATACGTGACTGCCAGTGAAAAACAGTGAAAGTATATTTCCTCGTTTCTTTTCCTTTTCTCGCCGGCTTTTAGCATTCTTAATTAGCCCGTTTTCTTTTAAAAGGAAATCCTAGTTGTAGCCACTTAACGACGACTGTGTATTCTATTGGCAAAGCTTTTAATGGAAGGTAAGAATCAGTCCGGGTTTTTTCCCGGCCATTTGGAAAATTCTTTTATTTATCATTTTCCCTTTGGAATGTCAAAGCAATTGTTAATCGATGCATAGACTCCTGGGTAGATTTGAAATTTATATTCAAAGAGTCAAGGTGGTCGGAACAATTGAATTTGAAACGTAAGCGAGAGGCGAAATGATCCAAGTGCCGACAAGGCCACGTCAAGATAAGCGAATGTGCTGTGCACTCTCGTCGATTAGGATCTCTTGCTGGTTCTTACTTCCCTGCAGAGTATTACGGCTCCCCTTTACCTGTCGACCCAGCTTCATTTCATGCTTAACCATACTAACTAAAGAATACATTGTTGGGAGAATAATTGTTTGACAACTAGTCCGAATGATAATTTATCTTGTATAATTTGCCCGATTCAGCTTGAAAACTCTGAACACTGAGCTACATATTAAGAAAATTACAAAGTTAAGTATAAAAAGTTAAAACTAAGTCATCGACCCCGCTGGTCACGCAGCACTTAAAGCCCTGGCTTCACCTGAATTAAGAAGGAAAACAATATGGAACTCCACACTTGGAGAAATATGAACAGATTAAATTGCCTGAAACAGAGTCCTAGGGACAAGGACAAAATTTTGTTTCAAAATTTCAAACTAAATAGAAATAATTGCCGAATAGATTAAGTTAAAAAGTTAAAGAGACCCGGTGGAACAACACCACAAAACATAAGCAGGTAAAAGACTTTAAATTTTGGGTAACGAGAACGCAGACAGATTGGCCAGAGGACCTGCAAGACCATACATAGGCCCCGAACCTTACTTGGGATAACAAAAACAAAAATAGAATCCTCCATCGCTGAGTGGATCCGAACAAAACAAAAGGAGAAGTGGATAAAATCTAGCGGCGCTAGACAAAGTAAACTTATGATGAAACAACCCTCACCAAGACTAGCAAAATCACTGCTGCAATTGGAGAGAGCTAAACTCAGAAGAGAGAAGGACTACTAACCGTCAGTTACATCTAAGAAAAATCTACACAACATGATCCCATCAGCAGATTATGTAATGAGGAGGAGGAAACACCCACCCATATCATCTTCGAAGGCGAAGCAACAGCTCAATGGAGATTTAACCTAACATACGAAAAAAATTTAGGAAATCAAATTGTAGCAGCGACAGTCAATGACCTGATACTTCTAAGGAGAAGGATTTACTCTATTGCACTGAACATAAGAACTAGGACGGTAAAATAAGCCAGAAGGCTGCGAAGCCTGGAGAGCACAATCCTAATATCCTTATACCGTACCATACCGGGACACACCCTTTCGGCACACCAAATTGCCAAAAACGCAGATTCATCGTAAAAAAATTAAATCCGGTAAAAAAGTGAGACTGTATACCAGGACTTAGGCATGAATGACATTTATAAAAGGGCATTAGAAAAACCAACAACAGAACTATTAGACTTAGGGCGTAATTTTAAACCTAGGCGCACGCACTCTTCATTCTTTCTACGCCTGGGAAAGGAAAACCCAGGCCGGAAGGAATCTTAAAGAGTCCTTAAAAAGCTTCTAGTAAACCGACTTAGGCCTTTATATAGACATACACTAATTTAAAACAAAATCTACTTTGACTGGATTCCCGGGCACGTAGGTCAGGAGGTTTACGAAAAATCTGACAAGCAAGCCAATGAAAATACCCAAGGAAAGCCAATGAACCAGAACCTATTTCTAAATTTTCAAACTGAGTTCTAAGTTTTCCGTCTTTCGATTCAAAGAACATCTTAGATCCTTCAGAGACAATGACGGAAAATCAAATTACGCCACACACTTAATACACTACAACCACGAACCAAACACAATAGAAACAAGCATGACATTAATACACAACGCACAAAAAGGACGAAAACTAAACATACTGGAGAACCTCGAGATATACAAACAAATAACACTTAAAGACGGAAAACTTATAAACGCACAAACAAACTCACAATCACACACCACCTTCACACCACTAAAAACACTCCATAACAAAAAACGAAAACGTTCAGAAGAACAAAACATCGCAACCAACACCAGGAAAAAACAAAAAACCGACAACGCACAAATAATAACTGACAATGAAAATAACCGCCACCAAGACCGACCAACGAGCACGGAGACCACGCCCCCTAACGCAACGCCCCCAGCGACAAGCGACGGACGCAACACTATATAAACCCCACTCAGACTGAATGACAGACAGTTTTTCACTGAAGATGGCGAAATGCCGAAACGCGTTTGAATAACTCAAACAAAAACCCGCGAGTGAAGACAGACCCAGTAGTGCCCGTGTGCCGGTTCAACATGAGTTCGCCAACTCGCAGACCAAACCCCATCATCTACTATAACAAAACTAATAAAGCGAGAAACACACTTACCCGATGCAACGCAATGCGTCGCTACCCGACGCCTTGTCACGTTTCGGTAGGGAGTGCACTTCTATTCGACGTCAAGCGCATGCTACGTACAGTCCACAGCATGTATCACAATAATCACTACCACAATCGCAACGTTCCTTTTGTTCTTAATGCACTATTTTGAGCAAAACCTTGTAATAAATTGTTAGTTAAATTTTATGAGCACAACCATGTAATAAATTATTTCTTAAACTTAATTGTTTTAAATAAAGTTATTCCGGTGTTTTGAAAAATTTTCTGCCAAACCGTTAAAATTCATTTTTTTAAATAAATACTAGTGAATTTTTAATCTCGTTTAATTTGGTTTGCATTAAAATAAGAATGTTGTAATTAATATAAGGACAAAATTACAGATACATAATTTGAAATAAAATACAAAAAATATGAGTGTGTTCTGACGCTACTCGACGAAAACGGTGTAATTTTATGAGCAAAACCGTGTAATAAATTGTTAGTTAAATTCATTCTATTAAAAAATGGTATTTCTGTGTTTTGATCAATTTTCTACCAAACCAAATTGTTTTCTTTTTTAAAAAAAACTAATGAATTTTTGAACTCGGTTAATTTGGTTTATATTAAAATAAGTTTGTTGTAATTAGTACAACGACAATGATACATGTAGTTTGAATAAAAATATGAGTGTCCGGTTCTTTTGTCTTCGGCTGTACTCGATGCTACACGACGAAAAGTGGGGATCGCAGAGCGTAGAGTAGGGTAGCGATGCATGGCATCGGGCAGATGTGCACGGGGGTAATACAAATTTATGGAAATTTGGACTTTGGATTTCCATCGCGTAGCGTTGCATCTTGTCATTGTCATAGTACGGGCCTGATAGTCGCAGTGCAAAACCCTTCCAGCCAACTCGACACAAATCTACTCATTGAAATAAAATTGTTATGTAAAAATCAGATTTTATACTCTATTAAGAAAGATTTTCTGCCAATCGACATCGTTCACAACATAGCGATAGGGTCGGAAATATATTTGCTAACTCAAATTAAACTATTTGTCCTTTTAACAGTAGTTCTGAACACAGTTAAAATAGTTCACAATAATTTTTCGTTACATTTTTTGAGAAATAGAAGAAAAAGAGTATTACTTACTTTTCCTGTAGACTTAACTCCTTTCCACAATGAAAAATAAACAAGGAGGAAGACGGCCAATACGCATAAAGCTAGAGACCACTTGATGGGCCCCATCCTCTCGAAACCTTCTGATTTGTATTGTTCTAAAACCCTCCTCCTGTAAATCAAATTCTATTTTTGACATAATGTATAGTGCATATACATTTAATGTGATAACGATTTAGGTTTTATGTATTGGCTGTTTACTACATTCCTTTGTTTTCTTTGCTTCTGTGTTTCATTAAGTGCGACCATAAAATTTTATATATTTTCACTGAATTTTATCAAAACCTTTTCCTCTACTGATTTATTTTTGACAATAATCAGTAACCTTTTGTATTTCGTAATTATTCTTCAAGCACAATTTTCAAAAATAATACAAACCACCTTTTTTATCGTATTATAAATGGCAAGAAATAAAATAATGTACATTGTCAAATCACTTGTACGTTTTAACAAGAATATGCTTTAGTTTCAGGTTTAAATAATTGCTTTTCAACCTTATTTTACTATAAATTTGGTATTCAGCCTTGTATTGCAGAAATTGAAAGCGTGTTTTTAGAAACCAATAAGAAATCATTTTGATGTATCAAACAGTATGAGGAAGTTCATTCGAATATTAGTTTACCTTCAGCTCATGCCGACATGGAAAAACAATTCAGTCATGTTTACTCTCCTCGTGTTCTTTCCCTGTTTATCGAGCACGTTTAGTAATTTTAATATAGACTCCTTCGTTTTTTCAAACCGAACGACAAACAACGGCCTTTTATCGCCAAGCCTTTCATCGGCGTATTTATCATTGATCAGGTGGATAAAAAAATGGGGGGAAATAACATACTCGAAAAACTCCCTCGCTGGACTGACAGAGTAGTTGGAATGAGATATGTTTAAGATTGGAGTACAATTGGGCGTGTTCCATTTGTTGTTGCACGAAGTCCATGGTAGTTCCGATCTAAAACTTGCCACTAAGTAGTAAACGGCCCAACCGATGATTGTGTTGTAGTACATCCCCATGTAAACGTCCAAAATGCAGATAGCATAGCCGACTCCTGAAATCAAAAGGTTTGGCAATTTAAAAAAAATATATATATAGTAGATGAAAGTTAACCCAAATTATTTTAATAGCTATCTGATAAATACTTGTCGTAAAAAATTATCATTTTTTGTCTATAAAAATGTACATTCTTTGCGTTTTTCAGTTCATTAAGTAATTATTTTTATAATGCATATAATCAAGCTTTACTGTGATTTTTGTAACGAGTAACTTTTCTACATAGTGACAAACGTTGAAATGGTAAAAAATCGATTTGGAATTTGGTGGTACCGTGTTATTTTAGAGTAGAGCCTTCGGCCGTATAATATGAGGGAGTGCCTGATCTCACTTGTAAACTAAAGAGGGCCAATATAGCGGGGCTTTTCGAAACGGCCGTTTTTCACCAACCTGCTTTCATGGATCGCGACATCGAATGGTGTCATAAAACGTTGTAATTATTCGATTATTCAATGTTTTCCGTTTAATTACTGACGTATATTGAAGTAAATAGTTCGCATTTATTAAAATGTAGTTAGATTAAACATGCACGACTCAAAAGTGTTGCGGGTTTAGTATCTCAAACCCCGTATAATAATCAAAAACAACCACATGGAGAATACTATTAATTTGATACGGAAATCGCAGGGGATCCCAGATAATGCCAATTATCTGGTAGGTGGCCCCAAGACCGAATAAGATCTCAGGGGTCAGTATTTGTTGAAATTAATAGGCTAGAATTGATATAAGCGTTCGGCAATAGGCCATTATATTTCAAACCGAGTCTGTGGCTATTGAACAATACGCCAGAGCGATCAAAACCCCTCGTATTATCTAGAAAAGAATGGCCATTTATTTGGACAGAGAGCACTAAAGGCAGTCATCAGTTGTAAAATCAGAAACATTATGTATCGCATCAAGTCCCTGCGTTGAGAAAAACGACAAAATCACTTTCGTTTGAATGCCAGGCCTTACATGCAACGAGGAGGCTGATAGATTGGCCGAGGACATGTAACAGAAAGTAGCTACCCAAACATTAGGCAGCATACAAAGACTAGCAAACCTATGTATCACAGGGGCAATGCATTAGAAACTTTGCTTAACCAATCTCCACTGGAAATATTTATACAAGGAGAGGCTAGGAAAAGCTCACTTAGGCTCCAAAAGCAATTAAATTGGAAAGGAACTAAACAATTCGGGCTTACAACCATAATCAACAAAATCAGACACCCATTATTAGAAATGGAGACTGATTATATGATCCCGGAAACATTCTTTACAACTTCCTACAAAGTCTCAACGGACTATAAAGGAGAGGAAGAACACAGGAGAGCATCAGATACAACGTATGGTATACAGATGGCTCCCAAACAAACGAAGGAACCGGATCGGGCGTTTTCTGTACATGCCCAAAACATGAGCAATCAAACTCATTAGGGAAGTACACTTCGGTCTTTCAAGCAGAAATACCAATTATAAGATCTGTGATATTAGACTTTCTTCACTAGACTCCATAAAGGACCTAGGGGGAATTTTTGATTCTAAGTTAACATTCCTTGAACACATAGTATATATAAATGTAAGTAATATAACTAATATAAATATGGGGCGTCGGTGGCCTCAGCGGTTAACTTAACAGAGTAACTTTATTTAAAACAATTAAGTTTAACAAACAATTTAGATGGTTGTGCTCATAAAATTTAACTAACAATTTATTACAAGGTTTTGCTCAAAATAGTGCATTAAGAACAAAAGATGCGTTGCGATTGTGATAGTGATTATTGCGATAAACGCTGTGGACTGTACGCGACGTGTGCTTGCGTCGGATAGATGTGCACATCCCTCCAAAACGTGGCAAGGCGTCGGGTAGCATCGGGTAGCGTCGCATGCCATAGCATCGGGTAGATGTGCACGGGGGTAATGCAACCTTATGGAAAATCGGAGTTTGGATTTGCGTCGGGTAGCATCGGGTAGATGTGCACGGGGGTAATGCAACCTTATGGAAAATCGGAGTTTTGATTTGCGTCGGGTAGCGTCGCATGGCGTAGCATCGGGTATGTTTCTGGCATTAGGCGTTGACACGGCGCTCATCACTGTAAGGTAAAGGTCCCGGTTTCGAATCCAGCGGCCCTGCATTCGAACCCGACATACCTACAAATGGTCTTTTTTTCTAAAACACCGGCACCCTGAGGGTTTATATGACCTCTGCTGTTGCGAACCCTCGTTAAAAACAATTATATATATAACATTACTGTCATTAAAAACCTATATTTCGCTTTGGTCACGTCCCACTTAGAGTATAACTCACCTGTTTGGACACCCTACTACAGTAATCATGTATATACTTTAGAAAAAGAGCAAAACAATTTTTAAGAATCTGTGGACTCAAACTACAAATATGTCTTGAACCAGATGGCCAAACCATTCTACTGAGATCCGAATTAAGCATAATTTCACTAGAATCTAGAAGATCGATGACTCATGCTCCAGCATTGTTCAAAATCATTAACAATACAATTAAATGCCCCTCTCTACTAGAAGAGAAAACATTTCATGTACCTGCCTATAGAAAAAGAAAAACAGAGTTGTTTTATACAGGAAGCAATAAAAACAATTATATGAAAAATGCTCCCCTGGAAAGGGCTTATAAAATACTAAACTGTGCAAACGACCAACTAGATATATTTTACCAGTCACAAAACAGTTATAAAAAAGAATTATTGTCGATTCTAAACCACTGAAGGAAATCTATTCAGGTCTGATTATACTTATTATAATGACTTTGTTATATTTGTAAATGCCTCTATTATGAAGATTGTAATGTATACATATTGTTTAAGTGGAAATATGTTCTGTAAATAAAGATATTATAAAAATATTAATAAATCTAGCGGCGGTAGACACAGTAAACCTATGATGAAACAACCCACACCAAGACTGGCAAAACCACTGCTGAAATTAGAGAGGGCTAAACTCAAAGGAGTGGTAGGGCCACTAACCGGTCACTGATGTCTGAGAAAACATCTACATAACATGAGCACATACAACGATGATCCCATCAGCAGATTATTTAATGAGGAGGAGGAAACACCCACCCATATCATCTTCGAATGCTCCATGGAGATTTAACCCCCATAACACACGAAAAAACTTAGGAAATCAAATTGTACCAAGGACAGCCAACGACCTGATACTTCTAAGGAGAAGGATTGAGTATATTGCACTAAACTAAGGAACTAGGAAGGTAAATTAAGCCGAAAGGCTGCAGTGCCTGGGGAGCACAAACCCCGCTTCCTCGTATCCTTATACCATACCAGAACACACCTTTTCGGCACACCAAATTGCCGAAAACGCAGATTCATCGTAAAAAAATTAAATCCGGGTAAAAAAAAGTGAGACTGTATACCAGGACTTAGGTATGAATAACATTTATAAAAAGACATTTGAAAAAAAACAGCAAACTATTAGACTCAGGGCGTGCCCCGGGGAATCATAAAGGATACCATAAAACAGCTTCTAGTAAACCGCCTTAGGCTTAAAGCAACAATATACCATTGGTCGCCGTGGTACAAGTTTATAAAAAAGGCATTAACATCAACTTAAAACCTATTCACAGTACAGCATTAAACAAATCTAAAAATAAAGTCGTCTGTATAGGTATGTTTTTGATATATCAATTTTGTTTGAATGCTCTTTGATCTTTTGTTTACAGAAAGAAATTTCGTGTGGGTAATATTCTTACTTTTTTAATCTCGACTTATTTTTAGTTCGAGGTTTCTTCGGCTCGAGTAGAAACTGAGCAATCAATGTAAAATGTAAAAGCATTGCCAACAGGCTTTTGAACCAGCACTTTCTGGACCTAGATAAACCTTTGCTAAATCCACAAACAGTGCCTGTGCCTGATGATTATTTTCTATTCCAAGAGGTTTAAATTAATGGAAGAGTTTATCCGTTGAAAATAATACAAAAAATGGACAATCGTACCTTTTTTTGTCAGGGTTGATCGATGTTTATATTGTAGATTTTGCAAACATTTATTGACTCATTTTATCGTGCTTCAATAATAAATCGTGTTATAAATGGAAGCATTAAGCAAGAGCGGACGGTTCATAGGGCGGTCCTGGAAACCCTATGAACATTGTTCTATGTGCTTCATACAAAGGACATTCCAAACGCCAAAGTTAGTATTCTGTAAGGGAATAATTTCCCAACGCTCTGTTAACTTTTCATGTTCTATTTATAAAATCCGATTCTTTGAAATAATGCAGAAAATTTATTAAATTTCTAATATTTTCCACTGCCGTCAGTTTATTCCGAATAAAATTATTGTTTAACAATGGATCTCTCTTTTTTGACAATCACAGTTGAAATGCTCATATCTCTTCCATTCTTTAAAATTATCATGTGATGGTAGAAATAAAAATCTTCTTTTTATTAATTGCAATAATATTTAAATATTGGTTCGATAAACTCAAATAAAATAAAATATTTTAGGAATGTGTAAGCCGATCCCCGTATTAGCGTAGGCAATTGCTAAAATAAGTTAAAAACAGTTTTATGGAATGTCTAACGGATGTTGGAAATATGAAGGGAGGCCCGTCCGGTATTTTAAGAGACTTTTCCCACTAGCTGGAATACATAGGAACGCAATAGACGAATATACTGTCCACTAAATAATAAAAGTCAATTCAGCGTAGGAAGGTTGTCGCAGACACAGTTCATCCAGCCTGTGGGTTATTATAAATTTGGAGCCACATCAGCCGAGTGGATGTTTTACACTCTTCGCCGGATGTCCATCAACATGGGCCAAGAGGTACGTAACGGGCACTCCTGACAATTACTAGTTATTGCGCGGCTAACCCTTGCAAGAAGGAAGCTGATCATCAGGCCCAGCATATTTGTTTTACCTTTCTTTCCCTTCCCAGACTGGGAAACCGTGTGGTGGACCTAGAGGAACCACCACAGACGGCCCTATCCAGGGCCTGATCACTACCCATCTCTCGCCTATCCCCCCCAGGTCGGTTCTGCCCATGGAGAGTGTCCACATCCACCGGGAGTGGGGGAAAAAGGATATATGCCAAAAAGGAGGAGAGAAGGGGATTCTGTTCCCTAACCTGAAGGTTGCCGGACGGCGGAAGACAAAAAAAGGCTGATTACGGTAAGGGAGAGAAAGGAAAGAGGAGAGAAAGGAAGAGGAGAGAAAGGAAGAGGAGAGAAAGGAAGAAAGGAGCACGTTTCCCGGACGGGACCAACCCAGGACACCGGACCACTTCGTGAAAGGTAGGCAGGCCATCTTTTTCTTCGCTCGCCCCCCCCCCTACTTACGAAGACATTTATTTAATATCAATAAACGTGTAAAAATCATTTGTGTAAATAAAGCTCTTGTGTTCTGAAGATTTTGGGATCCCGAACTCAACCTTGCTCCCCAGCTCCTAACCAGTAAAAATCACGACAACCGATATAAAAGGGGGATTGGGAAAGTAAAGCCAGTCAACAAGAGGATTCAATCGGTAGCTCACAGAGACACGACTTCGACAGTCCAGGGCTGAGACGTGTTGAATAGAGCCGACTGTCAAAGAACGGCTTGATGTATGACAAGACGACTATCTTAGAAGCAGAGAACACCAGGACGGTCTCGGTCAGCCATAGCCAGGAGGACTCAGTCAGCCAGAGTCGAGGATTCTGTTAGAGTACTTAGTCAAACCGAGAACTCAATCGATCCAAGCACTCAGTCAACCGAAGACAGTCCAGAGCGGTCAAGCAGCCACAATCAGTCTGGGACTAAGCAGAAGGACTCAGCCTGCAAGAGCAAACTTAGCCATTGCGACAAATCAAGTAAAGTCGACTGTTGAGGATTCAGCAAGCTGCGGGAAGCATATCCAGGCAGACGCTGTCGGAAGCTTGGGGTAAGTCCTCTTGTGAATAAGCCCATCCCCAGGGTAGACTTGTGGCTGACTCGGTTTCGTTGTTTGACTTGCCGTTTATTTCGTACAATGTTAAGCCCGTGTAACAATAAAACAAAAAATTCTCTGTTTTATTGTATTTTTAGAACCCGACCTTCCCCTGCACAAATGAACGTTCTCTTATCGCTTAGTGATAAGCACATAAAGCGTCGGCGCTCACTTAGAAATGTGTCAACAAACAAAAACGAAAAGATATTGATAAAATAGCATTAATTTATGCCAAAATTATGAAGATAAGTAGACAAAACCATCACACAACTCGTAATCTAATAAAGAACAAGTGATCTTAAAATTAAGAAAAAACGCACCCAGTAAAGCGATCAGTGTCGGTCAATTCAATAAGAATCAACTTGTCTGGATTGATTTTTAAAACTAATTTAGTTGAATTGGCGTTCTTAACGACTTAATGAGTTCTAAAGCCTTTTGCCGATCGCAGTGATTACTCTGGGTCAAAGAAAAATAAAACATCGAGATCGCAAGCATTGATACACGGATGTTTGATAAAACGTTATCCGAATGTGAACACACACGACCCTATCGAAATGTTCGTTAAAAAGACGTGTATCTTGGATTTGGAAGTCGCAAGATCCCGGTTTGAGAATGAATGGTAGCAATTACAGGGAATCACATTATCTTAGGCCCTCCCTTCTCACAACATCTCTCGCTGATTGGGTTTGCAAACACCGAGTCTCCTTATTATCGCCGTATTTACACCACCCTCTCTGCCTCAGTCTTGGGAAACAGGCTAAATGTCTTCTAATTACCTTCCAAATCGCTTTTCTCTTCGCACCATTTCAATGTTTTCGATTCAATACAAGGCCGATTTTTGTTTTTCCTTTCGAGTTTGGCAGCCCTCAAAGAGTTTAAACACGAGGTGGATACCATATAACAATATGATATTGGTCGTCAGACAAGTTTTCGTAAGAATTTTAATTTTACCCGAGCTCTTTTTAATTTGAGTTTGAAGAAATAAGGGAAACGTAAGAATCCCCGACCCAGAACGTTTTATTTATATGCTATCAACGTCTCCCTCAATTTGAGAGAAACAGGTCATACCCAGAAAATTTGTCTATTTGTAAGTAAAAAATTTTTATTGCTGTGATTACAAAACTGCTCAAAAATGAATAGGGTTATTTTTAATATGTTCTTATTTTATTAATTTTAATTAAATTAACCATATATTCGTGTTAATTGGATAAAACAAAATACAAACAAAAACAAACAAATGTTAATCCTCAGTTTTAATAACGGATTTACTTAAGAAAAGTAAACATGAAGATTACTCATTTTGTAAAAAACACCTTTTCTCTTCTTTTCTCCATTTTAATTCAGTTGTATTCTCTTTAACCATGGAAAGACGTCATCTTGAACCAGAAGTTCGCATTATTGTTGTGAGAACGAGTCATCGAGGACACCGGCAAGTGGATATAGCAAAGGCAGTTGGCATATCTCAGAAGTGGTCTCCCGGGCATTAGCCCAATTCCGAAACCAGAAGTGCCAATAGGAGGCCTGGTAGTGGATCTCAGCGCGTTACGGTGCTAAGGGAGGACAGAGTTCATTGATGCAAGGTGCCCGCCAGATCCTAAACGAAGTACAAGATATTTTGGCAAGGCATTATCTACGCAAGAGATTGTGGGACGCATAAATTGCCTCACATGGAATGCCCCCTTTGAGATGACATGCAGCAACAGCCCGCCACCATCAACTCAAGGGAGTACAGTGGAACGAGAACCTAGGATTTGAATGCTGTTATGTTTACTGATGAGTCGTGTTTTTGTCTGTAGAGTGATAGCGGGCGCCGCAGAGTCTATCGAGAACAGAGGATGCGTACAATGCCCTAGGTCGTACACCGTTCAGTGCAGTTTGGAGAAGGCGGTGTAATGTTCTGGGATGGGATTTACACTGTAGAACGGACTGGGCTCCATATTGTTGAAAGCCACCTCACCGCAGTCCGTTAAGTGCAAGAAATTATCGAGGAATACATCCCTCCAACCAGGGATCTCATTGGCAGGGATTTCCGATTTCTGGGTGACAATGACAGACCTCATAGAGGCAGATGGTTCATCAATGTTTAGAAAACCTGGAAATTTTCCATCTGCCCCTTCCTCCATTGTTTCCACACCTCACCCCATTGAGCACATGTGGAATGCGTTGCAGAGAAGGCCTTGCCAGTGAATTTTCTTCATCGCCCCAATCTTCAGCCTCGCTCGAAGTTGTCTGAGAAATTGTAGCCTTGCAAAAAATCTGTTTGTGAGAGGATAAAGTTCCTTGAAGGTGGAACGACAGATCGGACACCTTGTTCGTAAGATTCGTTCGAAAATCGGGTGTTTCTCGCCGCGGTTATGTGTTTGTTAGTTCTCATTCCGGTGCTTTTCGGATCTCAAAGTGCGTTCAGACAACGAAAATTGTCGACAATAGTTTAAATAGCTCTTGAACGGCCTTGGCATTAACAACTGCATTTTGAAAATGACAGAGTGGCCTGAACCGGGTGGCGTTGGGTGCAACCATCATTTAAAGTCAACGCCATGATAACACCCACATCTCAAATTAAACTTCTTTTGCCCATTTAAACAAAGAGATTAAGTTCGTTGTAACGTCGAAGATTTTTTTTTTAAACACTCAAATTTTAAAATAATTTTAAAACTGTAAGAAGCCAAAACATGCCAGTATAATGGAAAAGCCCAGGGTACTGAGAAACACAAAATAATTCTGATAAGTAAAGAAGACCAATGTTTTGTAAAAATTTAGATTTATAAAAATAGTAGAGAGATGCTTTATTTCGTTTCATGAGTTGTAAACACGTCAACAAAGGAATCCCATGAAGCAAAATATGTTAAGAAAAATTACTTATATGCATGTTGATGATTGCAGTAGATGATGTCATATTGTTTTCGAAATATTTTACAATATAAAATAATTTAATCAATTTTTTTTCTTCGCCTAGGTAAACAAGAGGTAGCTTTGTCAGTCGTGGTACTGGTTGAAGTCTATCATCCCGACAAGTTGATTCGTTTTAATTTACCAGCTCTTGGATTAATTAGTTAAAGGAAAATTCCTGTGGGTAAGTTAACATCTGTTCCTACTCTTTGTGACAATGGATGAGCGAACACTCGGTGGAAGATTGTATTCTGGCGAAGGGCCGTCCCAGGGGGAAACTGTTGACAATCCGAACTGTTATCTTCAAAGACAAACCCTTAGGGACTCCTTTCAAGCCTTCTGCTTACATCAACAATGACCGACGATAAACCTCGACTTTGCTGGAATTGCTAATTCTTTGGATTGCGTGCCACTTCCAATCCGGACTTGAATCGTTAGCCAATACGTATAATGGCAACATGAAATGTCAGATGGTTTTTCATGTTTATTAAATATTCCTATTCATATGATTAAGAAGTTTGATTCCATTCGCTTTTTTAAAGAAAAATGTATGCATTTTGTACCTTTTTTGTTCTTAAGAATCATCAATCAGAAATTAATGGTTACTGATCTATGTGAATTCATATCAACCTGAACCTATCAATTTTCGCACTCCACCGGCATCCACCTTTTGTAATTTACAATAAATTACCGGCAGATCTCTTCCTCCTGGTGTTGGCAGTTGGCAGTCCGGTCATGCCTCGTTCATAAGCGTCCAGTTGCCGAGGTTGGGCTCCGGGTGCTCTCAACTGCTAGGTCTACGTCTATATAGTTTAATTAAGACAAATTATTTACGAATATTATTTGCTTTGGCGATGTCGTCAGCAGAATTACCACTATATTAAAACTAGAAAATAAAATGATTTTATAAAAAGAATGATCGATTATCCTACAATATTACAATAATGATTTTTTAAATATTACAATAAAACCAATATAACTTAAAATAGTTCTACCACAATTAATTTTCTACAATAAAGTGCTTCTTTTGGGTTTTATGCAAACAATCATAGTCTGATCCGTTTAGATACATAGTTTACCCTCAGTTAGTACGTTTTTCTTAAAATAATTTATTCTATATGGTTTCAAGATAGGGGAAACTGCAACTAAGTGATAAACATTTTCTAATGTAATGGTATACGGTAATGGTCAGTCAGTTATTAGGCAAATTCCTACTGGTATACTGACGGCTCCAAAACTGACAAGGGTACGGGAGCTGGTAGGTACAATAAGCCAGAAAGCTGCAGTGCCTGGGGAATAAAAACCCAACTTGGGGGCCGCGGGTAGCCGAGTGGTTAAGGCGTCAGACTCTCGGCAGGGAAGGGGCAGGATCGGATCTCAGCGACCCTGAATTTGGTCCCAACCCCCTTCAAAAATGAGGTTTCTTCGATGAAAGAACGCCGGCACAACGGGGGCTCAAGTTCACATTTGTGTTGAAATATATAGCCAAAATATGGAGCCAGGGATAAAGAACAATAAGTTGTACACAGCTCAGCTGCAGTGCTCAGGAGGGAACTCCTCCAGTCCCTGGTTTAAAAAAAAAAAAAAAAAAAAAAAAAAAAAAAAAAAAAAAAAAAAAAAAAAAAAAAAAAAAAAAAAAAAAAAAAAAAAAAAAAAANAAAAAAAAAAAAAAAAAAAAAAAAAAAACTAGCATGCTACAGTTTTACAGTCGTTTTACAGTCTGAAATCATAGCGATTGAACAATGTGCTAATGAAATAAAAAGGCTAGGAATACATTCTCTGAAGATAGCTATTTTCTCTGACAGCCAGGCAGCTCTCAGGGACCTGATCCTGGCATGGGTCCCTGGACATTCGGGGCATAGAGGCAACGAAAAGGTTGACATTGGCCAAAAAGGGGGGGCCAACATGGACTCTCTGGGCCCTGAACCCTACTGCGGCCTAGCAGCCTGCCACAAAACACATCTTAAAATGAATCCTTAATGAGTCCAAAACCTGGTGGAACAATACCACAGGTATGAGGAACGCGAAGAGATTCCTTGAAGGACCATCCGCAAAACTTATAAAAAATTACTAGAAGGCAACCGCAACCGAACCAGGATTCTGATTGGTCTCCTGACGGGGAACTGCCACTCAAGAAGAGCGATAGGAGTACAGACAGAAGAAACACTGTGCAGATACTGGGAGGAAGAGGAAGACCGTAGAACACATTTTATGTTTCTGTGAAGGCTTATCTAGGTGCGGGTTCTTGCAGCTAGGGCAAGAAAAACCTCAAACAAGATCCTACACCAAGGAACCGCTGGCAAAGCTGTGAAGGCTGGTTAATAGCCTGAAGCTGGCCAGTGAGTTATTAATTAATAGAGGAGCGCAATCGATCTATTTAGGCCTTCTGGCCGCCGCTTTTATTTCTGTACTTCGCAATTCTGTTAGAAATGTGTGCTGTTTAGTGACCGTTAGTCAATGATTATTCGGAGATCGTGATATGCGGTCTGGTGTGTCGTAAGTTTTAGAAAAACATTTTCTTTATCGTGTATTATGTAAAAAGCGAATTTTTTTAAAGCACAAATGTAGACAGTTCGTTCGCCTTGTCTTGGGAGTAAAAAAACATGAACACAATCTTCAGCCATGCCTGACGTCGTCTGATGAACTGAAAGGACTACACGTAAAAAAACGCAATGGAAGAAAGAAGAAATTCTTCACAACAAAAAATTAGAAATCCTAAAAGGTGAGATATGCTCAAGTAAAACACTACTTAAAAATATGAGATTGTTAACAGATGACGATGTAAACATAAGACTTTTAACAGAAGACCCATGTTGAGGGTACAAAGAGAACCTGAAAGAAAGCAGCATTGTTCTGCCGAATCTGTCGAAATTTCGTTGTTTCTCGCCGCGAATAAACCTCTCACCCCAGTCCTACTCACTCAAAGTGCGTTATCTGTCGACAATAGTTGAAGAAACTTTGGAGGTCCTAGGTCAGACCGATGAGCTCTTCTGCGTTCTGAAAATGGCAGATTGGCCCCAGCAAAATCGCGTAGACTGCAGCTATCATCTTAAGTACATAATTACCTAAAATGATATTCTCTTTTATGAAAGCTGCTCTAAAGTACTTAAGTCTCTATGATGGACTCAGCTTAATCTCATAATACATAGATGGATGAATTGCCATCGCAGGCTGATATTTAAAATTTGTGTACGACAATTTGTTTTATACTCGTTTTCTCTCTTCTCCTTGCATTTACGCTAAGTATGATTTAGAAATAAAAGTCCGAACATTCACACAGATGCATGTACCAAATTGATGCGAATGCCATTTTGTTAATGCACTTTTACCCCATCATCCAATTACACGATGACGGCGTACAGAATTGGCCGAAAGAGCGTGCCTGTGATCCGTACTAACGACGATGATTTTTAAAAAATCAACCGCGTGAATGATTAATGATATTTATTTCACACCAGCTGGAAATTTAAACTGAATATAAATCGATTTCATTTCGTTACTGACGGTAATTTAGAATTTTAGTATGAATGCTTTTAGTTTAAACGAAGCACAATCAACATGCCAAAGGGCGAAAAAACTCAATAATGTAAATTTCAAAATCGTTTTTGGTTTTACGAGTTAACTTTTGTCAGGTCAGATTTTTAAAAAATTTTCTCTAAACTAAAAACATGGAAGACTACGAACTGATGTGTAAGTTGGTAAACTATCGCAGTTCCCAATTTGATCAAAACATCGTTAACAATTGCTTATTGCTAGCGTGCAGTTACAAATTGTAAATAATAAACATTAAAGAGAACCGAAATGGTAAAAGAATGGACACATTAAAAGGAAAATTCTCCAAGGATCGTCTCAGATACTTATCAAAGTCGCACAAGTTGTTAAAATTACTCCACCCTCTGAGTCGATAAAGTGCTGATAGAATCATTACATTTCTCTCGTAACGTGTCATCATGTGTTATTAAAAGATGGAAAGGGTCGACTCGAAGGCCTGTTTCGAAGAGAATCGTAAGATTTACAGGTACGATCTTGTAAGGTGACATCCGATCTGCTTTTCGTGCTGAATTGGGGGCCCTTTCGTCACGTCTTCACTGATTTGGCCAATCAAAACTCTCCACTCAAGCACGTCCGAATCCTGCCACAATTAACCCCATTTTAACCCAGTTGAAAAAACGGCGATTAAGATTTCACTTCTCGAAGGTGGAGGAGGATTTCTCTTCAGGGAGGTGTTCCATTTTCTCGCTTCGATCTTTTCATCGTTAAAAGTAAATCGTTCGGGAATTTAACATTGTTTATATACGACGTGTGCAAACATGTGCGATTAGAAACATCCTCGCATTTGCATACATATCAATATAATCTACAGAAATCCTAAGTCCTTGTGTCCAGGAAGGTTGGTAGATTAAGTTCTTCGGATCATTTCTTCGACAAAGTTGATACTATACAGGCGGTAAACGAATATAAATACTTAGGAATGTTATTTACTCCCAGGCTTTCTTGGTCGAGACATGTCTCCTCAAAGGCTTCGGCAGCGAAATTGGCATTGAATCAAACCTGGTCGTCTTTTATGACCCATAAACGATATATTTGATTCTGGGTCTGGGGATTCTTTGCTATGGGTGTCAAAGATTCGAAGCTGTGGAAAAGGTTCAGCGATTTTTCCTAAGAAAACTGTTTTCTTTACCAGGTGGCACACCAAATTACATCATCTATTTAGAAACTGCCACCGATTTACTGTTTGTGTTCACTCTCAAGCTGCACTTCTCCTTTATCCTGAAGACGCTAGGTTCTGCAGACTCGAGACTCTCTAAAATTACCTCACTTGAAATAGTTCGATCAGAGGATCTTGGATCTCTGCCTGGAAATTACTGCGAAATATGATATTGGTTTCTGTCATTGTAAAATATCACTAACTGTAGCACCCAATTTTCGTCTCTCTTGACTTCCCAACACCGCAGTGAATGTGCTGATCGTGCCATGAGCTCGGCGCACCTTTCATTATATAAAGAGTTAAGGGGTCATCCAGCGTTGTTCAATCTGAAGAAGCCCAGTTTTAAAGGTTACTCTTTGGTTGAGCTGCGTTGGCTTTTAAAAATGAGCAGCGAGGTTTTTCAGCTGAACAGAGCTTCTGTTCGTTTTACAAATCGCATGCCCTCGAATGTGATTTTCCTTTCTTGGCGGAGTGTTCAATTCTGGGAGAGATACGCTTGCTTCACCTAGGTACGAGACGCCTTTAGACGTTTTTGAGAAATTGGGTCCTACCATAGAAGGCCCGATTCTGGACGCCCTTGGGTAGCAGAACCACAGGATGACCGTTTTTTGACTTTGAGAATTTTGTGAAGCCGGCACCGTACTGTTGTTCAAGCGAACCATCAGCTGTTCTGTCAGGAAGTTCGAGGTGTCCTAATTTCTGAACGCACTGCTCGAAGAAGATTATGTCAGTATGGACTGATGGCTTTTCGCCCACCATAATTGACCAGAGCACACCGATTGCACGGCTGGCATTTGCTCGAGAACACAGCCATTGAACGATTGATCTGCTGTACTTTTTACAAATGAGTGAATGTAGATTTGTTCTACCATCTCTAGATGAGCGTGAAAGAGCGTAGAGAAAGCGAAATGAAAGGTACGAAGCTTGTAATTTTTCCCAGAGTCAACGTAGCTCAGTGATGGTGTGGGCGGGAATATCTATGCAGGCTTGCATAGAGTTGGTTATTTTTCAAGGAAGGTCTTTGAGGGCCACTCGCTATGTGGATGAAATTTTGGAACATCTCGCGTTGCCTATCCTCGATGAAATCAGCGACATTCCTATTCTAATGCAAGAGAATGCCCGCCCACATGTCGCTCGCATAGTACAAACGTACCTTCAACAGCATAACATCAGGGTCTTAGCCTGGCCAGCCCGTTCTTCAGACTTAAACCTCATCGTACATTTATCGAATAATCTCAAAAGAATATGAGCACGTCCATCACTTCCTTATACACTCCACGATCTTGAAAGGTCACTTTGCGAAGAATGGACTAACCTCCAGCAAAGGGACATTTCCAGACTGGTAGAAAGTATGCCTTGAGCTGTAATTAAGGCAAGAAGAGAAAATACGCTATATTGAACTGTTAATTAAAAATCCAAAACAAAATTAATACAAATTTTATCTTATTTGTTAATTTTCCTTATCAATTTACTTTTTTTACATTTTTAGACAAAAACTCAATTATTAAATGTTAAAAAACGTGAAACTTTAATTATACAAATCAAGTTATATTACAAGTGGGCGAAATTTTTGCCTGTCAATGTAACAGTTTTTCATTCATTCAGTCATATCAATCGATCGACAACTCTCGCTTTTTCTCTCACTCCCTCACTCTTTCTCTCTCTCTCTCTCTCTCTCTCTCTCTCTCTCTTTCTCTCTGTTTCGCTCTCTTCTCCACTCCCTCACCCATGTAGTTTTCTCTCTTTCTTGTCTCTTTTTCTTCGACTATCTTCCTTTTCTCTAGCTTAATCTCTTTTTCGTTTTTAGCTTTCTTTCCATTTCTATCTCTCTCTTCTCTCTTTATTTTCTCTAGCTTTACCTCTATGTTTTAAATTTCTTTCTCCCTCTTTGTTTCTTTCTTTATTTTACTCTCACATGCTCTGTTTCTTTTTCTATCTATTTATCTCTATGTTCTGTCTCAACGTAACAACTTCCGAGCTTTACCTATTACTCAAAAACACATCTTTCCATCACTATCATTCCCTTTTTCTTTTTTCTTACTTTCTTGCCCTTTCCCTCTCTTTGATCGTTTTTAAATTATATATTTGTCTATTAATTCATATAAGAGTCACTGATGTGAAATAGATGTAGTATTCCTATGAAGGCGATTCGTTCTTTTTTAAGCGATCGATCCATTCTTGCAACACGTAATTTACGTAGTCAACCTAGAGCTATTAGTCATGAAGGATAGAGAAAGAGACAAAAAGGAAAACATAGTCTTTGTCTTGTCCACAATCAATAAACCTTGGAAATTCACTGGTAACGTACTCCCGGCTTTTCTTGTCGTAAAGTCCCGACGCCCCCCGGGGATCTCGGTCGTGTAATAAGAAAAGATCAAATGCGTATGCCGTAAAAACAAGAATTTGTATAGGCATCTGTTTTCCCGCGCTGGTTTTTTCAAAAAAAATTTTAGCAACTTTTATAAAACTCAATGTTTATATGATGGGGATGGGATTTTAATGAAGGCAATTATAAAGGCTTACTTTTGAGGTACCTACGTGTGTCATTTAAGATAAACGTGAGGTACTGCATTTGAACTTGACTTTACTCTCTTTTCAGTTCCAATGGTATAGAACAAATTTTTCATTTTCTGATGTAAATTTAAATTTAGGATTTTTTGATTGTTTCCAAAGATATATCTTGTACCTGGATGGGTCAGTGCGTCCAAGGAGTATCATCATACGTATTGCCAAATCTAGAAGTAGAAGAGCTAATATTGTAGTTTAATTTTTAAGTCTCTTTTTATTATTGGCTTCATTTTCAAAAGTTAAATTCCTAAGCGCAGCAACTCCCTGAGATAAAGTGTCTTCAGAGCATTAAAGTAATTAAATGGGAGGGAAAATGTAGCAAAAGTTTTCATTCACTTTATTCAGTGGCTTAGTCACGTTACCATGATAAATATGGTTATAACCGCTATTTGTTTCTTGCACTATATTTTCCGTTACAATATTAACATTTAAAAAAATTTAGAAATTTGGTTTCAATGGGGTGAGAAAGATAATGACAAATTGGTTACATCACAAAGAAAAATTCAATCGATTCTTGATTGTTCTTTCATCGGATCCCATTAATTAAGTAATTGCATTTGCTAAAAGAAATCCTGACAGAATGCTCTCGATTATTTCGAAAAAGATTCCCGGATTCTAGCCGGAAGGGCGGACAACAAAAAGGTTAAACGACATTTTCAATTTGTGTTATTAAAAGAGGTGGTTTTAATTAATGTTCAAAACCCCGGGATATTTCCAGACCTCCACATAGATCAATTTGAGCTATTTCATTTCGTAGGTCGGCAATCTTTGAATCGACCTACGCTCGTCCTAGCGAAAAGTTTCTAGCCAATCGCAGTTTGACTTAGAGGAAAGAAATCAGACAAATTAAAAGCCGTCCGTGTGTGGGTGGATAGAGTGAAACGTACGCGGTTAAATGGCGGACATCCCTTTGAAGTGTATTGGATTTTTCGTGCAGGGCAGAAGTCAAAGGACGCTCGCACCAAGCTCGGCCCCTTTAACAGTAGTCACCCCGTGCACTCCGTGAACACAAAGATGGTTCCAAGTTGTATTAAACGTGCAGAAGTTATGCAAGTAAATTGAAGAGAATCCAAGTGGAAATAAGTCAAAGCAGATGTTGCAGTTCGGTTCGACGCGTTTCACCTTTCCGTTGAGACTGGAAAAAGTCTTAGCTACCGGCTTGTAAAATTTCAAAAGATTAAACATTTTGTATAAAATTCTTTTTTTTGTTATTGCTTAATAAAAATATGTTTAATCTTAGATTTAAAATTGATTTTTGACAGGGATATTTTTTGTAATTGAATATTACTACCCTCTTTGGTGAGTAACAAGCAATACTGAACAAGATAGATGAATTTCGAGTATTGTAAGTAGATTTTTACATATGTTAAAAATTTAAATCATTTGTGATAGTTTTTAGGTTTTGATTAAGGGGAATTATTCCTCAAAGCTTAGGGAAGAAAATGAGTTTTTTTCTTATCCCTGATCCGTTTTTATAAAAATATAACAACAAGATAGAAACAAACAAAGAAAGTAAATAGAGTGGAGAATTCGCCCATTTTTTCTTTACCACTTCGAGTCACAAGGATAGGTTCTTTTTAGCTACATACGTTTTCACATATAAGAGCAAGATAGAAAAAATCTTATAA
The DNA here is from genome assembly GCF_000648675.2 of Cimex lectularius. Taxonomy (NCBI): domain Eukaryota; kingdom Metazoa; phylum Arthropoda; class Insecta; order Hemiptera; family Cimicidae; genus Cimex; species Cimex lectularius. The sequence continues at coordinate 669,505 of NW_019392743.1, forward strand.
TAAATGTGGATAAGTCGCCCGTTTTTCCTTTTTCTAGATCTAGTTACAAAGATTTGTTCTTTTAGCACATAAACTTTTGATCCGTTTTTATATATAAGAACAGGATAGGAAAAAATGTATAATTAATGTGAATACGTCGCCCATTTTTTTCTCTCTTCCATATCGAGTCACAATAATTTGTTCTTTTAGCACTTAACCTTTCGTTCCGTTTCTAAATATACAAACAAGATAAACAGACTAACTTAAACCTACCTCCAAGGGTACTTTACCATCTCATCAGTTCCTAGATTATTTCAATTCCATGTTAGTCGCTTGTCAATAACTGCTATATTTAGCCCAAAGGTAAATTTATAAGAGTCAGGATGTCCGATAAATGACGGAACTTTAGAAGTCACCTTCTGAAACTCAGCTTTGACAGACTGGTAAAAAGAAAGGTAAATCCCCTCTAAAGAGTCACTCAACAGATCTACTTAATTTTCTGTCTAATTGCGTTCAAGTCTACTAGAAAACTATTAAATGTAACATTTAAATAATATAACATCGGTGCTGTCCATCCAAGTTCGATTATTGGCGAGGATTTCTAACATATAGTAAGTTTAATACCCGTTAAATAAGCATCGCCTTGCGCAGTGAGCGTTTTAATTACGATTCAGAGTAGGTTTGTTCAATACGATGATATTACGTTTGAAGCAACAAGGGGAGAAAAATGAGGAAAAGATATTATTAAAACTGTCGCCGACAAAAAACCAAACGCAGAAAGCTGACGAGGCAGTAAAACAGGGAATAGCCCTCGTTTACACCCTTCTCGTAAAATGTCTTGTTAACTGTCGCCACATTATAAGGGAAACCGATTCAAAAATGAAATCGAAGCAATAAACCTGGTTGAATTATTTTGTGCTGAAAATGATATGTTACTGGGGGCTTGTATTTCGTATTAGGCAATATGGTCGTTTCCGATTATTCTGATCTGTCTGTCCTCGCCGTTTTGGTCTGTCAGACGCGTTTCGACACTTCGCCGTCTTCAGTGGGTGATGTGTGTAACTTTGAGTCGTCATTGTCTGTCGGCGTCTTTGATGGATTAAATCTTGATTTTTGTTTCTTGTGCCCGTGTTTGAGAAAGCACCGTCTTAAATTGTCTCAAATTGGATTTTCACTTACCCTTGAGCGCGGGGCATATCCTCTTCCAGATTGTGAGACAGCCGGAGCGGTGGAACTGGCCGAGGGCGAGCTCCATGAAGAAGAGGGGAAGTCCTCCGAACAGGTACATGGTGAAGTACGGGATGAGGAATGCACCTGCAGAACACAATTCAATTTTATAAGCATATATAATTTTTATTACATATTTATGTCGACGTTCTTTAGGGCTTTTGAGATCATTGGCACCAATGACAAGCAAGTGGTTACCGGTTTTTTTCTAAATTCACAAGTTTTGTTTCAGTTCGAACATAGCTTGACTCGAAAGTACGAAATATAAAATATGTTTTTATGCACATAAGTATGCAAACTATGTACAAACATTAAGTAAACATGTTAGTGATAGTGTTTACAGAGAGAAGGAAATACTAGAGAAGGAAGAGAAAGTGAAATAGTGGTAAAACCTAGAGAAGAAAAACAGGAGAGAGTAAGAAAGAAAGTAAAAAAGAGAAATAAAAGATATAGAAGAGAGTGACAGCAATATGAAACTAAAACAGAAAAAGAGATAGAGTGGTACAAAGTGGTTCGAAGAAATAGACAGCAGAAAGAGAAAAAATTAGATGTGAGAGGAGCGAGAAAATAATTACAGAGAGAGAGAGAGAGAGAGAGAGAGAGAGTGAGAGAGAGAGAGAGTGAGAGAGAAAGAGAGGGAGAGACCTAGGAATGGGTGATTTGAGAGTTATAAATTCGTTTTAAAAAAGCAACGTAAAGTTTTGTAAATAATAAAAAAATTTCTTACTGTTTCTTGTTCTTTCCTTGCACGTTACTTGATTCCAACGTTCCAAATAGAAAATATGTATTTTTACACACAATTAGGATGGAATTGGAAAATAACCACGCAAATTGTGTACAAATGTTATGTAAAAGAGTGTTATCAGAGAGAAAAAAAGAGTAAAAGAGATAAAAATCATCATTCATAAAGAAATATTAAAAAATTAGGGAAGTGAGATAAAGAAAGATAAAGAACAAAAGAAAAGGAGAGAAAAAGTTGAAGACTAGAGAGGGAAAATGGAGAAACAAAGGAAAAATATATACTGAGAATAAAATTAGTAGCCGACCTAGTTTTTCTCAGTAAAAAAATTGCAATTGCAATTTGCAATCGTTATAGTTTTATTGTTTGCTTTACTGGATATTTTTATATAAAACTAGAATATATCCCTAAATAAAACAAAAATAAATAAAAAATTAAAAGTGAGTAAAACCATTTTACCAAAAAACGTTGTTATTAACATGAAAATAATGAACACAACTTTCAATTCAGTACTGAGTATGTCCTCCTCTTGCGTTGACTGTTTCTTGCATTCGGCGTGCCATCGATTATATAAGGTTTTGGATGTAATGTTACATATTTTCATACTCCACTAACAGCGCTATTCTTAATTCCTACTAATACTCTGGCATCAACGGGCGACTTTTACCTTTTTTGACAACTCGTCCCAAAGGTATTCGATATGGTTTAGGTAGCCACTCCAATTGAATTGAAGCCCGTTCCAAGTTGTCAACAACGACCCTAGCTGTATGGGGTATCATGCATAAAAATAAAACGGTCGCAATTAATTGCATATAAGCAACAACTTCTTCTAATAACACATCTTCGATGTATCGCGCAGATGTTAGGGAACCCTCGATGAATATCATGTTAGTGCGACCGTCCAAAGAAATGCCTGCTCCAAACATAACACCAATAGCTTTTCCGGAGTAAAAATGTTGCGGGGGATATATTCAAATATTGTGCCACAGTTTGTTAGTAGGTGTGTTGGTGTCACTTCTGCTTCCTTTGTTTTGATGCATTCTGTAGCTTTTTTCGCCAAAAGGTTCTTGGATTGTTTATGTCCAATGAGTTAATTCCACGGTCTTCTTGAGTAACCTCTAGTATCTTGGTAGAGATGGAAGACCATTCGGACAGTTGTGTTGGGAACGTAAAGCACCTTGGCCAAATACGCTTGACTTCGTCTATCTTCACATCTTCAAACAATGATCCTAGTCCTATCAACATCACTTAAAACTATCACTCAAACAAATTTGAAAATAAAAGGCGAATGAAGTAATAGGCTTTTGGCACTTCATAAAAATGACGAGATGGGATCTATTAAGCTTTTCTTCATGTCATGTATGTACGACAAAAGCTTAAAGGTGAAATTTCAAGTGGAAATTTTTTTGTAAATTCTAGTTGACGTGCAGTTTCCATGACGAAAGGCCGTTATCACGTTTTGCCTCTAATAACAAGGCTATTCTTGGATATTTTCTTTTCAGGTCTAAAAGTACTCAATTTTGTACAGAGTAATTTGCATTGGGCTTTTTCTATTCTTAGACGGCACGCAATCTCCGTTGACGAAGTGGATATATACGCCCCTACGGTGACCACCACGACATCATTTATCAGACAATTTCTCTCTGATCGCCCTTTTTCTTCGGCTTCGTTCTTATTTCATTTTTGAATCAATTTAATAAAACGGAAAATAATTTCTTATAACTCGACATGATTTCTGTTCACCTCTAATTATGTTTGTTAAAATATCACTTCATTTTACAACTGTTGTCTTTTGTCATATTGTGATAGTTACCCTGACAATTCTTTTATAAAACAAAGCTATTGGTACTTAATTGTACATTAAGTTCACACTTGTCTACGATTTGGATCTAGGTTTTCCCCGGGTGGAAAAGTCCATAAAATTACGCCCACTAAGAGTGTAAAAAAATTGAAAATTTCATTTTAAAAATCCACCTAGGAGGAAATTTGACCAAAATAGCAATAACAGGGTTAAAAGTATACGACGGTCTTGTAAACACCCTATATCATATAATGTTTTTGATACGATAGAATTACATGACGCAGAAATTTTGTTTAAAAAATTTACAAAAAAATAATTCGAATTGCCTCATCAGTTTATATAATAAAGGCTATAAAATCAAGTGGTGCATTTAGTAGTAGTAATTTTAACAAATAGTGTCGTAACATAAACATAAGTCCTCCGGGACATTATGCTATAACCCCCGGGGTATCGACAGGTTCGATGCTAATGATCCACGCCGTTGTAAAATTCCTAAGCTTCCTTAAAAGCTTTTTACTGTAACCGACGTTTTTATAAATACAGTTCAGAAAATTAAATTCAAGTGGCCGATCCGCCCGTTTGGGCCATTTGTCGTTCGTTTGTACCAAAAATTAAATTGATATGTATCTTTTTTTCCAACTGGTGGTCCAGTTAAACTAAAATGTGAAATTAGTCGATTTATTAATAATTTTTTTTATTCTTAAGTTACCGACAGAATTAGTTGTAGGAAAAAAAATTATTCTGACGATATGCCGGTATAAAACAAATACATCTGAGATGAGAAGGTGAGAAGTCCAGAAATTTACACTAACAAACACTACTTTCAATTAATTAACATTTTTATGTAAGGTTTTGGTAGAAATGAAAAAGTTAGTGTCACGAACGGGATTCGAACCCACGACCTTCAGCTAAATACGCCGCTGCTCTATCACTTGAGCTATCGTGACTTCGACCCACTCGGACACCAACCTCCCACCTCAACTCAACCCATACCTTCCATAAAGATTAATTAATTGAAAGATGTTATTTGGTCAATCGGACCACGAAATCTAATGAATTAAATAAGTTAAATGAGGTATATCTTCATTCAAACAATTGAATCCCTACAACGCTATTTTATCCGTAAAATGTATCACCTCCCTTCTTTCACCCCTAACTACATGATCTACCTCGAGACCTCAGCTGAACTTTTGTTTCAATTTACATTAAATTTACATACTTTCTATGTCTGCAGGGTCCTAAACCTTCCTAACTACCGCCTTCCTAAGAATACAGCGCTGGAAATCATAAGGTCCAAAATATCATGGTTCTCTTCTTGGAATAACTTGGCTCAACAATTTCAGCTGAATGACAATTTTTCCCTGGACAACTTCAAAGAGTGGCCACTTTTACACTCAAAATTAACAATATCCGCACTTCTCACACAGTGAAATGTCTCCTTCATGCTCAAAATTCCTCTAGGTTTTTGCTGTATAAGGACCATAATAACAGTCAACCTTTCTTGAACATAGCGCAAAATTCTAAAATTCCGTCCATTCCGCTAGCTCGCTGGTTTTTTAAAATTAGGTGCGGGTTACTTTACCTTAATTATAACCCCACAAGAGTCAATAGGTCCGATAAGTGCTCTCTCTGCAGCAGGCAGGCTCGGGAAGATAGTTTTCATTTTCTAGCAGAATGCCCAGTTTTAGCGGAATTCCGAGCACGGCATATAGGCTTGCCCACGTTGACGAGAGATCACCTAATCTCTTTATTAAATAACCCCGAGTCTTTAAACCTAGTAAAGTTTGCGATGGAAGCCTTGAACTACAGGAAAACGCTTGTTGTTTATTTCAATTATTAAATGTTTACTGTATATATCAGAGACACCCTGGTTATTTATATGTGCATAAATAGATATGTTGTTATTTTAGTTTACGTGTTTAGTTTTTTTTCTCTCTTTTGTTTATTCCTTAAGAAGAAATGTGTTCCTTGTTTATTAAAAATTTATAGTCCGCTCCGGCAGACGGTTGATAACCATTGCCGTTATGTGCTGTTTGGTTATGTACAATTTTTTTTTACTCTCTTTTTGTTTATCTAATAAAGTACTTTTTTATTCATTCATTCATATCTTCACTAAAGCTCTCCGTGGCCATTTCATTTGTCACCGAGAATCAAATAGATTACACGACATTTGAAAAATGGCAAAAAGGAGAAAAAATTCGAAAGGTTGGTTGGTTTGAGATGGGAGGTTGGTGTCCGAGTAGATCGAAGTCACGATAGCTCAAGTGGTAGAGCAGCTGCGTATTTAGCCGAAGGTCGTGGGTTCGAATACCGCTCGTGACACTGACTTTTTTATCTCAACCCATACCTTACATAAATATTAATTAATTAAGAGATGTTATTTGGTCAATCGGACCACGAAATATAATGAATTTTCTATTATGTTCATTTTTCACCCTTTTTCCACGTCGTGTGGTACTTTCAAGCTAGTCTTTATCGTTAAGGGTTCGTGATGGTTTTGTATAAGGTGAGTGACGTAGTTTGATTTGCCGTCTGTAAAAGATCTTATGTGTTTTTCTAGCCGTCTTTTTTTTTCGTCTTTATCGTCCGGATGAAGGAAAGGCCCGATAATTCGGAAACTTGTGATTTTATCAGAATCGAATCACAACAACGAAACTTAAAAAATACACACGAAAGTTTATTCATGTATGTACGTATAGTTACGTTTATAGTACAACATAGTTTTTATCTTTGTTTTATGTAGACACACGTTTCCTCGCCGCGCGATCTCCTAAACGTCTAAATTTATTAGGTCACTGGCATGTCTTCCTTCTTTTCAAAATCCACCATCATCTTTTTCTGTTGGTTTAATGGTTTAACAACTTATGCTCAGGCACGTCCTCATAACTATCTCTATGAACCAAGTAGAACTAACTAGGTTCACCTGGTTAATGAGATGCCTCCACGATCTCACCAACTGTTAAAATTTGGTGTCAACTTCACAGTTTATCCACTGTTTTTCTTCAATTTGTCCAACTTTGGAATCTTTTTCAACACCATTCCACATTTCAACTGGAGGTTGTCTGTCTGATGTATTTGCCTCCGCAGTTACATATTACAGCATATATGCTATTTTTATCATGTGGGTTTATTTTGACGATTTGCGATTTTATCGTACAATTAGTAGTTTTTTCATGGTGTTCGTGTTCTTCAGCGCTGTTTTAATTACAACTTAGATTAATTAGTGTGTGTGTTTCTTTTAATTTAACGTAATTTTGTTTATTGTTTTGTTGATCGTTTTCTTTACTAGAAAAACTAAAAACTATCCAAATAAATGGCAACATGAAAGGAAAACTTAATGATCGGACATCACTTTATTTACCCCTAGGCCCTAGGGTATTTTGTTAGTTTAGAACAAAAATTACAAGATAAGAAGAGTTGAAACAGGGAATTCATTAATACCTGTGGCTTATCCACTTAAGACTGATAGAATTTCCCGAATCACAGATACAGAGTTAGACATGTAACTTTGTACTGGCGTGTGAAATGGTTGAAGTAAATCCACAATTTGCATTCACCGGTTAATATCCCTTAGGGGAGCACCGACTACATAAGTTGGGAGGTTCACAATCAGAACTCGATTTAACAATTAAACTTTAGCAAGTAGCAAGCGCAAAAATAACAACATGATTCCATGTTAACGCCATGTTCTCGTATTATACAGTTTGCATAGTACCGAAACCGGTTTCTGTTCATGGAATATCATAAAATAAATAAATAAAATAAAACAGTTCCTCAGGTTTAACTTTTGTTAATTTGTACATATTTGTTTGTTTATGATTATTTATGTTCAGAGATATGGTCGAAATTCAATGTAAAACCAAGTTTTCAAATTGCTTCTTAATAAAAGCAACATTAATTTTTCTTAAACTAAACAGTTTACTGTTCTGAATGCACATCATAGAATAACTTAAAAAGCTACTCAGAATTAAATAAGCACAACTTCATTTTTCAAAATATGTCTTTTTTCTATTTATGTTTGTAATCTGCATGGTATTTTAATCTTAATTCAATTGATGAAATTGAACTGAAGTGTAATATTGTAATTTCTTAATCATTAACAAACCTTAAAATAACTTAATTATGTTCAGAGAAGTTGATTTGTCAATATTTTCCTACGAATGTACATGTTTTGTTATATCTTGTTGATTTAAGAATTGAGTAAGTTTGGTGAAGTATGTAAAGTAGATAAAAATTAAAAGCGTGTACCACTTTCTAAAATGAGATACATATTAGTAGATAAAAATGGGAAATAAATAATAAAACTACACTCAAAGACCAAACAAATGGACACTTATATTTATTTGTTTATTATCCGTAATAACTATGAATAAAGATTAATAGTTGATTCAATTAATTAATCTTTATATAAGGTATTGGTTGAAATGAAAAAGTTAGTGTCACGAGCGGGATTCGAACCAACGACCTTCGGTGTTTTGTTGACAAGTGGTTAGAGCAGCAGCGTATTGAGCCGAAGGACGTTCGAATCCCGCTTGTGACACTAACTTTTTGCATTTCAACTAAAACCTTATAAAAAGATTAATTAAAGAAGTTATTTGGTCAATCAGGGCACGAAATACAATGGATTAATAGTTGACTTAAAACCTAAATACAACATAACTTGTTTTTTACATTTATACAACTAATTCTTTTACACTCTTAAGTTGAACAATAAAGAAAATCAAAATCCTTTTCAGAGCCAAATTATCCAGCGAGATAATTGGGTATTTAAATTGCTTTCTTTGGCAGAACGATTAATTTTATTAAAAAATTAATAATTCAGTTTTCTTTTCTTAAAATCATGATTTAAGTGGAGAAGTCCTAGCCCAGACAGATACTTTCGTCAACGACGGACGTAGTGTGATTACATAACCCAAGACCTGGGTGTACCGCGCTGTACCATCAAAGATGGTGTATGGCGGTTAAAGGCAATTGGAAGTCTGGATCGAAGAGAAGGTGTTGATCGACAGCGATGTACGACACTAGAGACGATTGTTTTATTGCTCTTAGCGTCATATAGCGGATCCCTTGATAGGTAGTCAACTCAAAATGGTCCGTAACTAAAGGTAAACTCTAAAACAGACATCAGAAGGCTTCGTGAGAGTCTAGTCTAGAGGGTTCTCAACTGGACAGACTTTCGGTAGAAAGGCGACTATTCGCAAATCAAAATCAGGCTTGGACGCTTGAACAATGGGGGCTGTTCTCTTCTCAGATGAGTGCCGGTTAGGTTAGTCGCAATCAGATGACTGAGACCATGTATAGAGAAGACGCGGAGAACGCTTTGCTTCTTGTACCATGCGTCACAACCTTTTTGAAGAAGTCAGTTATGGTATGGGGTAGAATCAACCCTTTACCGAACTGATTATCAAACAGAATCTTTGACTGCACTAAGGTACATTGAGGATGTTCAATCCTTTTTAAAAAGATAGTTCCTACTCACAGTAAGTTGTTTTGCAACGATCCGGATTTCGAGCCTTTTAGCTCATCATCAGGTTGAAGGACTTCTACAACCACGTCTCTCGACATGAATTGCCAAAGTGAACCCGCTGATACCTCCGCCAACGCGACGTTCCAATTAGCAGCTGATTTTTTAATGGCGCTCAAATTGAATGTGCGAAACGCGGAAATTATAACACAAATAAATATTATACTAGTAAATACTTAATATTATTANGATTGAACACCACACTCACTCCATCATTTATCATTTCTATTAACGATGTTCACCACTGCTGTGGTCCCATTCCGTCCGTTTATTAGGGACAACTTCGTGATATTGCATGATACTGCTCGACTGCATGTAGCCGGAGTTGTCATCAATTACTTGAAGAGTGCACGGATTACCACAATGAACTGCTTTGCTCTTGTACAAAATTTAGGTTACATCCACCAACAACCGTTGAACAACTTCAAACCACTCTTGTTCAAAAATGTTTCACAAGACGAAATACGATTACTTCTTTACTTGATGCCAAGAAGATTTAAGCCCCTCCGCGAAGCCAGAGGAGGTAATACGCGTTATTAAGAGGAAAACCAGGTAATAAATTTGTTAGTTAAATTTTAATCTATCACTAAATGATTTTCTAGTGTTTTGGTAATTTTATTCAAACCGACATAATTAAATAATTTTCATTAAAACTCATGAATTTCTGATCTCATTTAATATGCTTTATATTAAAATAAATATTTTGTAATTAATATAACGATAAAAATACAAATACTTTGAAATAAACTACAAAATACAAATGTAGAGTTTTTTCTTTGAGTGTACAATATAATATATTAAAATGTCAATTGTAAATGTAAGAGTTTATTTAAAGGACGATTTTGTTGTCAGTCGTAAGATACACCAATTTTTAAAAAATTCTTTCTCTTTCTACAACAGTAATTATTGATAGTTAACATGGAACAAGTAAAGTTTGTAGAACTAACTTGATTCTCTGAGAAAAGAAGTCAGAAAAAACTTTGCCCCTCTCAAGACTTAGCACCTTCTCTCCATAGATAAACAAAAAATAAAACAAGGCTCGTTTTAGAATAATCTTTCCTCTGACTTAATTCTAGATGGTGTCGAGTTTCGATCGTTTCTCCCTAAGGCTTTTCGACTTGTAAGATTTTTTTCTCCTGTTTTCAACTTGAAACTCACCTCCGCCATTCTGATAACAGATATAAGGAAACCGCCAGACGTTTCCAAGGTCCACGGCGAAACCGACGACAGCAAGAATAAATTCTACTTTTTTCGACCATGTGTCTCTGGTCGGCATTACCACTCCAATTGTACTTCCCCCTCCGTCATCCTCCTCCTCCGGCTGTGTGTCTGTCATCTGAAACAAAAATTATAAATAAATACGAGAAAGTACGATTTTGGCAGAGACGGAAGAAAAAAGTCGCAAAAACTGTCCGTGTTGTCGGCACCATCGCTATCTCTTTTGTGCATTAATTCTATTTTGATATAGAGAAGGCTGAAATGAAAAATTAGTGGTAGAAGCGCGAGGCTTGTGAGTTCGAATCCCGCTCGTGACAATAATTTTTCATCTCTGCATTAAATAAAAAACTTGTTTTGATAACTAATAAATAGTTAGTAAGAATAATAAAGGAATACTGCGCGGAAGAGTTCCGGCTGAGGAAAGATTCCGTCGTTCACACACCTTATCCCCAAATATTTTCAAAGTTCTTTATATTTTATTATTGTTATGTTATTATTATTTTATACTTCTTCTTCTATGTGTACTATTTTAGCTGGAGTTTCCCAGGGAAGCATTCTTGATCCTTTACTCTGTACAATTTACACAGTGAATGTCCCTGAACACCCATCATTATTTTTATAACAATCCTTTCTACCAATACTGATCCGATTACTGCCACCCGAATTCTTAAAAGCTATCTTCATACTCAAGAACCCAGGTTCGAAATATCGTAACTAGCAAAAATCCCATATATAGTTTTTGTTCTTACTCGCTAAACCTTTTCTGTCACCTATCAAAACTATCAAAAATATATTCAGCAAATACTGTACACCTTGTACTACATCTAGAGTTTCAACCCATATACCCAAGTAAAACGAACAGACAGCAAAGTCAGACGTGCAATGGAGAAAAAAGATCCAAATTGACATTATCAAACCATAAAAGATTACATATTTCTTTTATCGTCTCAATAAGGCACATCCAAAATTCTTCAATGCTCTGTTATACATACCCAACCATACTGTCCAGGATTTGGTTTCAGGGCCGAATACTCCTGCCCCCGTATTTGTTGACATACTAATGTAACACCTTACGGAAAACACAAGCAGCAAATCAAAAAGTATCTGTACTGATGTATGATAATGCTCGCCCACGAGGTGCTTCCATACTCGCCCTCTTCTTTGGACCTCCTTTGCCAACTGTTTTTAGCAGTTTGAACAACTAAAACTGAATATTTAAAAAAGTCAATTCGTGCAAATTCTCCTTTCAGAATTTGTCTCAATTTCTCCAAATTTCTATGGGTTTTGTGGTGATTGAATCGCTTCTCCTCGGGTGAGAGGTACATGGGCGAGAATAAATCTTATATTTATGAATCAAGAATTTTTTTTATTTATATTTTAGGTCGATAGTTTATAGAGTAAATTTCACCTAAAATAATTTTCTTGGATGTTATGGGTTATTTGTTATTTAACCTCTTTACAGGATTATCAACGCTTCGAAAACAAATTTTGATCTCTTCATCAAAAGAGTTCTTCCTTTGTTCACCGCTATCAGAAGTATTTAATTTATTTTCAAAAATATGTCTAATTTTTTTTTGTCAACGATAAGGTTTTATTGAAATACTATAGGCGCCTTAGGAAGAAAATCAGACTAAATAAAAGACCCACTAAAAAAATTATATACAGGGCACTTTGAAAAGCCGAGTGGTAGTTCGTGCTCAACTTGTTCTAAATTTTATTACATGATGTACATCACATTCGGCTTTTTCTCATTTGGCATAATTTTCTAATTTGAACAAACCACTCGACAAAAGGGTTTGAGGAAATTGGGAAGAATTTTGTCGCCGGGATGAGGCTCTTGTGAAGTATGGACGTTATATATGTTCTATGCTATATTTCTATTGTGTAGTTAATAACCTGTGATACAAATGCGAGGCTAGCATTTTAGGATATCGACTTAGTATAAAAGCAGAGTCAGTAACAGACTGAGAGCTCAAATGGCTGCAGGTTGAAAAATATACGTGAAAGACCAGAAAAAGAAGTAAAAACACGCAGAGGGCCGGTGATAACCTCAGATGTCTTTCGGCCCCAAACATCCCATTATTATTATGATTATTAACGTAAAAGAAGCGAGATGAAACTGAGCCATTATGGAACATAAACAATGAAATCTCTGCAATCTTGCAATCCTGATCTCGGTTCATATTATCATGTTATTTTTTTCTCTTAAATTTCAATTATTTCAATCAATATAAATTATCAAACCTTCTGGCGTTTTTTGTTTAATCTTTAATTTACAAATTATTTTAACCACTAACTGATTTTTTTTAAAACTTTTACAACTAAATTGCTAGTTTAGATAATAGATTTAAGATAATCTTGGTCTAAATTGTCCTTTTCCTTCTTTTCTTTTTTCTTTCTTTTTTCTTTTTTTAGATATTTTTGTTTTATATTTAATTTATAAATTATTTTAACTACTATAGTAATATGTTTGACTTCAATCATTGTTATATGAATTCTTAAAATTTATAGAACCATTTATTATTTTTTTAGGTAACTTTTACTGCTAAATTGCTATCAGTATGAAAGAAGCGAGATGAAACTGAGCCATCAACGAATATGATCAATAAAATTTTTGTAATCCTTCTGATCTTGGTTCAAGTAAACATCTTTTTTTCTATACTTTTTTCTCTCTTTATTTGCTTAGATCTACTTGGGTCATTTGTTTAATATTTAATTTATAAATTATTCTAGATACTACAGTGATAACATGTTTGACCATAATCATTGTTATATCGATTCTTAAATTATATAAAACCACTTACTGATTTTTTAAACAACTTTTACCGCTAAATTGCTATTAAGTATGAAAGAAGCGAAATGAAACGGAGCCATCAACGAATATAATCAATGAAATTTTTATAATCTTTCTGATCTTGGTGAAAATTATCATCTTCTTTCTTTTCGTTTTTCTCTCTTTATTTGCTTAGAACTACTTGGGTCATTTGTTTAATATTTAATTTATAAATTATTTTAGATCCTACAGCGATAACATGTTTGACCATAATCATTGTTATATCGATTCTTAAATTATATAAAACCACTTACTGTTTTTTTAAACAATTTTTATAGCTAAATTGCTACCAAGTATGAAAGAAGCGAGATGAAACTGAGCCATCAACGAACATAATCCCTGCAACTTCTGCACTCTTCTTGATCTTGATCCAAATTATCCTCTTTCTTCTTTTCGTTTTTCTCTATTTTTTATTTTTTTGGTATTTTCAATCAATATAAATTGTAAAATCTATGTACCAATTATAAATTTCTTAACAATAACTTTTACTGTTAAATTTCTTTGGAGTATGAAAGAAGCGAGATGAAACTGAGCCATCAACGTACGAATTATTTTAATGACGATGAACTTCGTGCAAACCTAAATAATGTAGAAAGTTTGCAGGCATTTTGCCCATTCGATTTTGATTTAACATAAAAAAAGTTACTGTATAACTAATCCATAATTGTAAATAAGAAAAATGAAAAGGAACATCAAAGAGGATCAAAATTGCTTATATCAAATTCTTTCTTTATTTCTACTCTTCTTTTTATTTTTTTCTTTGATTTCAGATATTTCTAATTCCAATAACTTATTAAACTAATCAACATTTTTGTTGAATAATTAATTTATAAATAATCTCAATGTAGAATGTAATATGTTTTGACCATCAATGCTATAGATAAAGTATGTGTATATCTTTCCAGTACGTCATATAATAAAAATAAAGAAATTGAACCGTAGATTTATATTAAAATGATTGGACAAGCTAAACATTTTATTACATTTAAATAACTTTTTTGTGACTATGGGTTATTTTTTTATTTATTACCATCGCATTTTTATGGCGATATTTTGTTGGCTTTTTCGTGTTCTAAGAGAAATGTTATAAATAAAAAATTTCTTTTGGGACAATTTCGATTTCAGACATATCAAAAATTATAATGATACTTTAAAAATGATATAATACAATTTTTCCTTATACTTTAAACTTTTATAAATTTATTGACGACATTAAAAAAAATTGTGTTGGTTATTAAAAATAATTGTATATACGAACGTGTAAATCAAGCCTCAAATTCAATGATGGCCTGGCTTTTAGTTGATTTCGTTTAAAGGCTTGTGTACTCACTTGCTATAGTGTCATGAGTGTCAGTTGGAGGTATACTGAAGAGGAAGAGAGGGCCGAACGGTTGATTCCCGAACCTGCGTACTCCTGCCGCCACCTGTGGCTTCATCAACCTCGCATTTCCCCACCCGTTGTCATCAACTTCTTCTTAGACAACTATATACTGTCTTATTATCTAATTCTTAATTTATTTTCTTCAAGACGCCTCTCGGAACGCTTAAGAAAAAAAAATTTAATTTATGAATTTCGGCACATCATACTCATGGTGGTGATTTGACACTTTGCAAGTCTTACGATTTCTTGAAAATTACTGCATGATTTTTTTTATTTACCTATTTATTATATTCATGCTTTTTACATACTTTAGGCTGAGTAATTAAGTTCTTATTAGAATTGAATTCAAAACTATAAAAACCAAGTATTTCCTATGGAAAATCAATGGAATCAACGCTGATTTGACGCCGGTGGTTAGCCTGTGTGTTATTTTAGAATATGTCGTTCGGAAGAGCAAACACTGGAACTGGTCTATGGTATCCAAATGGGAACTGCCTCGGGATTTGGTATAATGGGCCTAACTAACATCACATGGACCTCTGATCCACCACACATCTATCTCTCTATCTTCAAGCAGAATTATCAACCATAGAAGCATAGGCAACGAAGCCTCTTTAAACTTGCAAAATCAATTGAAGGGAGCAGTGGAAAAACGATGAGGATCCATTTTTTGTCAGAATCGAGATTTCGCCAGCATGTGTTGGCTTGTGACATGAACTTTTTTTTACGAGGGTTCGCAACAGAGGTCGTATCAATCCTCGGGGTTCGAAAGCACCAGCTTTTGAAAAATAAGCCCATTTGTATGTCGGATTCGAATGCAGGGCCGCTTGATTCGAACCCGGGACCTTTACCTTACAGTGATGAGCGCCGTGTCAACGCCTAAACTTTTGCGGCCACCGACGCCCCCCTTACATGAACTATTAACCGGCCAAATGTTGCTAGTAAAAATTAGATTCCAGTAAAATTCGCGTTTGAAAATGGGCGGCACAGTGGAAGAACGATGGGACTCCTGGGCGCTTAAGAAGAACGATGAGGATCCATTTCTCCGGCATTTAAAATAATATTATTTTACTAACATATTAACAGAAAAATCTACCCATGCCTAATGTAACGTCCAACGATGTTTAATACAAGAGGCAGTTGAATTTCTATTATTTTCTCGCCACAAATGAGGCTGTTTTCTACACTTATGATGAAAGTGTAGCGCGCAAGTGAGCAGACGAAGTGTGCTCCTTACGCATTTTGTCACCGAAATTCTTCCACAAACAGTCAGAACGCTTATAATTTTTTGTGATTTATATGCAGCGCAAAATAAAAATTATACGGTTCTGCGATTTCTTCACTATCTCGTAACAGAAAACGGGAGACTAGATTGTGTAAAAGTTTTCTTGCCCATCCGTGGCCATAGCTATCTGGAATGCGATAGAGATATGAGCATGATTAATCAACAATCCTATACATGCCATATCTATATGCCACAAAAATGGAGGGATGTGATTGGTCAGAGCATGTGCAAACCCTCACTGTTCATTTTTATAGATTGTAAGAGAGAATTGTTCAAATCGTGGGCGAATTACTTAGTACCGATGTACAAACCGAAACGTCCCATCCCCATAAGAATGATTCGATGTTTGAAGATATTCTCTGATACACCACAGTATATACACCACCGCATTTCATTCTGTGGAGCTTATTATAAGCAGTATTGTGGGTGCCAAAAAAGAGAGCCAAAAAACGGGAACAATTCTCCCCCACCAAGACAGCAGCTTCGTAACTTCTACGATGGGCCCCTTCTTATTAATTTGGAAAAATATAATGACTTGCAACACCTGACGAAGTTCCTCACCAACAAAGATGCCAGGAGGTTTTACAATAATTTAGATAGAATTGCCACAGAAATCAGGATGATGTTTATTTTGATTATGAGTTAGAAGATGAGTAACGTGGAAGTTTTTAGTTTAGAGCTTTTTAACTTTTTCCAGTTTTGTTTTTACAATAATTAGTCTAAAATTATGGCCATAGATAACATTTCAGAATTTTCGTTTTAATTTGTCAGTTCATCTTTGAAATTAATAATCAAATTTCGTAATCATGGTATTTTCTAATTCGTTTCTGAGTTCAAAATGAGGGTTTAATGGTTTTTATATCATGAGAATTTCTCAGAAAGAATCCTCAAATTTATTACAATTATTGAATTAAATATCAAAAAAGAAAATATTTCACCAGTAGTTATGAAAATTTAAATTTAGTGTTTATCAACTATTGAAAAAAATGGAACTTCATCTTTTTCCACTGCACCCTTATTCAATAGTTTTCAACTTCTTAAAAAGAAAGAAGCTGGGCTAACTACAAATAGCCTAACGACACCCTAGCCAAAAAAATAAGCCCAATTTCCTTTTATGGTATAAATAAAAGATGCATTGAAAAAAAAGAACTGAAAAATTTACTAGAGAAAGCAACAAATACTGGAAACGTATGGCAAGGCTACTCCCAAACTACCCAATTGGAGAAAGAGGCTTCTCTTCTCAACATAAAGGAACTAAAAAAATCCTAATATGTCTATTTAGAGGTAATGCTTCAGTAAAATACCTCTTAAAAATGTGACAATCAACAAATGACCAGGATCACTGTTTAGAGACAAGGGAATATCAACAAAAACGTAACCGCAAAAAAAGGACCAAGTTCCATACACCCTCCAACAAAATTAGCTTATCAATGTAATGATATCTACATTGTAGCCAAATCCGTTCTATTTTTAGTCCATAACCTGAGAGAACTCAAAAGAAAAGATAAAAGTTCCAGACTCTTTCCCAAAAAGTCATCCTATCGAAGTAGTGATATCTACATTGTGGCCAACTGCTAATTTTATGAGCAACACAGATCTTTTATTTTTATACGACTTCTGAATGAGGAGTAAAACATCAGGACCATGTTTGCTCACACTTAACGAATGTACTGCAAAAGCAAGGAAATGTGGAATTATACACCATACTGCCAGTACTTCACCCGGAAGACAGCCAAAAGTCACCAATGCTGGCAGTCAGTTTGTCGTCTGGAGCGATGTGGATAGTTCTTGGGATGGGAAGAAGTAGAGAGGGCCGGTAGAGTTAGGATGGGTTGAAAGATTGCAGTGAAGAGGGAACGGATCAAATCTTTGACGAAGGTTCAAAGGTCATTGTGATTGGAGTCATAGTAAGGAGTAGAATTCGTCTGTGGACTTTTGTTGGATTGGTTTGATGTTCGATGGTGGTATTCCACAACTCTATGTCCAGATGGTCGAAATAATACAGAATTTTTTACCGTCAATTATGATTTCGGTTCTATAAAGCTTCGTAGTTGTCCAATCGTATATTTAGTTCGTGTCACCTGAGTCTTGGGTGATGATGCCACGTCCACTGGCAAAGTATTTTACTTGTGTAAATGTCGGTAGATCATCACCCCTCAGGGCTCAGAATTCAAAAAATCGTTTTTTCAATCATGTTTTAAGCATTTGTCTTTTATTTTAACAGTTATATCAGAAGATCTTTCTGTATTAAGTTTTTATTTTGATGGAAAACCTTTCTGTACTCTTTTACGTACGAATTTGATCTGTTTTTTCCAGATATTTCAAACCCGTTGGTTCCATGGTTACTTTGATTTTGACTTTCACCTAAGAAAATAACACATAGACCTCTGAATGTATCGAAAAGCTAAAAGCCGCCTGACCAATATAGAGAGGATGGGCAAACCAAAATGTTCTGAAACTTCCAAAGTAGATAGTGCGTTATCGAGTAGTTACAGCGTCCGACTAATAACGCTAGCAGTTCGAATCCCGGCATCCCATGAATTTTTAATGGATTATAGTATTAATAAAGTACTGTAAAGTGGTTTGACATCTCGTCAACGACACCCAACTGGTAGTTGGAAGTTAAGCCCATCTTTGTGACAAGAATTACCTTACTCTTTTTAAAACTAGATTTACATTAGTCACAACAGAAAACTTGGTCATTTCTCTACTCAGACAGATCATGTTCGTTTTTCTGCCAAGATGTCCAGAAAAGACTTCAAATGTTTCACTAGCTAATCTAGAAATAATGCATGAACAGTATAAAACTTATGTATATCCCTGTCCTTTAACATAAGTTCCCGTCCAACTTCTTATTTTTTCAAACATAATTATTAAGACAATAGGAGTACATAGTAACAACACAACAGAGAAAGACTTGTATATTGATTTTTAATTCGATGGCTTTTATAGGAGTGATCAAACACTTAGAAACTTCAGAAGTAGACATATTTATTATAGAAGTGCTATTTTATTTATTTTATCATTTTTGATAGACGAATAAAAATATTGTGTGTGGATAATTGAGAATACCGTTCCAAGGGGTTGTACTTTTATAATGAATTCGTTCATACTATCGTTTTTAGCTAAGCACACAACAAAATTTTAAAATTGTGGAAGTTGGAAAGTTGACTAAGTAGACGTTGTCATGCCTAATGCACGATCGCCCTGGTCATCTTTCTGGGTCCGCCCACTACAGTTGGTACAACCAAGCACAATTGTCGCGTTTAATTTTTGTTTTTAATCGATGTCATTGGGACAAAAAAGAAAGCATTACGAATTACTTCGTATTATCTTATTTGTTTAAAGAAATTCAACATTCCCTTCTGAAGAAGTAACTAGTATTCATCGACCAATATCTCCATGTTTATTCTACTCTAATCATTTATTTATTTATCGTGAGAAGGAAATCTGGTTTAAACACATGACCTCGGAGGAAATGAAGAATGACTTGATTTCAAAATTATATACATCCAGATTCTTATATCGGCTTGAGACTTTGGTCTTAGATATCCGTTACATCTTGTCAAACCTCTTCCAACCTGTTGATTTCTATTAATGTCTCTTTCTCCAAGAGCAATCTGTTGTTTGTAACTATCGAAAATTGAGGTCTTTTTTTCTACGGTTCGATTTATAATTTTTAAATAAACTATTTAAAGAACAAAATCATATCACGCTGTTTTTCTGAACCTCGATAAGCTTTAATCGATATTTTCTATTTAAAGCATTTTAAACCTTACTATTAATAAGTTTAATGTGAACTTTCGTTTAATGTTTGAATAACACTAATACTGATGGCGAGATCAGTATAGATACTTTTTTCATATGTGTTCAAAATTAAAAAGCTATTAATGGACATGAAATGAATTAACTGGCTTATTAAGCTAAGTGGGAAAATATTTAATTGATCAAAATAGTAGATTTATTTTTGATTTGATTTTTTTACTTTTAAAGGAAATAAACGAAACATTATTTTGTGGGAAAGGGAGAGAGGGAGAGAGAGTAATAACGTAAGCGAGTGCATGATGATTGAATGAGTGAGAGAGATAAATTATCCTTATATGTACATACATATATTTCTCTCACTCACTTTATATGTATGTATAATATATATATAAAAAGTTTTCAAAACTTACGACGGTTTTCCCTTTTGCATCATATCAGGATGCTGGAAATTTATAGCTGAGTCTGATTTTCTAGATNAAGTTATAGTTTCGACGCGAGAAACTAAGTTATTAAAAAACATTTATTTACTATAACTTACAAACTTTAATACATTCAATACAAGAGTTCTATTAAAGTATGTATCTAGTTCGGAGTCCCGAGTGGATCTGAAGTAGAAAAGGGGTCTTTATGCTTAGCTCGATAGTTTACATCAGCATTTATTAAGTTGACTCCAGGCATAATGACAATGTAACATATATATATCGGGTTGTCCGGAAAATAATGCAGGATTTTAAGTTTTCATTAAAAAAAATCTATATAAAATATTCTGTTTACGTTTACAGGATTACTCATTTGTATGAATGTCAACACTTATTAATCCTCTTCCAAATGATATTGTTTGTTTACCTCTGTAGCATTCCGCTACTTGGAAATAATTCAGTCATCCTTATAATGTCAAAGCGAGAATTTCGTACGATTTTCTTTTACGAGTTTAAACTCGGCCGAAGCGGAGCCCAAACGGCTAGAAACATTAACCAAGTCTGGGGCGAGGGTTGTGTTAATGAGTGCACTGTGCAAAGGTGGTTTAAAAAATTTCGGGAGGGAGATTTCAGCCTTGAAGATGAAGAAGGTCGTGGAAGGCCTTCCTCTCTTAATGATGATGTTCTGCGATCAGTGGTGGAAGAAAACCCCAAAACAACTGTTCGAGAACTTGCAGAGCAACTCAAAGTCAGTAAAACGACCGTCGCTGACCACCTCAAGGCGATTGGAAAAGTGAAAAAACTCGAAAATTGGGTTCCACACTCATTAAACGATCGCCAAAAAAATCAGCGCTTTGATGTTTGTGCATCACTTCTTTGTCGAAACAAAAATGACCCATTTCTGGCCAGAATTGTTACATGTGACGAAAAGTGGATTCTCTACGATAACACTAGACGTTCTGGACAGTGGCTCGACAAAGGAGAAGCTCCAATACATTTTCCAAAGCCCCCAACTCATCAAAAAAAGGTAATGGTTACGGTATGGTGGGCTTCATTTGGTTTAATACACTACAGCTT